>NC_047053.1:300000-600000 GCF_011762595.2 Tursiops truncatus | reverse complement strand
AAGATCCTGTATGCCGCATGGCCAACTAAATAAATAAACTAAGTAAAGTGGTTAATTTACCTCATGTGGATTTTACCCCTTCACATCTGTCTTGCTGCAGAGCATGTGATAGGTATTGAACAGGTATCTTTGAATAAGCAGGTGGTGCTTCTAAATCCACATGCAGATGTATTTATTGCTTTCTGTGATTTCTCCTGATTGTGTTGAAACACTGCATATTCGCATCGTTTTGGGGTCTAAACTGCTTTCCTGATTTTTCTTTTATAGATAGAAGATGGTGAAATTTTTGCAAGTATTAATCAGAAGGATGGGATGGTCAGTTTCCATGATAACCCTGAAAAATATAATAACCCCGCCATGCTTCATAACATCGACCAGGAGGTAAATATGAATGCCAGGTGTTTTGGGCTGATGTTTAGGATGTTATACCTGAAACACTGACTCTATATTCCGAGATAATTTTAGCTCTAAATACGGGTAGTTCCCAACTAGTTTTCTAAGAACATCTTATTTCTTAGAAAGTTAATTTCAAGGTGGACTCTCCCAGGTTGTACGATTATAAGTAGATGGTGGGTTAGCTTATTTGTCTAGCTCACCAAAGCCTCCTTCAACTCCTGAAACAGTTGAAGGGTCTTAGAATCGGTACGGTTTTATCCGTACCCAGTGGCCACCTATACTGTAGAGCCTTCAGTAATGTGAATCTGGAGCCCCAGCTCAGGAAGTCAGGAATCTCCTGTCTCTGCTGGGGGAGAGCGGGCAGCTGGAGGAGCCGAGCCGTCCGCGGTTGCCCCTGGGCAGCAGCGTGGGCCCCGGAGCGCATCCTGCTCCGAGTGCTTGCCGGGATCTGGACATGAGCCAGGAGTGTGTGGGTGGTCTGGTTTCTTACCTCTGTTTAGGCAAACGGATTGAACTGAACAGCTCCAGAACCTTCAAAGCAGTATGTCTCCACAGTCTGTTTTTGGCAATTCCAAGTTTTCTTTAAAAAACCCTGAAAACGGGAAGGTTTTTTTTGTAACTCATGTGATGGCAAATGAATATTTTTAGGTTTCACTGCAAAAGATGTCAGCGTGTTTGATGACGGGGTGCTGCCCCAGGTCCTGCTGTACTGTGTTGCTGACGGAATCCAAAACTTCTGACTCCAGAATTCATCTGGCCCCAGGGTTGTGACCCTGTAGCACCCACAGTAATAGTCTAGCCTAAAAAGGTGAAGTTGCCCTAAACCCGCTCACTCAGCGCATCCACACCTGTCTGCCACGCAGATGCTGAGGTGCATAGAGCTGGACGAACGGCTGAGGGCCATGGACCAGGAGATCACAGTGAACCCCCAGTTTGTGCAGAAGGTGACTGGGGCCCCCTCACTCACGGAGTGGGCTGGGCGGGGTGGGGTGGCATCCTCCATCAGGTGTGTGAGCTTGTGCCCAGAAGCCATATCGGGGAGGCTCACAGAGACATACTCGTTGGGGACGTTTCCAGACTCCAGGCTGGAAGTGTGTTTAGGGATGAGGGTGGGGGTCCTGGACCTGCCTCCCCTGCACACGGGGTGGCGTCTTCGGGGGCGTAGGTGTCCGGGGCTGGCGGGAAACCCTTGGCCAGGGCAGACAAGTGCACTGCCTCTCTCCCTCCCTTCCAGAGCATGGGGTCACAGGAAGACGATTCGGGAAACAAGCCATCCAGTTATTCCTGAAGCCAGTGCCTCTCCTGAGTTTCAAAGAAGCCTTCTCCGTGTACGGGGCAGGTGTCGGGAAGGCAGCAGGGAGGACCAGGCCCGTCTCACCTAGACACTAAGGCGGTGTGTTTTGTTTTGACGTCTTCGGTCCTGTGTGCTTTCAGAAAACCATTCTCTCTGCAAAGAAAGGAAAACGTTTTCAAACTTTAAAGCCTGTTGTGGATTTATTTATCCTCAGATTAATGTGGTTATTGCATTAAATCTACCTTTTTGTTTTAAATTATTTGAACATTGGCGTGTCTTCTGTATCACTTTTTTCCTCAGAAAAGCTTTTAACAAACATATTCGTTGTGAATAGGTACAGATTTTAGGAATTATTGGAAGATGTGAATCTAAAGTTGATATCAGGGGACTTCCCTGGTGGCGCAGTGGCTAAGAATCCACCTGCCAATGCAGGGGACACAGGTTCGAGCTCTGGTCCGGGAAGATGCCACATGCCGTGGAGCAACTAAGCCCGTGGGCCACAGCTATTGAGCCTGAGCTCTAGAGCCCGTGAGCCACAACTACTGAACCTACGTGCCACAACTACTGAAGCCCGCGCGCCTAGAGCCCATGCTCCACAACAAGAGAAGCCACTGCAGTGAGAAGCCCGCGCACTGCAATGAAGAGTAGCCCCCGTTCACCGCAAATAGAGAAAGCCCACAGGCAGCAACGAAGACCCAAAGAAGCCCAAAATAAATTTATTTAAAAAAAAGAAATTTTCCCTCTATCAGTGTGGCAAGTTACACAGTCTTGTTTTTATGAAAACAATTGGACAACTTCTGATTTACCTGGATCTGAATTAAAATCACCTCAACTGTGTTCGAGAATTCTAGTAGTTGCCAGTCATGGCTATTTAAGGAAAAAGTAACTTTCTTGTGGGCTCCTCATGTGGACACTACTAGATTCTTCCCCGAATAGTGATTCATTGAAACACCGCGTTATTTTGAAACTTTGATTTCCAGAGGGCCCGGTGTTTAGGGCCTGGTCCCGCGTTCGCAGGGCGCTCACGTGAGCCCCTCCTGTCGGGGTTGGGGAGGAGGGCCCTCACTCCCGGCCCTCACACCTGCCCTCGTGTGTTCTCTTGGTTCCGGGGCTAGAGCTCTGCAAACCTAGCAGGCCCCCCTGCAGTCGGCTCAGGACCCTGGCAGGGTGCTGGGGATCCGCCTCGCTGCAGCCCCCGTGTCCACGTGGCAATACAGCCCAGGAGGCAGGCCTCCCCCTCCACAAACCGTCGGGGACCCAGTTCCACTGGGCACCTCCTCCAGCCACCTACATTCTATGAATCCCTTGGGAGACTTTTTTCCCTTTTCTAATGTGTGGTTAATGGCTCTGCTACATTGTTTCTATTCAACTGGCCAGCGGTTTCTCTCCACAGCAGTGGCTTTTGAAAATCTTGGGTCAAGATGAGTGGCCTCGTTTGTTACTAGAAGTGAGCATGAGACCCCACATGCTGAGCAGATGTTGCCTGGCACTGCCTGAGTCTCGTTTTTGAATAGTTACCAGAATCTGTTTGCGTGAATAGTTAAGATAGCCTCAGCCATTCCTTGGAGTTAATTCTCAGCAGCAGCTCCCTTTGTGAACACGTTCACTTATGAATACCTGTAGCATTTTGATGGTGCCTGAAGATGGTGAGCTTGCACCTAGGCAAGTAGGGCAGTTTCTGAGGTCCAAGGATGTAGCCTGGGGTTGGTGTTCATTAGTGGACCTACTGTTTCTCTGTGGACTCTTAAAGTGTGTCTTTTCATGGTGCTCTCAAATGTTAATAAGTACTCCAGATTAACGAGAATAACCGATCACCTTCAGAATTCAGTACTTGCGTTATATGTGTTTCTATTTGTATCGGTGCCCAGTGGGAACCCCCCCGCCTCCCCTCAAAGGGACAGTATTCAGCTTCTAGTCTAGACTTTATTAGGTGAGTAGCTTAGTCTGCGGGGCCTCCAGTTTGAGATATACTGGTATAAGGTATTCTTTAAAGAAACATCTGGTTGCATGTTTTTGAAATGACAGTAGATGTTTTCTGAGCCAAAGAATGGTACTAAATGGGCAATAATGGAATTTTTCTGGCCTGCATGGAAGGCACCTTCTTTACTTTGTTTAGTAAGTACATCGGAATCCCAAGCAAAGCTGGATAATAGAACATTCCTGGGAAGAATCCTAACTAGCCCTAGTAACAGGATATAATGCCTGTGTCATCTAACCAGGGACAAATGCTTTTACTTTTCTAGTACATAATTTAGCAGAGGGTCTTATAAACCTCTCTTAGCTTTTTAAGCGTGGCATTCACAGGTGGACCGTCCTTGTTCACATTCCCTCCTCTGTCTATGCCAATGGTCAACTTGTGTTCTAATTCTCTTCTATTGCTTGCTTTTCAAAGATGCAGTTTTGGATTTGTAAATTCTAAGTTTCCGGGTTGCAACTTGAAACAGTAGCCAATTTGTAGAAGAAAACTGTTATTTGCATGTAAGCCTGAGCAGTTGCGAAGGGCCCAGAGAAAATAAATGACAGGGTAAATCAGATACTTGTGAATGGGGAAATATGATGGCTACTCTTTTTAGGCAGTTAAATTACTTAACGGTGGTGCACAAAGACAAAATCCTATCTGTATCCTGTTCTAAAATCAAAAGCTGAAACCAGAGAACTTTTGCTAATTGTAAAAGGCATTTAATAAGCCTGTATCCATAATGGACTGTTAAAGTTTATTATTAGACTAAAAAGTAGCTGCTTGGGGTTTAAGAAGCAGCTAGTATTAGATTAAAACACAAGCAAGCTATCAGTTGAATTCTAATTGGGGAGGGGAATTAATTTTTTTAAAGTTTCCTGAAAGTGCTGTGATAAAAAATGCAAAATAAACTGTAGGGTTTTTTTTTTTTTAATAAGAGATAATATTAGACGACTAGTAATTCTTGCCTTGCAACTGGCCGGACACCTTATACGCAGAGTTGACTGTCTAATATCCCAAAACCTCAACGTGATATACAAGTCCTGCACGAGTTCTCCTTCTGAAATATTACCCATTACTTGCTTGCTGCCGTTCAGCAGCTGGACAGGCTCCCAAACTGTTATACATATCTAAAAATCCAGGGAATGTTGTCTTGGTTGCTCCAAGAAATGAAAGCTGAGATTATTATTTATTCTTATAACAGGGAACCAATTATAGTACCCTTAAAATAATGACACGATTAAAAGTGTTAGATCCAACTTGCCTACAAATAAAACATACCTCTTCCTTCTGAAACTGAAAACTAATTCAGGGACATGGTGGTTTTGACTCAAAGATAAAGCCCAGCTGTATTCTATAGCTACACAAGGGCATATGTTAGGGAGAGTGCACCTGAAAACCTCAAAGGACATTTTCACAGTGAGACTTTTACTTTTCTCTCTTCACTTGGCTCTGTGGTCTTGGCAACTGGCATCCGTGAAGCACCCCCTCAGTCTGGATGCTCAGCTGTCAATACATCCCCAGTAAAGCCCCTTCGTTTGGCAGTAGGAAGGCAGAAAAGCATCAAGAAATCTTTAATTCTGATTGAGCCCATTTCAGTGATGGAAAAACATGTTCTGGACTGTAAATGCCAGGCAAGAGTACATCCAACACTTTTGGTAACATTTCTTAACGTTCCTGTTATGGGATAGAAGCTCTGAGTTTAGCATGGTATTTCATTTAGTTGAGCATTATTGGGGAGTATTGCCACCTATACTTTGTGAACATTGCTGCTGAGTTTTGATCGCCTTTCCCACTGATAAGGTGGGTTACATTTTCTGACCTCTGACATGTCCCTTTTGTTGAATGTCCCTAAAAGTTTATCCTCTGAGTCAGTTTAATTAACCCTTGGTACAATTCACTAATTCAAGGAATTGCCCTGTAGTTGTTACTTTTAAACAGATTTATAGATTTATTTGAGAAAGCACCTCCAAAAGTGGTGCTGTCAAAGATATTAATGGCATAAATGGGGTTGAGCTGCCGTCGAATGCGCGTTGAGTTTTATTGAAAATGTCAGTGGTTGAATAAACCTTCCTTCACTTGGGACCTCCATTAGCCTATCATCATGGAAATAAGGATAATCTGATCAAGATGGTGTCCTCCAGTGACAAACTGAGGAAGTTAATTCCTGGAATTAAAGTTACAAAATGAAAAAGCAATTTTTTTTCTTGGCTTAAAACCCGACTAAACCAATGTTTCAAGAACAACTACCACTAAGAGAAAATGGGAAATAACAAGATTACAGTTGTTGGAAATGTTTTCTTTTACAAGTTGGAAAGGCACAGACATACTAGGAGGCTGCAAACATTTCTGGAACCTTTCCACTAAGGCTTTCAAAGAGCATTTGGCAAACTCAGTAAAATTCATAAGCCAGAGAGAAGCGGCCCCGCAAGTCAACCAGCAGCCCTCGGCCACGTCACATCACGCCCTGAGGGCTTTCGGACTGACCTCTAAGTACACAGGCTGAATAAAAGGCGCCCAGGTTCAAGAAGATTATCACTCGATAACTACGTTTTTTTAAAAAGCTTGACGCGCTGCTGGGTAGGGAAGAGAGGGAGCCAGTCGCGCATGCGCACCCCACCCCGCCTTCCCCGGCGTCGCGCAGTTCGTGCGTCACCGGGCGGCCGTCTCCCGCCCCGCCCCCTGCCCGCACGTTCCACCGAAGACTGGTTCCAACGGAAATTTAATGAAAACCAACGGTGAAACCAAAAGGAATTACAGCGTCATTTATAACGTCGCGACGTTCTCTTTCTTTCTTCCTTCGATGTGGACTGGGAGTCCTAGGATAGATATATTTTTCCTCAAATCTCTTTAAAAACTTTTAATTAAAGCATCCTTCCCCCCTTCTGGAATGGTTTCCTCCGCTGCCCCCGCCCACGCGGGCGGAACCACTCCGGGCTTCTCGGTGGGGGTACGGGCTGGGGCGGCGGAGGGGGTCCGGCAGCTGTTGCAGCGTTCCGCCGGACTTTGGAGCTGCCGGGCTCGTGCTGTCTTCCCGGGCTGTGAGTCTGGTGGGGCTCCGCGCGCCTCGCGGGGTGGGGGCGTCGGACGGCCCGCTCCCCCTCCTCGGCCCGGGCGGTGGTACCTCCCGGCCGAGTCACGCGCCCCGAGGCGGGCGCGGCGGATCTGTGAGGGTACACGGTGAGGAGAGCCACTTTGCGGACCCGGAGGGAGGCCGAGAGAGTGGGGAGGGGGGGAAGGCCGGAGACCCAGGAGGGGGGCGCGGCGCGACGCGACGCGACCTGGAGCTTGGAGCCAGGGCGGCTCCCCGGCCTGTCCGGTCAGTCGGGCCGCGCGGTCCAGGGCGAGGGGGGCCGAGCCCGCCGGCCGGGGAAGCCGGGCTTAGGGGCGGGATGGCAGGGTTCGGCGACCCTGGAGCTGAGGGTGCGACCAGTATGGCGGGTACGATCGGGCGCGGCCTGGTTGCGGAAGGGGTGGGTCGCGGTGGCCGGAGGCACTGGGTCCCCAGCGCGGGGATACTTGGCAGACCTGCGGGGGCCCTCGGAGTGGCCGGGGGACCCGGGTCTCCGAGAGGACATGCTGAGGCGCCCGGTTACCAGTGGTTGAGTGACAGTGGCGCGACGCCGCGGTACCTTCGGGTGTCACACGCCTGTCCCCCGTGCACGAGGCCGGGCCGCCGTCGGGGAGCTGCAGCGTGTGTGATGCGGGTCGAGAGCTGCCGGGCTCAGCGCATCCTTAACCTTCCGTGGTCCTCGGGCGGACCGCAGTGGGGTAGAGGGACCCGGGCCAGGGTGCACCGCGGGAGGGGGTCGTGCCCACGTCACTGTCGGCGATGGGAGGGGGCGTGGACAGGACCCTGCCTTTCAGGGTGTAATGTTGAGCCTGTCGGGCGGGGGAGGGTTTTTGCCTCTTGGTTTCTGGAAGGCTGGTTGGAAAGGAAGGACTGTTGGGCATCCGGTAGAGAGAGATGGGAATCCGAGAGTGAGTGGAGACCCGGCCTCATGCTGCCCGAGTTCGGGTGCCATGGGCCGTAGTTCCCTCCCAGGCCTGTGGGGCGCAGCTTTAGGCTAGTGCCGAGAGAGGTATTTGGACCTGTCGGAGGTCACCTGGCTGCTCGGGGCTGGAGACAGACGTTTTTCCGCGTGCGCAGGTCTGGAGAGCTAAGTTTTATCTAGGCTGTGGCACCCCTGATTCCAGTAGTCAGAACTCTTGTCAGACAGGAGTGCTTCCCATTTACAGCAAAGTAAGAGTAGCCTGTCCCACGGGAAGTAGCTTAGCAACATCACCTCTGCTCTCTCCTTTCCATGTAAGGGTGGGCCTGTGGTCGGAAGGGCTAAATGGGCATGACGTGGGTGCTGCCCCCTTATAACCAAGAGCAGGAAGGATGAGGACTTTATATTTTTAAATATCTTACGTTTTATATAGACATTTAAATATAAATATAAGTACCTGTATCACAAGGGCTCCTTTACGAAACATGGCTGTAGACTTTGACCACAACATCGGCTTTCCATCGCTTGCTGCTTACAAGGCAAGTGGCCTGCTGAGCCACTCAGAACCACATCCTCTGTGTGATGTTCTCACTTGAGATTGGCTGTAAGCTGCTTGCATTTTTTTTTTTTTTTCCCCATGCCCACTGCTCTTAGAATTGGCTCTCATTTTTTTCCTTACCTAGAAAGCGTCAGGTCTTAGAGCTGAGGTATTGACCGCTGTTGCAGTGCCTGACTCGTTTGGAAATGACCTTGCTGGCTGTCACCTGGGCGGGGTGGTGGCTGTGTGGTCCTGCTGGGTGTAGAGGTTCGTGTTGACATCATCCACGAGCATTCCCCTTTCTGTGGCAACAACTGTCCTCTCTCCAGGCAGCTCCTAAATTCACTTGTCTACCCCCCATCAGTTTGGTGCCCACTGTGTGTCGGGAGCTGAGAGAGGTGGCTGGGTGTGAGCACTGCTGAGGGTCCTCTCTGAGCAGAGGGCGTGCAGGGAGAGGCCGCGCGCGCAAGGAGCGAGCCGCTGGAGGGCTGGGGGCGGCGTTCAGGGCCTTCCTCACCGGCCCTGCCCTCCTGGCCCTCTGCTGTTAGAATCTCCATGGAGCTCAAGGTCTTCCAGCTAAATGTCCTCCTGTCTTAGACTGTCTTCTGTCCCACTGCTCAGCTCCCTCCGGGAGCCCTCTGTGCCCTGGCCCGCCATGGCCTCCAGCTGCCCCTCCTGTCCCCTGTCTGACCCCCAGATGTCTCCTTTGGGTTGGCCTCTGCCGCTCCTACTAGCCTGTGCGGGCAGGTGGGCGGCCCATGTCAGCTGAGTGGTTGACCGCAGACATCGGGTGGTGGCAGAGCGAGCAGGCGGGTAGCGAAGTGGCTATGAGTGCGGCCGCCAGCGGGAGGCCTCTCGAGGGCCCGTGGAGGGACCCGCCAGGCCCGGTGGGCGAGGGTGCCGCTCCCCGGGACCCGCTCCGCGGACTCCCCGCCCCCGCTGTGCGTGTTCACACTGTCTGCTGCCTTGCCTCTGTCGTCTGGGTTCAGCGTCCCAAGCAGGTGCCTCTGGCTGGCCAGGCCATGCTCAGGCCTGCGCCTGCCGACCAGGGGGTGAGCACAGAGCATGTCTGACCTTTGATTCTGTAATGGGGGCTGGCGTTCTCCAGTGGATCCTGCCGGTGTCCACTACACAGTCAGACGTCAGTAACTGAAATTGTCCTTCACTGTTTTGAGCACGGCTGTCCAAGAGAACTTTCTGTGGTGATAGAAATGGCCCTCCCACGGTCTGTGCTGTCCGTTTAAAATGGTGGCCGCGAGCCGCATGTGGCTGGCGAGACAGGAGGGGGGCTCTTCATCGTCGTTAATTTGGATCTGAGCTGCCACACATGGCTCTTGGATGCTGTGGTCTGGAGAAGACTTGTTCCCACTTTAGCCTGGCTCCCAGGCCCTGCTGTGTCACACGTGTCACGTCGGCTGGGCGGTCACCGTCCCGCCTCTGTTTCTGCACTACCTGCTGGAGCCCAGTGGACAGACGCCCCACCTTTAAGGTTTCCCCGCAGAGGGCAGTGCGCCTGCGTTCCCGCTACGCCCTCCCCGCCCTCTGCTGCCCTCCTCTGGGGCGATTTTGCTCACGTGGTCTCCGGCGTGATACTGGACTTCACCTCACTGCCTGTCCTCCTTTGTCATTTTGACCAGCTCTTCCTCCCTCCCACGTCTGAGCTCTGGGGCCTAGGTCCCCCAGCCCTGGCTGCCCCACTCCCATCTCCCATGGCCTGTCATCATCATCTCCACTGGAGGCTTAGTAGGCGCTGCTCTCGGCCGTCTTCTTCCATCCCCCACGTCCCCCGCTTCCTTCTTTGTGCTCTACAGTCCGCCCGTGAGCAGCGTCTGCATATCTCTTTGGGACGCACTCACGCTCTGAGGGTCCTCAGCGCTTTCCCCCACCCACCCTGGCCCAGGCCAGCTCGCTTCCCTGCGTCCGCCCTGGCTCCTGCACAGTGGCCAGAACGACCTTTTAAAATAACAGTCTAATTTATTGTGTTTCTCATCAGAACCCACCAAAGATTCTCTGATCTTTGAAGAAAAGTTCAGGGTCTTACCATGGCCTAGAAGGGTCCCTAAAATCCACCTCTTGCTTGTCTTCTGCCCTCACCCCCCGGCTCTGCAGACATTCAGGCCCCGTCACGGCCTCTCCTCAGCCCCCGTGGTGCCCTCTGTTCCTTCCGCTGTCACCTGGGAATCCTTTTGTCCGAAACTACATCCCCCCTCCTCCAGTGTTTCTCTGTCCTGGACCCCTGTCCTTGTCTCCCTAATGCGGTCACCGCACTAGAGGAAGCGGTGTGTGTGTGTGTCTTTGTGTGTCTGTGTGTCCGTCCCCATCTGCCCACCTCGTGGCCCTGCCGGCACAGTCCTGACTGAAGGGTTTCTGTGTGATCCCGCATTAAGTTTCCCCTCCTCTTTGTCCTAACTCCTTGTGGACAGGGACGGTGTCTGCTTTGTGTCCCCTGCCGCCGATGCAGTGCTGGCCCAGAGTGGGTGCTGGGCAGTGCTGCCTGGCTGGGTGACCTGCCTCTGCTGGACAGAAGCCCGTTGAGGACAGCAGAGGTCACTGGGCTCTGGAGCCGGCAGGTTCTGGGGCTAGCTCATGGCATTTCCCTCCTCTCCCCAGCAGGCCTGGCACAGTCTCCAGGGCGCCATGAACGCCATCGTCGCGCTCTGTCACTTCTGCGAGCTCCACGGCCCCCGCACGCTCTTCTGCACAGAGGTCCTGCACGCCCCGCTTCCGCAAGGGGCGGGGAGCGGGGACGGCCCCGGCCGGGGCGAGCACGCTGAGGAAGAGGAGGGCGGTATCCAGATGAGCAGCCGCCTCCGCGCCCACAGCCCGGCGGAAGGGGCCAGCGCGGAGTCCAGCAGCCCGGGGCCCAAGAAGTCGGACATGTGCGAGGCCAGTGTCTCCTGGGGCGTTGGGGGCGTTTCTTCTCCGCGGAGGCCGCGCGCCGTGGGCGTGGCCTCACGGGCGCCGCCGGAGCTCGGGCTTGACCTCCTGGGGGTGGACAGGAGGCCGCACGCCGTGGGCCGTGTGGTGTGCGCTTGCTGCTTTCCTTCCCTCCGGTCCTTTCCCTGCGTCCCAGCTTTAGCTTGTTCAGACCACCCTGGGCCAGCCGATGCTGGCCACCACCGTGGGGCCTGCCCTTTTGGCCTCGCCTCGCTCACTCGTGTCCACGCGCTGCCTTCTCAGCTCCCGTCCGTCAGTCTGGCGTCCTCCTCGCAGGCACCCTGCCCGCTTCGTGAGCTCTGGGGGATGAAGGTTAGGTCCCCGCACCAGGCGGCTGCTTCACCCGGAGCCCTGAGTCGGGATTGGAAATCAGGGTGGCATTGGACCTGTCACTACAGGGTGGACAACAACCCAGCCGTGTTAGCCTCGTTCCGCTGAGAAGCAGTCGCTGAGCTCGAGCTTGACTGGTTCACTGTGAGGGATCGAGGGTGGGGAGCAGAGGTGGGGAGGGCCCTCCGCTGGGAACGCCGCTGCCTGTGATGGAGAGGCAGGCAGGAAGGAGGCCTGCGCGGTGGGGGCCTTGGGGGCGGGTCCTTGAGCTGGAACGGCCTTGGGAGGCGTCCTGCATCGCCCAGGGAGGGGCTGGCTCCGGGGCCTCTGTGCGCAGTCCCAGGTTGGGGGCTGCCGCCGGGGCTCACAGCATTGGCGCCAACGTGACGGTGGCTTCAGAGGGGCAGCAGCCAGGGCCGCCGGTCCGGCCCCTTCCCCATGGCAGGGGGTCTGAGCATGTGTTCTCAGGCGGCCACGCCAGTGCCAGAGTGTGGCAGCCTCTCTTGGCACGAGGTCCCTGCCAAGTGGTCGTGCCCGGATCGAGGACGGAGGCTCCGGGCCTCAGTTTTGCCACCTGTGAGGTGGGGATTCTTCCGGTAACTGTCTCACAGGTTTGCTCCTTGGATTAGGTGAGGTGATGGGTACAGAGCTCTTCGGGATCCCTGCTGCATAAGTGCCAGTAGATGAGGTCCAGTGACCTCTGTGTTCAGTAGATTCGATGCCCTCTGACGACCTTGGTGATGTGTGCATCCTGACTTTCCTACTCGGGAAACACGGAAATCCTCAGTCAAGTATAACTCTAGGAGCCGGTTGTTCTTACGTGAAAACAGATTGAATTTTCTGCTTGAGATTTGCATAAGAGTCAGCAAGCATGTTGCTGGCTTACTGGTTTTCTTCCCTTTCTCGTGGGCAGGGCTGCCGGTCACTTGCAGCAGGGCATCCTGGGTACATCAGCCATGACAAGGAGACCTCGATCAAGTACGTCAGTCACCAGCACCCCAACCACCCCCAGCTCTTCAGCATCGTCCGCCAGGCCTGTGTGCGGAGCCTGAGCTGTGAGGTGAGCACCCGTGACCCGGGGCCTCTGCGAGAGTCGCTCACGTGCGCGCCAGCACGCCCTGAGCAAGCTCGGTGTCGGTTACGGGAAGGAAGGCAGACGGCAGCCCGGAGACGGCCGGGCAGGTCCTGGAGTGAGTCACGTTGCACCCTGGTTCGTTGCTAACTTACCATTTTAAGCACCAGGCTTTCATTATTCGTTCTTCGTGGACGTGTTGCTAAGGTGTGAAGTGTTTGTAGGTGTGTGGCTCCCATCAGATGTCAGCTTCGTGTCGTCTCTGTCACGTCAGAGCCTCAGTGCTCATCACGTGCTCTCTTAGCCGACCGAGGCGTGAGTCTGTGTTTCTAAGACACGTGGCTGCCGTTGTCGAGTTGTCTTAGCCTCTGTGTCTTTGTCACAGAGTTCACAGTCTAGTCGCTCACACTTCCTGTCACTGCCCCACTTGATCGTCCTCACTCACTGCTGCCATGTGCCCGCCTGGCTGTGTCCCTGCTGGTGGGCAGCTGACCGTGTCTGGTGGGGTTGTGTGTAAGAGTGGGTGTGGTGTGAGGGAGACCCAGTTCTCTCCTACACATAACATATGCAGATTTTTTATTACGTGGACGCTGCAGTGGCTGTTTTGACTTGCCAGTTCTCTGGTATGTTCCAGATGAGTGATGTTGGCAAATCTGAGCCTGGGGTAGATGTAATACTTGTATACGAGTTATTTATGACTCAAGGTAAGAAAAATTAACGAACCTACTGGTCCTTGGGTTTCATGGTAACGAACGTTCTCTTTAGGAAGTTCGGTCACGGGAGAGATGAGCAGAGTTTTCCTTTCTCATCCCTGCCCTTTCCACTCTCCCTGTAACTGATGCTGATTAATTAGCGCAGAAAGAAGAGTGAGCACGAGGGTTTGAGTGCTGCAGCGTGCAGAGGGCGGTGTCCTGCAGCGCTGTCCTTGTGTCCCAGGTGTGCCCCGGCCGCGAGGGCCCCATCTTTTTTGGGGACGAGCAGCACGGCTTTGTGTTCAGCCACACATTCTTCATCAAGGACAGCCTGGCCCGGGGCTTCCAGCGCTGGTACAGCATCATCGCCATCATGATGGACCGCATCTACCTCATCAACTCCTGGCCCTTCCTGCTGGGCAAGATCCGTGGGATCATCGACGAGCTCCAGGGCAAGGCGCTCAAGGTGGCCCCGAGGCAGGGCAGTGGGCGGGGGGAGGGAGGGCTGTGTGCGAGGGGCCAGGAGCAGGGCAGCGTTCCTGCCTGGGGGTCCCCTGGCCGCCGCGGAGTCGGAGTTGCGGCGATAGGCCCGGGGCCAGCCAGTCCTGCTGGCTTCAGTGTCTCTCTCGAGTCTGTCGTTGTCTTGCTTCTCGCTTGGCTCTGCCTTTACTGCAGTCAGAGGCCTGGTTTGATCCCCGCTGTCTCTGCTTCCCCTGACCATCATTTCAGCAGCCTGTCCACTAGTGGTGTGACAGACCTGCACCTACCATGCATCTCCAGCCACGGCCCTGCATCTCCAGGGCCGCCCAGGATAGGCCAGTGGTGCTCTGGGAACAAACAGTGCTTAAGCCCCAGCAGCGTGTTTATGTCCATCGCAGGCAAGCAGGGGTCTGCGCGCTGTGGTCAGGCTGGAGTGGTGTTGCTGCCCAGTTGCCTGCTGGGGTGCACAGGTGGGGCTGGAGGCCAGGCTCCTCTCCCCCATCGCAGGAAGTGGTCACGTGTCCCACCCACACAGGGTCTGAGCAGCAGAAGCCCCCTGTGCCTGGAAACGGGGGTGCCTGGAAAGCGCAGATGCCCCCTGAGCCCCGTCACGTGCCGAAGAGTCGGTGTCGGGGAGGCCGCAGGAGAGACTCTTAACTGAGCCTCTTGTCAGGTGGCTTCTGATCCAGCGGGGGGACAAAGCTGTTCTCTTTGGGATGAGACCCGGGGCCCTTCTTTGCTCTTGGCCCAGAGAGCAGACTGGGGCCTGGGCTGCTGGCTGCTTTTGTCGTTAAGGGTCTTTCCCCTTCCCCTTGTGTGTCAGGTGTTTGAGGCGGAGCAGTTTGGGTGCCCACAGCGTGCCCAGAGGATGAACACTGCTTTCACACCGTTCCTGCACCAAAGGAACGGCAACGCTGCCCGCTCGCTGACGTCCTTGACGAACGATGACAGCTTGTGGGCGTGCCTGCACACCTCCTTCGCCTGGTAACCAGACTCGGTCTTCTCGTGGCCACTGGGGCATTGGCTGGACTGTGCCCAGCTTGGGGGGGACAGTTGCTGACAGGTCTGTGCTGTGATGCGTGAGTCCTGAACTGGGTTCAGTCCTTCTCGCCTCTGAGTGCGTGGAAGTTGCGTTAAGGTGGAGCTCCCTTCCCAGCCATAATTTTAAGGTGAAGTTCCTAGACCAAGACCAGTGGTCTCCCTTATTGTGAGCAGCAGTGAGTGCTTGTCTCGCACAGCACTTGTGAGTCAGGACTCAGACAGGGGCTGAGCTGGGCCGTTCTGGCCCTGGTCCTTAGGCGGAGCTGCTGTCGTGTGAAGGCTGGGCTCCTTCGGGGCTGGCAGGTCGGTCTGGCCGTGGGCGGGAGGCCTCTGCTCGCCACGGTCGTGCGGGTGATCCAGGGAGAGCGAGGTGGGCTCTGCTGGCTCTCACGACCCAGCCTCAGCAGCACACGGGCCCTGCCTGCACCTGGTTGTTAGAAGTAGCTCAGCCTAGGCGGGAGGGGAGGACCGGGCCCCGCCGTTGGAAGGGAGGAGTACCGACAGATTTCTGGACATACTTAGAAACCACCACAATCTGTCCTCCGGCCACAGGTTGTTTCTCTTCCTCCCACTGCAGGATATGTTCCTTCCAAAGACTCCCCAGATTCTCATTCCTGTGCAGCATCACCTAAATCAGGTCCTGGTGTGGGTGACGTTCCTCACATATAATCCTTGAGTGCAGCTTCTGAGAACCTGCAAACTAAAGAGAAAAATATTTGTCTCCCCCACCTGGCAGACAGTTCCTCTTATCTTTTAGAAATTATTATTATTTTGCATTACACGGGCCTCTCACTGTTGTGGCCTCTCCCGTTGCGGAGCACAGGCTCCGGACGCGCAGGCCCAGTGGCCATGGCTCACGGGCCCAGCCGCTCTGCGGCATGCGGGATCCTCCCAGACCATGGCACGAACCCGTGTCCCCTGCATTGGCAGGCGGAGTCTCAACCACTGCGCCACCAGGGAAGCCCCTAGGAATTATTTTAATTTGGGAAAATTTCAGACAGACCCAAAGTATAATACTACAAGGAACTTCACCCCCTCCTACTTCAGCAGTTAGCGACCTTTCACTGATTTTTCATCTGTCCTTCACTTTTTTTTTTCTGGAATGTTTTTTAAAGCAAATCTTAGTTGTACCACTTCAACCAGAAACCCATTATCACATGCAACAGAATGGACTCATTGCTTAGCATCATCCAGTCCAGTCCATGTTCACGTTTCCTGCTTTGCCTCCGAGTTGACTCTGGCATTGGGACCAGCGCACCACCACACAGGCGCGGATCGTGCCAGGCCTCTTAGTCTAGAGCAGCGCCTCGTGCGCCTCTGCCCCAGCCTCCCTGCCTTTTGTTAGAGGCCTGGGCTGTGCGTCCTGTAGGAACCCCTGTGGCTGATCGAATCCTCGTGGTGGTTCTCAACTCGTTCTTTTATGCCCATGTTTTCTGTTAACCAGTCGTTAGCTCAGGAGGGTTGATTGGCTTCAGGTCTAGTTTTCCTTTTGGCGAGAACACTGCATAGGTGGCACTGTGTTTCCCAGGCTCCTGAAGGCGTGCGGCAGCCGGCTGACCGAGAAGCTCCTGGAAGGCGCGCCCACTGAGGACACCTTGGTCCAGATGGAGCAGCTGGCGGGTGAGCTGGGAGGTGCCTGTGCTGGGAGCCTCTGCCGGCGGTGGCCTGGGGTCGGCCCGTGCTTAGCTCCCCTCTCCTCCATCCCAGCAGAGAGAGCTGGTGGAGGGGGCCCCAGGAGCCGTGTCTACAAAAGCTCGCCCTTTGCTCTTCGTGGTTTTATTGTGATTTCCTGCCTCATCTTCCCTGACAGTCACGTGTAAGAGTCTGTCTGGGCAGGTTGGGAAGGACCATCCCCGGGGCTGTCGCTCTGGAGAGGTGGGTTGAGTGAGGCTTTTGTGTCCCTATCGTACAAGAAGCACTTACTCGGCCTGTCTGGATGGGGACCTGCTCTCTGCTCTTCAACAGTAAAATGGTGTCCTTTAGTTGGACCCGAGGTTTTCATCAGGGCAGTGGTTCCCAAGCCTCCTGGTAACTGGGCGGCCCTCCCCAGGTTTGCAATCAGGTCTCCACATCTGGGTGTTCTACGTAACTGCCCAGGGTTGTCTGGGAGTCTGCTTTTCTTTTGGAGATGGTTGGATTTTCAGTGACATAGGTCCAGGATCTCAAATGTGGGGCGGGGTGAACGAGATTCATGATGCGTCTTGTGTGTCCTCTGTTACAACGTGCTTCTTTTTGCAAACGATTGACCTGAACAAGCTGGAGCTGTTTGGAACTTGTTCCTGTCGTCCGGTGACCTGCACCTGAGCAGGCTTCCCTGCGAAGGGGAGGGTGGGCGGGTTCATCAAGGGCAGGGCTCGCTCGGAGAAGACAGAAGCGCGGTCCACTTCCGCGCCCTCACAGTACGGTCGGCCCGGAACCATTTATCGGAGCGATGACACGTTTCTAGGTTAGTGACGGTGGCAAGGGCAGTCTGCTGGTGAGATTTATTTGCATGGAGAGCTGAGTGCGTCGGGGGAGAGGGGTGCAGGCGTGCGGTGCTCACAGTCTCGTCTTGGGTCGTATTTTGGTCACAGGGTGAGCATAGGGGTTCAGAGCACACGCTGCAGCCTGTACAGACCTGCCTTCAGCTCCAGGCTCCAAGATGTGTGTGTCCTGTGCACACAGCAAGGCCCCTTCACTCGAGCTGTGCAGTGAGGATGCTGCATTCCTGGGGTTGTCGTGACGATGAATTCAGATAGCAGATATTCCTTTCTGTAAGACGGGGAGAGCAGTACTGACCCAGGGCAGGCGAGAGGATTAAAGGACAGAATGTGTGGACATCTTTAGGGGAGCGCCCACACACTGTTAGCGTCCTTAGCGCTGACTTGACTTTTCCAACCGGCAGTGGACAGAACATAGCAGACTGAACACTCCTGGCCCACCCCAGGACTCCAGTGGCAGCAGGTAGTGTAGACAGCTGGTCCGAACCAGAGATCAGTAGCCTTCTGGCCGGTTTAACCACGAGATGCCTTGGGCTGAAGTGATCGTGTGCAAAGACTTGCATCCAGAGAGCGAAGGAATCTAGGGACGCACATTTCGTAACTGAATTTGTTGTCTGTCTTGCAGACTTGGAAGAGGAATCGGAAAGCTGGGGCAGCTCTGAGGCTGGAGAGGAGGAGAAAGAGGGGGCCGAGGGGCGGGAGCCGACCAAGTGCCCAGCGGATTCGTCCTTGCTCTCAGACTGTGGAAACTGGCAGCCCCGAAAGCTCTCTGTCTTTAAATCCCTTCGGCACATGAGGCAGGTAGGCGGTAGAGAGGTAGAGCCCGGATCAGAAACTCAGGACAAGAGCCCCGTCCTCTCCTTCTGGCTCATCTCCATCCAGCACGCCTTTTCCTTTGGGTCTGTTGTGTTCAGGGGTGACCAGGAACCTTCTTGGTGGGTGGCTGAAGATGACAGGGGGCATCTGGGGTGTCTTAGCCCCAGGCTCAGTGAGGATGCAGGGCGTTTCTCTAAAGAAAGGCCCAGCGGCTGGCGTCTCATGGTTCTCTGATCTTGTCATTCTGGAACCTTCTAAGGGAATTGAACAGCATCGTTGGTTTGCACACAGCCTAGATGCTTTGCAAATTGAAAACGGTGGCCTTTCTTACAAAGAACTGGAAACAACCTGAACGTGCGACCCTAGGAGTTGCATCCGCGGGAGCCTGCACCGCGGGGGGGGCGGGGCGGGGGCGGGGCTGCTCGCCGCACGGGAGGGCAGCGGGAGTGACCGCTAGATCACGAAGCAGGCTGGCCTTTCGTAGACCCTCTCTCTGTTTACTTTTACATTGAGCATGAATTCTATCAGAAAACAGTTATTTTTACTTTGGAAAATGAAGTAAAGCCTGGTTTACCAGCAGGTGTTCTGTGGGGCTTTGGGGTGAAAACCATTCAGTTAAATCGTCCTTGATTTGGCCGCAGTCCTTGTTGATTACAGTGGGTTACAGCTAATGTGGATTACAGCTGGAGGGGATCTTGAATTCCACCGGAGGTGGGAGTCCTTGGGGGCTGGTAGGGTTTGGTAAAAGGCAGTGTCACAGCCACCTCTTTTTTTCTGGCCATTTTCACAAGCCCTAAGACAACAGGCTGAGCTCTTCTAAAATGTCAGTGCCGCGGAGTTAATTGGAATTGATTAAAGCAGGATAAAAACAGGACAGATGAGGAAGTCACAAGCCATAGATTGAGAGACTCACAGCCCAGAGGACATGGTTAGAGCCGGGGCTCCGGACGGGGGTCCACTCAGCGGGCGGCCCTGGGCTGCCGGCATCTGGACCGAGCTCTCCCTCGGTGCTGAAGACTCACAGCCCTGGCTCGCTCTCAAGCGGTTAGGCCAAAGTTAAGGGTGTAGAGAGAGAGGGTACGTGTTGCAAAAAGCTAACACTTCATCTGCTTCAAATCTTTAAAAATGGGATTGGGGAAAAGATCTTGAAGTGTACAAGAGCCCTGGGGTCGGACCTTCAGGTGTGAGCACAGGGCCATCCCTCCTCCTGGTTTCGGGCACGTCACCCAGCCTCCCCGAGAAGATAGGTGACTTCCGCTCTCCTGCCCGTCTTCCTTCACTCTACGGAGAAAGTTTCTAGACAAACACACAAATAACTTCCTCTGGACAGAAAGCAGTGCACCGTGTTTTTCAGGTCCTGGGTGCCCCATCTTTCCGCACACTGGCCTGGCACGTCCTCATGGGGAACCAGGTGATCTGGAAAAGTAGAGACGCAGACCTTGTCCATTCAGCCTTTGAAGTTCTTCGGGTGAGAGGATCTGCGTTCCTTTGTGTTTTGTGGCAGGACGGTATTGGCCCAGTGGGTTTTTAAAAAACCTGTTAAGATGTGCCAGAGCCTCGTTGCAGAGGTTCACGCCTGAATCTAAGACCTGTGCTTTTCTCCACTGTTAAAAATGGTATTCATCTGTGCTTTCACTGCCGAGGGCCCAGGTTCTGTCCCTGGTCAGGGAACTAAGATTCCACAGGCTGCGCAGCGCGGCCAAAAAAAAAGGTAGTCATTTTTGGCTTTCATTTCGAGTGAGGAGTCTGTGCTGTCCTGACAGACTGATCACTCTCCCATCCGCCCTTCCCCAAGCCCCGCATCCCTTTGAGAAGCCACCTGTGCCACAGAGGCGGGCCTGGGTCCCCACGTGGTCCTCTGCACAGAGCCTGATCGACGGGCTGGCTGGAGTGCACGTGTGGCGTGCTGTCTCCGTCCCACAGGTGTAGGGGGTGCCAAGGCCCAGGTCCGGCTCTAAGCGTGTGTGCATGCCAGCCGTCTGCCTGGGCCCGTGAAGGTACAAGACGAAACAATCTCTCAGACAACTTAGAATCCCTTTGGTGGGTGAGGGAAGAGACGAACGTCTGTGAAGTCGGAGAATGATGGAAGAGTTAACCCTGCAGAGCGGGCCGGGATGCGAGGGCTCTGGACCAAGCTGCAGGGGGCTCGTGGGGTGTGGGTGAGGGACTCGGGTCGGACAGCGCTCAGCTCTGGGTTGTTCCGTCCTTCAGACCATGCTGCCCGTGGGCTGTGTGCGCGTCATCCCTTACAGCAGCCAGTACGAGGAGGCCTACCGCTGCAACTTCCTGGGGCTCGGCCCCCACGTGCAGATCCCTCCCCACGTGCTGGCCTCAGGTACGTGCCGCGCGCGTTGGTCCGGGCTGAGCCCCTGCATGTCAGGGCTCAGAAGTGAAACCACGTGACTGGACCTCAGCTGTGGGTTTGAGGATGATGCCTGCTGGCCTCAGGCGGGAAGACCCACGTTGCAGGACCAGCTTTCCCTGTGGCGTTGGCTTCTAGTGTCTGTCTTGAAGATGGGTGAGGGTTGGGCTGGGCTGCTCACTGGGGTGTGGCTCTCTGTGGGGCGGGTCCCAGCCCTGGGCCCTGGGGCAGCTCAGGGGGCGCTGGACTGAGCCTCCGCCTCGTGGTCTTCCTTCCTCTCTGTTCTCCTGTGTTCATCTGCCTGAAATCCATCCCCGGTGCTCATCAGCTCCGTGGCCCTTGCTCTGCCCCCCTCCGCCCTCAGGACTGACTGACAAGCTTACTGCTCTAGACAGAGCCAGGAAGCTGATCGACATCCCTCATTCTTGGTCTGGGGGGGTCGGGAGTCAGTACATCCCTTTGTGGGTGCACATCCCCGCATCTGGCACGTCTAGGCCTCCTCCAGGCACATCTGTGAGAGCGGTGGGAAGGTTGATCACAGAGCTGTCACCCTCTCAGCAACCAGGCTGGGCCATGAGTCCAAGAGGCAGTGTTCAGAACACAGGCTCTCGTCTCAGAGATGGGCTTGATATTGTTACCACCACTAGCCATGTGACCTTGTGCAAGTCACTTAGCTTCTCTGAGTCTGTTTCCCCATCTGTAAAATGGGTTGTAGCGGGGCCACTCTCCCAGGGCTGGTTGGTATTAGACCAGTGGAGGTATACGCAGTAATTTGTAGTGATATAATACAGTGCGTTATTAGTTTAACTGAGTCAAAAGTGAACCCTTAACTCTTCACAAGCTACCGAAGATTTTAGGTGCCAGTGGTCAGCTCAGGCGGCTGGAGTTTTCCCCAGATGATCTGAGATGATTGGGAGCTGCAAAGGAGGGGCTTTGTCCCGGGGTGAAGAGCACTTGACGGGCAGCGTGTCTTGTGTCGCCGCAGAGTTTGCTGTGGTGGTGGAAGTGCACACGGCCGCCCGCTCCAGCCTGCAGCCGGCCGGCTGTGAGGACGAGCCGTCCCTCAGCAAGCACGAGTTTGTCGTGACCAGTGGGAGTGCTGTGGCCGCAGACCGAGGTGGGCGCCGCTGAGCAGGGCCTGCTCTCCCCCCGGCGAGCGGGCTGGGGGGCGCTGAGGCCGCCCCTGCCCTCCACGTGCTGACCCCCCCACCGTGCCCCGCTTGTCCCCAGCTGGCCCCACCATCCTGAGTAAAGTGGAAGCAGCTTTGACCAACCAGAATCTGTCGGTGGACGTGGTCGACCAGTGCCTCGTCTGCCTCAAGGAAGAGTGGATGAAGTAAGCGGGTGCCACCTCGGCCCCTAGAGTCTGTGCTTTCAGGGGAGGGCTGGGCTGCCGGCAGCAGGAGAAGCAGGAGCCGTGGCCAGAGACAGAGGTGAGGCCGTGGCTGCTGCGGGAGGGGGTGTGGACAAGAGATGCAGGGCTCCACCACGCGCTGACCTGGCTGGGTGGCCTGGAGCAGGTGAGCCCGCACCCCTGAGCCTCAAGCTGCTCTGTGCTCTCCAAGGGAGGCAGTTATTTTGATGCTGAGTTAACTTAAGAATTGGAAGGTCGGGGAGCAGATGTTCCCTCCTTATTAAGCAAGTTACTGTATTTCCTCCCGCCTTCTTAGTAATTTTCTGTCAAATTTAATTAGTCAAACACTGTTCTGATTTCAGACAGTACAATGGCGCTTAGGAGCCACCTGTCCCTTTTATGAATGGGAGGAACATTTGTCTTTTTAATCTCCCTGTTTGGCTGCACCAGCGTCAGCAGCGGTGGGGAAACGGGAGACCCTGGGTGCAGGCGCGAGCCGCCGCTCTGCTGTGCTGCCTCTCCTGTCTCAGTTCCCGCTGTGCCTGCCGAGCCGTTGCTGGTCTTGAAGCCGTTTAGGCCCCAGGACCAGAACTCTGCTGACGGTTCTGCGGTAGCTGAGTGTTTGGTTTTGGTCTTCTGCAGCAAAGTGAAGGTCCTCTTTAAGTTCACCAAGGTGGATAGCCGGCCCAAAGAGGACACACAGAAGCTGCTGAGCATCCTCGGGGCGTCCGAGGAGGACAACGTCAAGCTGCTCAAGTTCTGGATGACAGGCCTGAGCAAGACGTACAAGTCGCACCTCCTGTCCACGGTCCGCAGCCCCATGGCCTCAGAGCCTCGCAGCTGACCCCGTCCCGGGACACTGTGTCTGGGTGGGCCTCCTGGGACGCGGTGACGTCCGTCCTTGCCGCGGAGCTCGGACACAGGTCTGTGATGGCGTTCTCAGGCTGTCCTCCCGTTTCCAAACTGCTGGCATGAAGCTGTTTCCTAGTAAGGAGTGGAAACTGTTGGGGCTGAACTTTGCCCTCTGTGTGGGATGCGGGCCTGGTGTAGTTCTTGGCACCATCCCACAAGCTATTTGAATTGCTCCAGCCCTGAAGGGGGCAGTGAGAGACTTGTGACAGTTAGTCCCCTGCATTCGCGCACCCCTGGGAGAGAAGAGCGTGAGGAAGGTGTGCAGCTCGTGCCTCTCGTGGGTGCTGATCTCAGAATTTACAGGGAAACGTGTCGGGCCAGCTCCGCCTGGGGTATCTTAGCCGCAATGTCATACCCTCTCTTGAGGTTGAACCTTTCTGTTCTCAAGTTCAGCAAGGGTTTTCCAGGTAGTGCATGCATATGTGAGTTTTGTGAATTTTCAGGTTATGTTCTGATCTGTAGTCATTGTTAGTAATCTGGTTTTAAGTTAGGGCTCTGGGAATGCCTTTTGGGGTGGAGTGGATGTTTTCCTCCTCTTTGGATCATCTGGAATTCGTGTTCTGAAGTTACCTGACGACCAAGTCTTCTGGCCGTGCTCTTCTGTGGTTGCTTTGAAATTACCCTGTAGCTTGAGGACGAGCCCTGATCTTTTTTACACAAAGAGGATACTTTGCTGAAATGTCAGATGGAGTCGTTTGGCTGGCCTGGCTCACTGGATGTGGAGTTGAGAAGCCCATCATAGTTTTATTCCATATCACTTTGCCCTCTATTGCTTCTTTAAACGTTTACATTTGGCTGCAGTTAAGTTTCAGAGTATGGTAGTTTAAGACTGGTTCATCGCCCTTGTGTACACTTTTAATAAGGATTCATGGTTTGGAAGGATTTTCCGGTAATTTTGCTGATTTGTTTATAGTTTTTTGTGTTTAATTTATATTTAACAGGAAGACCATGTTTATATGACTAGGTATCTGTATCATGCAAGAACATTGAAATAATAAAGATATATTTTTATAAACTGTTGACTACATGGTTTTATTGGTTTGATACCTCAGATTTTCTTGGGATCAGTCATAGAAAATAATATGTTTAAAGTAACACCAGTGATATAACTATTTTGGAACTCTACTCTCCTGAAGGCTTACAGTTTCCAGGGGAAGCCGTAGTAAACAGTTGTAGCTCTTCGTACAGGTGCAGGTTCCTGTGTCCCAGCCCAGCCCCAGGGCAGGGCAGTTGCAGGTTCCTGTGTCCCAGCCCAGCCCCAGGGCAGGGTGTACACGTGTTCTTGGGGCAGCTTGCAGGAGCAGCGTGGGCAAAGAGGATCCTGTCCTCTGAACGTCAGGGCTCGACGCCTCATCGCCGACGGCTGCTTCTGGGCAAAGAGGATCCTGTCCTCTGAACGTCAGGGCTCGACGCCTCATCGCCGACGGCTGCTTCTGACTAGGGTGCAGACGAAGCGGGGGCAGCCACTGTCGCTGCGCCTCCCTCTGTGGATGGCAGCCTCTCCCTGCTTCATTTTTGCCTTCCACCTCTCAGGAGCCAGACATTAAAGAGTAGGACACTCAAAAACAATTGCATGTATGAGAAAATTGAAAAGTGACTGTGCACATCCAGGGAAGGGCTCAGAAAAAACCTGAGAAAAACTGAAGTTTACATCTCCAGCTGATCCCTGGCAAAGAGCCTACAACAGTAAAAATAAATAACAAACCAGTAAACGCTGGGGAAGGGGGAGAATCTGATTTCCAGAGTTATGCTATTATTAGATTTAAATGTCCAGTGTTCAGCAAAAACAACAACAAAATCACAAGGCATATAAAGAAACAGGAAGGTCTGTTGAAAGGAAAAAAAAGAATTCAGCAGAATCTGTCCGTGAAAGAGATTTAATGGCAGACATATTAGCCAAAGACTTTAAAACAACTGTTAAAGATGCTCAAAGAACTGAAGATGTGGAGAAAGTGAAGAAAATGATGTGTGAACAAAATAGAAATATCAAAGAGAACCAAAAAAAGAAACCAAAAATATGGAGCCGAAAACTGCAGTAACTGAAGTGACAAATTGGCTAGAAGGCTTTAAAGACAATTTGAGCAGGCAGAAGAATCAGTGAACTTCAAGATAGGACAGTGGAAGTTATTGAGGCTAACAGAGCCTAAGAGATCCACGGGACACCATCGGAAGGACCAACATATGCATCGTGGGAGCCTGAGAAGAAGAAAGAAAGAGGCAGAATATGTGAATAAATAATGGCTGAAAATTTTCCAGATTTCGTGAGACACATGAATATAAACATACAGGCATACCTTAGAGATTGTGAGTTTGGTTCCAGACCACTGCAATAAAGCAAATATTGCAATTAAGTGAGTCCACACGAATTTTTGGTTTCCCGTTGCGTATGAAAGTTATGTTCATACTATACTGTGGTCTTTTAAAATAAATTTATTATTTACTTTATGGCTGTGTTGGATCTTTGATGCTATGCGCGGGCTTTCTCTAGTTGCAGCGAGCGGGGGGCTACTCTTCATTGTGGTGCGTGGGCCTCTCCTTGTGGTGGCTTCACTTGTGGAGCATGGGCTCCAGGCACACAGGCCTCAGCGTTTGTGGCACGTGGGCTCAGCAGCTGTGGCTCACGGGCTCTGGAGCACAGACTCAGTAGTCGTAGTGCATGGGCTTAATTGCTCCGCAGCATGTGGGATCCTTCCGGACCAGGGCTCGAACCCGTGTCCCCTGCAATGGCAGGCAGATTCCCAACCACTGTGCCACCAGGGAAGTCCCTATACTGTGGTCTATTAAGTGTGCAATAGCATTGGCTAAAAAAATACTGTCAAAAAAATCCTAACCATCGTCGAGCCTTCACTGAGCTGTAGTGGTAACATCAAATATCACTGATCACAGATCACCAATTCAAATATGATAATAATGAAAAAGTTTGAAATATTGCAAGAAACAGCAAAATGTGACATAAGAGACATGAAGTGAGCAAATGCTGTTGGAATGATGGTGCCAGTAGACTTGCCTGATGCAGGGTTGCCACAAACCTTCAGTTGGTTAAAAAAAAAAAAAAAAAAAACCAGTACCTGCAAAGCACAGTAAAATGAAGAATGGCCTGTACAAGAAGCTAAACAAATTCCAAGTAAGATGAACTCCAGAAGATCACAAGACATGCAGTCAAACTTTCAAAAGACAGAGGGCAGACAGCAGAAGCAAGAAGAACTACAATTCTGTCGCTTCTCGGCCTTTTGGCTAAGATCAAGTGAAGAAGAACTACAATTTCTGCAGCCTGTAGAGGGAAAACCACATTCACAGAAAGATAGACAAGATGAAAAGACAGAGGACTTGGTACGAGATGAAGGAATAAGATAAACCCCCAGAAAAACAACTAAATGAAGAGATAGGCAACCTTGCAGAAAAAGAATTCAGGATGATGATAGTGAAGATGAACCAGGACCTTGGAAAAAGAATGGAGGCAAAGATCGAGAAGATGCAAGAAATCTTCAACAAAGACCTAGAAGAATTAAAGAACAAACACCTAGAAGAATTAATGGACAAAAAGACAGAGATGAACAATACAATAACTAAAATGAAAACTACACTAGAAGGAATCAATAGAATAACTAAGGCAGAGGAGCAGATAAGTGACCTGGGAGACAGAAAGGTGGAATTCACTGCTGCAGAACAGAATAAAGAAAAAGAATGGAGAGAAATGAAGACAGCCTAAGAGACCTCTGGCACAACATTAAATGCAACAATATTCGCATTATAGGAGTCCCAGAAGGAGAAGAGAGAGAGAAAGGACCTGAGAAAATATTTGAGGAGATTATAGGCGAAAACTTCCCTAACATGGGAAAGGAAACAACTACCCAAGTCCAGGAAGCGCAGAGTCCCAGGCAGGATAAACCCAAGGAGAAACACACTGAGACACATAGTAATCAAATGACAAAATTATTGAAAACAAAAAGGGAAAAAACAACAAATAACATATAAGGGAACTCCCATAAGGTTAACAGCTGATTTCTCAGCAGAAATTCTACAAGCCAGAGGGGAGTGGCATGATATATTTAAAGTGATGAAAGGGAAGAACCTACAACCAAGATTACTCTACTCGGCAGGGATCTCATTCAGATTCGTGGGAGAAATCAAAAGCTTTACAGACAAGCAAAAGCTAAGAGAATTCAGCACCACCAAACCAGCTCTACAACAAATGCTAAAGGAACTTCTCTAAGTGGGAAACACAAGAGAAGAAAAGGATCTACAAAAACAAACCCATAACAATGAAGAAAATAGTAATAGGAACATACACATCAATAATTACCTTAAACGTGAATGGATTAAATGCTCCAGCCGAAAGACAGAGGCTCGCTGAATGGATACAAAAACAAGACCCATATATATGCTGTCTGCGAGAGACCCACTTCAGACCTAGGGACACATACAGACTGAAAGTGAGGGGATGGAAAAAGATATTCCATGCAGATGGAAATCAAAAGAAAGCTGTTGTAGCAGCACTCATATCAGAAAAAAATAGACTTTAAAATAAAGAATGTTACAAGAGACAAGGAAGGACACTACATAATGATCAAGGGATCAATCCAAGAAGAAGATATAACCATTATAAAGATATATGCACCCAACATGGGAGCACCTCAATACATGAGGCAACTGCTAACAGCTATAAAAGAGGAAATCGACAGTAACACAATAATAGTGGGGGACTTTAACACCTCACTTACACCAATGGACAGATCATCCAGACAGAAAATTAATAAACACAAGCTTTAAATGACCAGTAGACCAGATAGATTTAATTGACGTTTATGGGACATTTGGGCTTCCCTGGTGGCGCAGTGGTTGAGAGTCCGCCTGCCGATGCAGGGGACACGGGTTCGTGCCCCGGTCCGGGAAGATCCCACGTGCCACGGAGTGGCTGGGCCCGTGAGCCATGGCCGCTGAGCCTGCGCGTCCGGAGCCTGTGCTCCGCAACGGGAGAGGCCACAGCAGTGAGAGGCCCGCGTACCGCAAAACAAACAAACAACAAAAAAACACCTAAATAGACATTTCTCCAAAGAAGACATACAGATGGCCAAGAAGCACATGAAAAGCTGCTCAACATCACTAATCATTAGAGAAATGCAAATCGAAACTACAATGAGGTATCACCTCACACCAGTTAGAATGGGCATCATCAGAAAATCTACAAACAATAAATGCTGGAGAGGGTGTGGAGAAGAGGGAACCCTCTTGCACTGTTGGTGGGAATGTAAATTGATGCAGCCACCATGGAGAACAGTATGGAGGTGCCTTAAAAAACTAAAAATAGAATTACTGTATGATCCAGCAGTCCCACTACTGGCCTATACCCAGAGAAAACCAGAATTCAAAAAGACACATGCACCCCAGTGTTTATTGCAGCACTATTTACAATAGCCAGGTCATGGAAGCAACCTAAACGCCCATCGACAGACGAATGGATAAAGAAGATGTAGTACATATATACAATGGAATATTACTCAGCCGTGAAACGGAACGAAATTGGGTCATTTGTAGAGATGTGGATGGACCTAGAGACTGTCGTACAGAGTGAAGTAAGTCAGAAAGAGAAGAACAAATATCGTATATTAATGCATATTCGTGAAACCCAGAAAAAAGGTACAGATGAACTGGTTTGCAGGGCAGAAATAGAGACACAGATGTAGAGAACAAATGTACGAACAACGGGGGAAAGTGGTGGGGGGTTGTTGGTGGTGGGATGAATTGGGAGGTTGGGATTGACATATATACACTAATATGTAAACAATAGATAACTAATAAGAACCTACTGTATAATAAAATAAAATTCAAAAGACAATTAAAAAAAAACTTTCAAAAGACAGAGCAAATCTTGAAAACAGCAAGAGAGAAGTGAATCCTCAGTACGAATATCTGCAGAATTCTCATCGGACATTTTGGAGGCCAGAAGACAAGGGGGTTGATATGTTAAAAGTCTACAACAAAAAAGTCAACCGAGAGTCCCTATCCAGCAAATCTGTCCTTCAAAAGTGAGGGAAAAATCAAGACATTACCAGATAAAAGCTGAGAGGTTTGTTGTCATTAGACCTGTCCTGCAAGAACTGCTCAGGGGAGTCCTATAGGATGACATGAAAGGACACTGGACAGTACCTCAAAGCCCTATGGAGAAATAGAGATCTCAATAAAGATAAATACATGGGCAATTATAAAAACCAGAATTACTATAACAATGGTTTGTTGTTTTCTTACTTTTTGTTTTCTATAACCAAGAAACATACCTTTGAAGAAAAAAATATTAATGTGAAAGCTTGTGTTACTGTAACTTTGGTTTGTAACTCCAAATTGTGTTTTCTACACAGTTTAGGAAATACATTGAGAAGAATTACTAGTTTCTGTTTTGTGGCACATGATGTATAAAGATGTAACCACCAAAAGGGGTGGGACAGAGCTGTAAAGGAGGAGCATTTTTGTTATTGAAGTTAAGCTGCTATAACTTCAAATTAGAATGTTATAACTTTAGGATGTTAAATGGAATGCTTATGGTAAACACAAGGAAAATGGCTACAGAATATATGGAAGAGGAAGTTAAGAAGGAGTTTAGACAGCTCACTGCCAAAAAACAGAAAGAAAAGGAGACAGGAATGCAAGAAATGAGGAACCAAAAAGCTATAGGGCATACAGAAACATAGGCTGTAAGTCAGAAACGTTTACAAGAGACAAAGAAGGATATTATATATAACAAAAGGCTTCTGTATAATAAAGTACAGCAAGAAGTTATAACAATTGTAAACACTTAACATAACTAATGACCAACCATCAAAATATATGAAACAGAAACTGAGAGAATTGAAGGGAGAAATAGTTCTACAATAATCGTTCTACCCCACTCACAATAATGGATTAAAAAAACAGAAGATAAATAAGGAAGAAATACTCAGGGGATAGTCCTATAGTCCTTTAAACACCACAATAAACCAACTAGATCTAACAGACATTTACAGAGCACTCCTCACAACAGCAGCAGCACACACAGTCTTCTCAAGTGCACTTGGGACATTTTCCAGGATAGACCATAGGTTAGACCTCAAATTAAATCTCAGTAGATCTTAACATATAGATATCATACAAAGTATCTTCTCTGACCACAAGATGAAGTTCGAAATCAATAACATAAAACTGGAAAAGTTACAAAATTGGGGAAATTAAACAACACTTTTTTTTTTGAGTATAGTTGATATACAATGTTGTGTCAGTGTCAGGTGTACAGCCCAGTGATTCAATTGTACATGGACATATATGCATTCTTTTTCAGATTTTCTCATATAGGTTATCACAGAATATTAAATAGAGTTCCCTGTGCTATGCAGTAGGTTCTTGTTGGTTACCTATCTTATATACAGTAGTGTGTGTGTGTTCATCCCAAGCTCCTGATTTATCCCTCCCCTCACGTTTCCCCTTTGGTAACCATAAGTTTGTTTCTGTTTTGTAGATATGTTCATTTGTGTCATATTTTAGATTCCACATGTAAGTGATATCATATGGTATTTGTCTTTCTCTTTCTGACTGACTTTGCATAGTATGATAATCTCTACGTCCATCCATGTTGCTGCACATGGCATTATTTCATTGTCTTTTATGGCTGAGTAATATTCCATTGTGTATATGTACGACATCTTCTTTATCCATTCCTCTGTCAATGGACATTTAGGTTGTTTCCATGTCCTGGCTATTGTAAATAGTACTGCAATGAACATTGGGGTGCATGTATCTTTTCAGATTATGGTTTTCTCAGGATATATGCCCAGGAGTGGGATTGAAGGATTATATGGTGATTCCATTTTAGTTTTTTGTTGTTGTTGTTGTGGTACGCGGGCCTCTCACTGTTGTGGCCTCTCCTGTTACGGAGCACAGGCTCTGGACGTGCAGGCTCAGTGGCCATGGCTCGCAGGCCCAGCCGCTCTGGAAGATGTGGGATCTTCCCGGACCGGGGCACGAACCCGTGTCCCCTGCCTCGGCAGGTGGACTCTCAACCACTGCACCACCAGGGAAGCCCTCCATTTTAGTTTTTTAAGGAACCTCCATACTGTTCTCCATAGTGGCTGTACCAATTTACATTCCCACCAGGAGTGTAGGAGGGTTCCCTTTTCTCCACACCCTCTCCAGCATTTATTGTTTGTAGACCTTTTGATGATGGCCGTTCTGACCGGTGTGCTGGTGCCCACTGTAGTTTTGTTTTGCATTTTTCTCATAATTACTGATGTTGAGCATCTTTTCATGTGGTTTTTGGCCATCTGTATATCTTCTTTGGAGAAATGTCTGTTTAGATCTTCTGCCCATTTTTTGATTAGGTTGTTTGTTTTTTTGACATAGAGCTACATAAGCTGTGTGTATATTTTGGAGATTAATCTCTTGTTGGTCACTTTGTAAACAATACACTTTTTAAAAAATTGATTTTATTTATTTATTATTTTTGGCTGTGTTGGGTCTTCGTTGCTGTGCGCAGGCTCTCTCTAGTTGCGGCGAGCGATGGCTTCTCATTGTGGTGGCTTCTCTTGTTGCGGAGCACGGGCTCTAGGCACGCAGGCTTCAGTAGTTGCAGCACGTGGGCTCAGTTATTGTGGCTCGTGGGCTCTAGAGCGCAGGCTCAGTAGCCGTGGCTCATGGGCTTAGTTGCTCCGTGGTATGTGGGATCTTCCCGGACCAGGGCTCGAACCCGTGTCCCCTCTATTGGCAGGCATGTTCTTAACCACTGCAGCACCAGGGAAGTCCAACAACACACTTTTTTTTTTTTTCGGTACACGGGCCTCTCACTGTTGTGGCCTCTACCGTTGCGGAGCACAGGCTCCAGACGCACAGGCTCTGTGGCCATGGCTCACGGGCCCAGCTGCTCCGCAGCATGTGGGATCTTCCCGGACTGGGGCACGAACCTGTATCCTCTGCATCGGCAGGCGGACTCTCAACCACTGCGCCACCAGGGAAGCCCCAACAATACACTTTTAAACAACCAATGGATCAAGAAGAAATTACAAGGGAAATTAGAACAAATGAAAATGAAAACACAACAAAATTTATGGGATGCAGTGAAAGCAGTGCTGAGGGGGAAATTTACAGCTACAAATGCTTATATTGAAAAAGAAGAAAGATCTGAGGTCAATAACCTAACTTTACAACTTAAGGAACTAGAAAACAACAAACTAAACCCAAAGCTAGCAGAAGGAAGGAAATGATATAGATTAGAATAGATTGGAAAGCTTAGTATTTTTTGTTGAAAAAAACCTCCTGTTTCTTTGCATGTCTAGTAGGCTTTGGTTGACAACTGGACGTTTTTGATAATAGAGTGTAGCAACTCTGGACTTTATTTTTCTGAGGTGGTTGTCCTTTGGAAACTTACCTGGACTTAAACTTCAGCATCTCTTCCCCTGCACTCTGCAGCCACTGGTGTGTCTGCTCGTTTTTTTAAGATTATTTTTATTTATTCGTAGGGGTCACCCCTGAGTCTTTCTAATGTGGTAGTCAGCAGTGATTTTGGTTTAACCCAAATACTCTGAGCCTGTAGGCCTCATACCCTCTGCTGATCAATCTGGGTTGGGGAATGCTTTCAAGGGCCCCTTGGCTTTCACTTTTCCCCATGCTCTCCTGGGTCTCTCCCACTCATACGTTGCTCCCCAGTTAGCCAGGCATGTGGGGAGAACATAACTCAGCCCTTTTATGGTTTTCTCACTTCCAGGATGTCTGTCACATTTTTGACTGATCTGCTGCTTGCCCTAACTTGGACTGCCTCTTGGGCTGGTAAGGCTGCGTGTTTTGATCATTCATTCACAACTGAATCCACCATTTTTGGCCAGCACAACTGTAGGTTTCTGCAGCCAGTCCCACATTGGTAAGACAGCTACTTTTTCCAACCAGGGTTGAGGGGTGGGTTTTGAAGGGATGGGAGCCTCAGTCCACAGGGCCACGGACTCCTCCTGCTCCTATCCTAAGCACCGCCGGGTTTTAAAAGCGAACACTTCTCATTTTGATGTCTGCCTTTGCGGTATTTCCAATGCCCTGAAGTTGTTGTTCTTGACCATTTCCCCCAGTTTTATGGGGGTTTTTTGGTTTTTGTTCTTTGCTGCACCGCGAGGCTTGTGGGAGTTTAGTTCCCTGACCAGGGATCGAACCCGGGCCCTCAGCACTGAGAGCTCGGAGTCCTAACCACTGGACTGCCAGGGAAGTCCCAATTTGTTTGTTCTTTGCAAGGAGGAATTGAGCACCTCTTTATACTGCCGTGACAGGAAGTCCTTCTTCTCATTCTTTATTATCATTTCAAATGAAGAAAGTGAGGCTCAAAGAGATGAAGCCACTTGCCTGAGGTCCTGCAGTTAGGAAGCAGGGGAGCCAGAGTTAAACTCAGGAACTCTATTAAAAAAGTTTTATTTAAGCCACGTAATTTGACAAGTTTTACATACGAATATGCCCGTGAAACCATCACTACCACCAAGATAATAAACATATCTATCACATGTCTCTTTCTAATCCCTCCTGCCCTTCCCTCACCTCTAGGCAACCAGAGATCTGCTTTCTGTCACTATAGTTTGCATTTCCTAGAATTTTATATAAATGGAATCATAAGTCTGTACTCTTTTTTTCTGGCTTTTTTCAGTCAGCATAATTGAAATCCGTCCATGTGGTAGTATATATCAATAATTTATTTCTTTTTATTGCTAAATATTCTGTTGCATTAATATGCAAAAGTTTATCTGTTGACAGACATTTATGTTGTTTCTAGATTTGAGTTATTACAAGTAAACCTGCTCTGAACATTTGCGTACAGGTCTTTGTGTGGGATACGCTTTCATTTCTCTTTGGTCATACCTAGGAGTGGGACAGCTGGACCATATGGAAGGTGTGTGTTTAACATTTTAAATAAACTTTTAATTCAGAATAATTTTAGATTTACCAAAAAGTTTCAAAGATAGCATCTTCCATTATTGTAATTCATTTGCCAAGGTGAAGAAACTGACATTGGTACATTACTATTAAAGTCCAGACTTTATTTAGATTTCACCAGTTGTTTTTTTTTTTTTTTTTTTTGCGGTACGCAGGCCTCTCACCACCGTGGCCTCTCCGCTCCGGATGCGCAGGCTCAGCGGCCATGGCTCACGAGGCCAGCCGCTCCGCGGCATGTGGGATCGTCCCGGACCGGGGCACGAACCCGCATCCCCTGCATCGGCAGGCGGATTCTTAACCACTGCGCCACCAGGGAAGACCCTGTGGGTTTTCTTTGGTTGCCTCCTGGGTCCTTTGGGCGTTGGGTGCGCAGGCGCAGTGTGGGCGGGCGCACGTAGGCGGCAGGCGGGTGCGCAGGCGCAGTGGGCAATGGGCGCCGAAAGCGCAGGAGCAAGTGCCCCGGGGCGGAGGGCGCACGTGGCCCGTGGACGGCGGGCGCACAGGCGCAGTGGGCGATGGGTGCTGAATGCGCAGGCGCAGGTGGGCGGCAGGCAGGCGCGCAGGCGCAGTGGGCAGCGGGTGCACGTGGTAGGCGGGGCCTCAGACGCCAAAGGCGAGATGGGGCCGTTACGCTGGCAGGTGGTGGCTGCTGTTGTCGGAGGCCTCGCGCTGGCCCTGGAGGCGCTACCCGCTGTGCTGCGCTGGCTGTGGGCCGGGCGGCGGCCGCCGCGGCGCGAGGTGCTGTTCTTCCCGTCGCAGGTGACGTGCACCGAGGCCCTGTTGCGGGTCCCGGGTACCGCGCCCTCGGGCTGCCCTTGCAACCTGCCCCACGGCGAGAGCTCGCTGAGCCGCCTGTTGCGTGCCCTGCTGGCAGCCCGCGCCAGCCTCGAGCTCTGCCTGTTCGCCTTCTCCAGCCCGCAGCTGGGCCGCGCAGTGCAGCTGCTGCACCAGCGCGGGGTGCGCGTTCGCGTGGTCACCGACTGCGACTACATGGCCCTCAGTGGCTCACAGATTGGGCTGCTCCGCAAGGCAGGTAGGCCGGGCGCGGGGCCTGGGAGGCGGGAGGCAGAGCCAGGATGGCGTGGGTGTTTGGGGCGGGGGCCTGAGGACCGGGGAGACCCTCTCGCGTCCCCTGGCGGCCTTGCAAGGTCTGGGGAAACTCCAAGGTCTCCTCAGGAGCTTCTGTGCAGAGCGTCTGAGCCCGCAACCTGGGCGACAGCCCCGGGAGGGGCCGAGGCTGGAAGCAGGTCTGCCAGCAGAAGCTGGTCAGGGCGCAGGTGTGCAGAGAGGCTGCGTCTGCTTAAAGACCAAAGGGAGGAAAAGGCTTTTCCCCTTAAACTCGTTAGTGAATTTCGTTTTGGAGCTTCTGAAATGAATTTTTTAAAATTTATTTTATTTTTTGAATGCGTTGGGTCTTCGTTGCTGCGCGTGGGCTTTTCTCTGGTTGCGGCGAGCGGGGACTACTCTTCGTTGTGGTGTGTGGGCTTCTCATTGCGGTGGCTTCTCGTTGCGGAGCACGAGCTCCAGTAGTTGTGGCTCTCGGGCTCTAGAGCGCAGGCTCAGTAGTTGTGGCTCTCGGGCTCTAGAGCGCAGGCTCAGTAGTTGTGGCGCACGGGCTTAGTTGCTCCGCGGCACGTGGGATCTTCCCGGACCAGCTCGAACCCGCGTCCCCTGCATTGGCAGGCGGATTCTTATCCACTGCTCCACCCGGGAAGCCCTGAAATGAATTTTAAAAATACACTACAACGTGGAGCTGAAATGTTTAGTTGGTGACAGTTAATTTGTTTCTCAGGCTACAAAATGTCAGGGAAGTCAGGTCTGTGGCCGGCCTGCCTCTCTCACTGGAGTGGGGACAGATGAACCCGGATGTGTGAATAATTTTGAAGACGTTCTAAATTCACATCCTGCCTTACCTGTGAATTCTGCTTCCTCTTCCTGCCTCAGTGTGACGTTGTGTCTTGTGTGAGCTATTCGGAGTCTGAACCTCGTGCCCGTCTCTCGATCACTGAGGCACCCAGAAAGGACATTCCTGCACCAGCATCTGTTTGACCTATCGATTCTGGTGGCCGCTGTGGCCGAAAGACGCGTGGGGCCTTTAAGAACTGTCCCGGCTGCTCTCAGCCCAGCTTGCACGGGCCTCTTGCCCGCTCTCCTGATGGGAACGCACTTCAGTCTTCTGCTGCTTTTCCGTCTGCTGCCGCGTGGGCGGGGTTGGAAACCTAGTGTGAATGTTGAGGACCGTTGGCTTTCGCTCTTCCTGGTAGCCGTGTGTTGTGATCTGTTGGCTCTTTCGATGGGGAAACTTGGCTATGTTTCGGCATAGCGGTTTTATTTTGTTTACGTTTTTAGAGAACCGCAGAACCTCGGGTTTGGGAAGAACCTTAAAGGGCCCCGCGACCAGACCCCGTCTAAACCTTGATACCCCTCTGAGGGCATCCAGGCCGTCGTTTGTCACTCCCTGTTGAACCGGTCTCTCTGTGAGCCTCTATTTGCCTGGACCGGTTCCAGGCTCTGGGGAGACACTGCTGAACGGTGGGAGGCTGACTGCAGCAGGAGTCCTGAGGCGCCAGGAAGGGTCAGGAGATGTCGCAGGACAGCTGCCCGCGACGTGACACGCATGAGGGCCCATGCTGTCGTGTGAGGAGTGGCAGGCGATCCTGTGGTCGAAGGTGGGAGTCACGAGGAGGGGCTGCCGGGTGCACCTTGGGCTCCGTGGCTCCAACAGGCAGAGAGGCTGTGCGAGCGGGGTGGTCACAGGGCCAGAGCCACGGCTTCAGGGCCAGGGCCCGGTGTCTCCTGTGCTGTTCCCTCCCTCCAGGCTTGTCCCCCTTACAAGGTGCTGACTGAAGGGGATCTGCTTCTGGGCCTGAGTGAGACCTTAGGGGCAAGTGAACCCAAGCAGATGGGTTTTGCGCCAGTCACCACTGGATCGTCCTGGAACCAGTAACTGAAGGATGATGCGGGTCGTGTGCCCTGGCGGGGGTGGGGAGCCTGCCCCGGATCAGGGGCTGGGAACAGGGCCTGTTTCCAGAGGAACTGAGTCACGCGTCCCTGCTGCCACCCGGCCCTCGGCTCTGTGGTCCCCCCACCCCGATGCCTCTGTGTCCTCCACGCCTCCTCCTGGGGCTGGTGGGGCGGGTCCCTGCCTGGCTCAGCCGCCGTCACCATCCAGACGTGGTGGTGCCCGCGAAACCGGACACGAGCGCGATCAGTCATGTGAACACATCCATGCTGCAGAAGGAGCCTGAACTGTAGCGATGGGTGGTGAGAGGAGGGGCTGGGGGGAGGGAGCGAGGGGCCCCCGCGTGGGGGTGATGAGACGGAGCGCCCAGCCGGCGGCTCAGTCGGGGTGACAGGCAGCAGTGACGTCTCACTTTTTGCAGGGATCCAGGTCCGGCACGACCAGGATCTGGGCTACATGCACCACAAGTTCGCGATCGTGGACAAGAAGGTGCTGATCACTGGCTCGCTGAACTGGACCACTCAGGCCATTCAGAGCAACCGGGAGAACGTGCTCATCATAGAGGACGAGGAGTGCGTGCGGCTCTTTCTGGAGGAGTTTGAGCGCATCTGGGAGGAGTTTAACCCCACCAAGTACACCTTTTTCCCTCACAAAAAGGGAAGTCGCTGAGACGCCTGCACGTGGGGAGGTGGGGCCGGCGTCCCTCGAGCTGGAGCGACCCTTGGGGGCCACGGCCACATTCCCGCTAGGAGCTGCGCGCTTCCGGGGCCGGAATCCCACGTGTTGTGCAAGGAAAGCCAGTCCCGTTAAATCCTCCTTTGTTAAATGGTACAGTTCCCTAGAGAGTGTTGGGGTTTACGAGGAAGAGGCCATGCTGTGCAGCGCAAGGGCGGGCTTTTGGACCAGGTGCCAGGTGCCTCCGTCAGGGTTGCGCGTGCAGGGAGGGCCACCACCTCGTCACGGAGGCCGCGCCGAGCCCCTTGCCTGGTTCTGGGGCCTCCCCGGCTTCCCCTGACCCGTCGGTCCAGCCCTCGGGCCCCTCAGTGCTCCCTCAGCCCCCATCCAGTGGGCGGAACCTGGATGGCCAGAGGTGACGGTCCCTCCCTCCCTGCTGCCTCCAGCTCCTGGGGGGAGGGGCGGGGGATGGCACGGCGAGGAGTGGCCGTCATCCTTGGGAATCACTCAGTAGAAGGGATGAGCACTGAGAGCTTGGCGCCTGGCAGCCCCTGGTGTGTGTAAGGTGAAGTGAGCAATCGTAACACGTGGAAACAGGAGTGTCCAGAAGCTGCTCCCGTTTCCACGTGTTAGGATTTTAATTTTTAGCATTCTCACATTCGGAGAAGTTAGGCTGTGTGTGCATTTAGAATTGACCTTCACCGTGACACTCGTGGCTTTGCTCAGTATCACCGAGGCGAGGCGGGTCCCGGGGGTGGCCTCACTGGGCTGTCCTCGTTCCCGGGGCAGGGATGTGACATGTTTGAACTGTCCCGGAGGCAGCTCCGAAGACATCTGGACAGCAGTTGCTCTCTCCTGTCGCTCAGGCCCGGTGGGCACCCCTGGGTCTCCTCCCTCATCTCCCGGCCCCTGGGGACCTCTCCCCCACATGGCATGTTCCTCTCGATTTAAAGTTACCTCTGACTTAGAGTGTCAGATACGTAAACCCGAAACTTAGCTTTCCTTACTTAACCAAAGCTGTATTCTCAGATTGGAAGTCACAGACATGGCTTCACAGTGACCGTGTTTCTCCCGAGCTGGGCCTGCCGCCTCGAATAAACGCGCTCTCCCCTAGTCGACTAGCGTTGTGTGTTTCTGCCTTTTGTTCATTCGAATGGCGGCTACTTATTAAACAAAACTTCTTTTGGTGGTGGTGGTGGGGGAACATCCAGCTATTTAGAAACCATTGGCCAAGGCAGGAGCCTTTCGAGGAGTGAAGATTTGGGGATGTTGCTTGGGGGACCCCCAGTGTCTTCCGAGTGTCCGCCCGGCCCGCGTGGGGCCTGCGCCTTCCTTCCGGAAGCCGGCAGTGTCCGGAGTCCCAGCACTGTGCGCAGCGGACCATCCAGCCCCACCATCCAGGTTGATATTGCAGAAGTTGTGAAATGAGCTCATCTCACGTAGTCTTTTACTTAATGTAATTTTATTTATATTGTTTTAGTTATTGTCATCGTAGCGGTGGGAATTTGAATCGGAGTTAATCAAGTCCCAGATTAACAGCCTTTCTGAAAGGAAAACATTTTCTCTGAGGGCCTTGGTGCTGACGAGGCTGCAGCACTGAGATCAGCCTCCACTTCGGAGGCTGTTCTGTCCCTTGAGGGTGGGTGACCATACGAGGTGACCAGAGCCCCGCTCTGACGGGAGAGGCGTGAGGAGGGGCAGCTGGGCTGGGGGCAGGGCACAGGCCGGCGTGTCTGGTTCTCCAGGAGAGCCAGAGGGGGTCGCGGCCGAGGCTGCGTGGTTCCCGGGTCTCCGGGTTGTGGAAGCAGGTGGGCGGAACCGTCGGTATTTTCGTGATTCAGAAGGTAGTTCAGGCCGAGTCAGTGGCTTGTGCGGAGCGGCAGTTGTCTGGGGGCTCATCCAGTGATGGGCAGGCGCACCGACGAGACCCCCAGAGGTGTGGCTGACATCGGCGGGCAGAGGACACCAGGAGTGACCTGAGCACGGAGGGGAAGAGGCCGGGAGGGGACTTGCGTGGCGTGGCGTCCGAAGCTGCACGCTTTGTCCACAAGATTCTGTCACGAACGGAACCATTACAGGAGGAAATCAACCCCCAGGAGGCTTGGCGGTTGCTCCCTAAGAGGCATCGAGGTCAGCTCCCCTCTTACTGCCCCCGCCCCCGCCCCACAGGCTCCTGGCCAGCCTCGTGATTTTGGTTCAAAGTCGTCATTTTAACTACGGGGCAGTGATGCAGCTTAACAAACCTGACAGGCAAAGTTAATTAAACATTGGCACAGTTAACGTGTAAAATATTTTAAACTCATGCAACCCTTGTGGTAAAAAAAAAAATGTCCTGGTAGTAGTTTGTCCCGTAGCTGTCAAATACACGAGAATGTTGGGTTCAAACAATGCAGTTCCATTGTATTTAAAGCACTGTATTGGTTGTACTGAAGTGTTTTTTTGGTTTGTTTTGCGGTAGGCGGGCCTCGCACTGCCGCGGCTTCCCCCGTTGCGGAGCACAGGCTCCGGACGCGCATGCTCAGTGGCCATGGCTCATGGGCCCAGCCGCTCCGCGGCATGTGGGATCCTCCCCGACCGGGGCACGAACCCATCGGCAGGCGGACTCTCAACCACTGCGCCACCAGGGAATCCTCTGAATTGGTTTTTAACGCAACTGACTAGTTTAAAAAAACACTTCACTCAGATTCACATACCATAAAACTCATTCTTTTAAAGTATGCAGTTCGGTGTATTAACATTCTATTAAGAGATTATCAGTTATTAGTGTATTAACAGAGTTGTTATTTACTACATTACCAGAGTTGTGCAGCCATCACTACTGTCTGCTTTCAGAGTGTTTTCTTCGCTCCAGAAAGAAACCCCGTTTCTGTGGATTTACCTGGTGTGGATGTCTTACATAAATGGAATCCACAACCTGTGGTCTCTGGTCTCTGCCTCCTTTCCCTGAGTGTAGTGCTGTTGAGGGCTGTCCGTGTTGTAGCAGGTGTCAGCATTTTACTTCTTTTATAGCTGAATAATAACGCATTGTATGGACAGAACACATTTTGTTTCCCTGTTTGTCAACTGATGGACATGGGGGTTGTTTCCACCTTTTGTCTGTTACAGATACGATGCTGTGAACATTCACACACGAGTGTTCGTGTGGGCATATTTTCGTCTCTCTTGAGTATATACCTAGGAGTGGAATTGTTGGGTCATGTCACTCTGTTTAACCATTTTAGAAACTGCCAGACTGTTTTCCAAAGCGATTGAATCATTTTACATTCCCACCAACAGTGTATCAGGGTTCCTTTTTCTCCACATCCTCACGAACAGAAAGCTATTATTTGACTTTTTAAAAAATTAGTTTTAAAAATGGAGGTATAATTGAGGTACAATATTATGTAAGTTTCAGGTGTGCGACAGTGACTCACAGTATTTAAGGGTTATATTCCATTTGCAGTTATAAAATATTGGCTATATTTTCTGTGTTGTACTAAATATCCTTGTAACTTATTTTGTACATTGAAGTTTGTACCTCTTAATCCCCTACTCTTATCTTGCCCCTCCCCCTCCCATCTTCCCACTGGTAACCACTAGTTCTCTAGATCTGCCTCTTCCTTTTTTGTTATGTTCACTAGTCTATTTGATTTTTTAGATTCCGCATATAAATGATATCATACAGTATTTGTCTTTGTCTGACTTAGTTCACCGAGCATAATATTCTCCAAGTCCACGCATGTTGTCGCAGATGGCATTAGTTCATTCTCTTTCATGGCTGACTAGTCTTCCATTGCATATATGTACCACAGCTTCTTTAGTCATTTACCTATTGATGGACACTTAGGTTGCTTCCATATCTTGGCTGTTTTAGATAGTGCTGCTATGAGCATTGGGGTGCGTGTATCTTTTCCGATCAGTTTGTTCATTTCCTTTGGATATGTACCTAGGAGTGCAACTGCTGGGTCACATGGTGGCTCTATTTTTACTTTGTTTAGAAACTGCCAGACTGTTCTCCATAGTGGCTGCACCAATTTGCATCCCCACCAACAGTGTGTGAGGGTTCTCTTTATTTCACATCCTCACCAGAGGGTGTTATTTGTGGTCTTTTTGATGATGGCCATTCTGACTGGTGTGAAGTGGTATCTCATTGTGTTTTTTTGTTTTTTTTTTAGTTTATGTATTTATTTTGGGCTGCGTTGGGTCTTCGTTGCTGTGCACGGGCTTTCTCTGTGGAGAGTAGGGACTGCTCTTCATTGCGCTGTGAGGGTTTTTCATTTCAGTGGCTTTGCTTGTTGCGAGTACAGGCTTTATGCATACGGACTTCAGTAGTTGCAGCACCTGGGCTTGACAGTTGTGGCTCAGGGGCTCTAGAGCGCAGGCTCAGTAGTTGTGGCACATGGGCTTAGTTGCTCTGTGGCACGTGGGATCTTCCCAGACTGGGGCTCAAACCCGTGTCCCCTACATTGGCAGGTGGATTCTTAACCACTGACCCACCAGGGAAGTCCCATCTCATTGTGGTTTCAATTTGCATTTCCCTGATGGTGGACGATGTTGAGCATCTGCTTATGTGCCGGTTAACCATCTGTGGTTTTTATTTGTAAAAAAACTTCTGTTCAGGTCTTCTCCCCATTTTTTAATTGGGTTGTTTGCTTTTTTGATGTTGAGCTGTATAAACTGTTTATATTGATTATATTTTGCATATTAACCCCTTATCAGTCATATCATTTGCAAATATTTTCTCCCATTCAGTAGCTTGTCTTTATGTTTTGTTGACGGTTTCCTTTGCTGTGCAGTTTTTAAGTTTAATTAGGTTTCATTTGTTTATTTATCTATTTATTTTCTGGGGCTGCGTTGGGTCTTTGTTGCTGCTGTGGGCTTTCTTTCGTTGTGGCGAGCGGGGGCTACTCTTCATTGCGGTGCGCGGGCTTCTCATTGTGGTGGCTTCTCTTGTTGCGGAGCACGGGCTCTAGGCACGTGGACTTCAGTAGTTGTGGCACACGGGCTCTAGAGCGCAGGCTCAGTAGTTGTGGCGTATGGGCTTAGTTGCTCCTTGGCATGTGGGATCTTCAGGGCACGAACCCGTGTCCCCTGCCTTGGAAGGCGGATTCTTAACCACTGTGCCACCAGGGAAGCCCCATTTGTTTATTTTTGCTTTTATTTCCTTTGCTTTAGGAGACAGATCCAAAAAAATATTGCTACAGTTTACATCAAGAGTATTCCACTTACGTTTTCTTTTAGGAGTTTCATGTTTTCTGGTCTTACATTTAGGTCTTTAATCCATTTTTTAAAAATCGAATTATAGTCGATTTACAATGTTGTGTTAGTTTCAGGTGTACATCAAAGTGATTCAGTTATATACATATATACACATTATATATTTTATATGTATTCTTTTTTACATTTTTTCCATTATTTGTTATTACAAGATATTGAATTAGTTACGTGTGCCACACAGTAGGTCCTTGTTGTTTATCTATTTCACATACAGTAATGTTTGTTATTCCCAAACTCCCCTTCCCCTTTGGTAACCATGTTTGTTTTCTGTGTCTGTGAGAGTATTTCTGTTTTGTAAGTAAGTTCATTTGTATCATTTTTTTAGATTCCACATATAAATAATATCTTAAGATATTTGCCTTTCTCTGTCTGACTTACTTCACTTAGTATGATAATCTCTAGGTACATCCATGTTGCTGCAGAAAAATGAAAAAAAATTTCATTTTTTTTTTAAAAAAAATACATTTATTTATTTACTTACTTCTGGCTGCGTTGGGTCTTCGTTGCGGTGCGCGGGCTTCTCATTGCGGTGGCTTCTCTTGTTGCAGAGCATGGGCTCTAGGCGCACGGGCTTAGTTGCCTCGTGTCACGTGGGATCTTCCCAGACCAGGGATTGAACCCGTGTCCCCCTGTGCTGGCAGGAGGATTCTTAACCACTGTGCCACCAGGGAAGTCCCTCATTCTTTTTTTATGGTTGAGTAATATTCCATTATATATGTACCACATCTTCTTTATCCATTCATCTGCTGATGGGCATTTAGGATGCTTCCATGTCTTGGCTATTTAAGTAGTGCTGCCACAAACATTGGGGTGCATGTATCTTTTCGAATTAGAGTTTTTGTCTTTCCAGATACATGCCCAGGAGTAGGATCATATGGTAACTATTTTTAGTTTTTTGAGAAACCACCATACTGTTCTTTATAATGGCTGCACCAGTTTACATCCCCACCAACGGTGTAGGAGTGTTCCCTTTTTTACACATCCTCTCCAATAGGTCTTTAATCCATTTTGAGTTTATTGCTGTATATGGTGTGGGAAAATGTTCTTTCGTTCTTTTACATGCAGCTGTCCAGTTTTCCCAGCACCTATCTGACTTTAATGATAGCCATCCTATTGGGTGTGAGGTGCTGCCTCAAGTGTGGTTTTTTTCTTGTATTTCCTGGATGACTAATGGTGTTGAGCACCACCATGTATTTACTGGTCTTTTATATATCGTCTTTGGAGAAATGTCTATTCAAATCCTTCACCCATTTTTTAAATTGGGTTGCATTTTTATTGTTGAGTTATAAGAGTGTTTGTATATTCTGGATATAAGTCCCTTATCAGAAGTATGATTTGCAGATATTTTCTCCCATCTTTGGGTAGTCATTTCACTTTCTTGCTAGCATTGTTTGCAGCATATATTATTAATTTTGGTATAGTTCAATTTATCTGTTCTTCACCTGTTTGTGCTTTGGTGTCTTAACTAAGGAACCAATGCCCAACCCATTGGTGACAAAGATTTGCTCTTACTTTTTTTCCTGAAAGTCTTATATTTAGGTCTATGAACCATTTTGAGTTATTTTTTAAAATATATTTTCTTTGAACTTTTTTTTTTGAATATTTATTTATTTGGTTGTGCTGGGTCTTAGTTGCAGCAGGCAGGCTCCTTAGTTGCGGCCCAGCTGGCTCCCCAGATGCGGCACGCGGGCTCCTTAGTTTTGGCATGCGAACTCCCAGTTGAGGCATGCATGTGGGATCTAGTTCCCTGACCAGGGATCAAACCCGGGCCCCCTGCATTGGGAGCATGGAGTCCTATCCACTACGCCACCAGGGAAGTCCCATTTTGAGTTAATTTTTGTATGTGGTGTGATGTAAGGGATCCGACTTCATTCTTTTGCATGTAGGTAGCTAGTTGTCCCAGCACCACTTGTTGAAGAGAATATTTTTTTCCCTACTGAATGGCTTTGACACCCTTGTCAGAATCAGCTGACTGTAAATGTAAGGGCTTACTTCTGGGTCTCCGTTATCTTCCATTGATCTGATCTGTATGCCAATACCACACTGTGTTGATTACTGAAGCCTTGCAGTGTGTTTTGAAATCCAGCAGAATGAGTCCTCCACCTTTGTTCGTCTTTTCCAACGTGCTTTGGCTGCTCCAGGTACCCCATACATTTCCCTATGAACCTTAGGATCAACTGATCAACTTCTGCAGTAGCAGCTGGGATTTTGATAGGGATTGCCATGAATCTGTAGATCAAATTGGAGAATATTGCTATTTTAACAGTATTCCATCTTCCAGCGCATGAACATGGGATACTTTTCAATTTATTTAAATCTTCTTTAATTTCTTTAAATAATGTTTCATTGTTTTCAGTGTGCAAGTCTTACACTTCTAAAATGTATTTGTTTCAGATTATTTACTAGTGTAGAGAAATGCAGTTGGTTTTTGTGTGAGTCTTGTATCCTGCACACGTGCTGAGCTCATTTATAGTTTTAATAGTTTTTTTTTTTTTTTTTTTTGGTGGATTCCTTAGAACTTCTTCTATGCAAGATCCTGTCATCTGCAGGTGGAGGTCGTTTTACTTCTTCTTCCACATGGATGCCTTTCCTTTCTCTTCCTAACTGCTCTGGCTAGTCTCAAGCAGTGTTGGACAGATAAGGCGTGAACAGACATCCCTGTCTTGCTCCTGATCTTAGGGGGAAGCTTTCAGTGTTACCATTGAGTGTGATGTTAACTGGGTTTTTCATAGTTATCCTTTATTTATTTATTTATTTATTGGCTGTGTTGGGTCTTCATTGCTGCGCATGGGCTTTTTCTCTCCAGTTGTGGCTAGCAAGAGGGGGCTACTCTTCGTTGCAGTGTGCAGGCTTCTCATTGTGGTGGCTTCTCTCGTTGTGGAGCACAGGCTCTAGGCACATGGGCTTCAGTAGTTGCAGCGCGTGGGCTCAGTAGTTGTGGTTCACGGGCTTAGGTGCTCTGCAGCATGTGGGATCCTCCCAGACCAGGGATCAAGCCCCTGTCCCCTGCATTGGCAGGCGGATTCTTAACCGCTGCGCCACCAGGGAAGTCCCTGTCCTTTAATATTGAGGAAGCTCACTTCTGTGCCTAGCTTGTTGAGTGTCTTTACCACTTTTCCAAATGCCTACTGGCTTTTAAAACTGCATGTACATAGCTTTAAAAAAATAGTGTTAAAGCTGTTAAAACACCATTATATTAGACCAGTGTCCTGAAACTATGCTTTGATAAGAATAATTTTTTTAAATGGGTGAAAAACAACTGAAACATCTTTGAACAATTGGAATAGTACTGAAAATGTTTACGTGTCTGTACTCAAGTTGATTTTTGTCAAGTTTTACAGATTCCACAAGTTGATTTCTAATAGGTAGAGTCAGACTTGAATTTGTTTGTGTTTATCTGAGTAAAAGTTTGGATTCTGCAGTCATTTTCACGTTTTACTCCAAAGGTTGTGACAATATTGGGGGGAAAAAAGTTTCTTATTTTAAATTTACTTAGTGGGTCACAACCAGAATTTTACAAAATGAAATGGGATAGAGACGTCAGTGTGTGTCCTAGGAAGGGTGCATTATTTTGTGAAATGTTGGATTGTGGCTGGGGTGTATGTTTGTGCGTACTGGGTCATGATGAAAAATGCATTTTCTTTTTTCTTCTTTTATTTTTATTTCTTTTTTAAATTTTAATTAATTAATTAATTATTTTTGACTGTGTTGGGTCTTCGTTTCTGTGCGAGGGCTTTCTCCAGTTGCGGCGAGCAGGGGCCACTCTTCATCGCGGTGCGCGTGCCTCTCACTGTTGCGGCCTCTCCCGTTGCGGAGCACAGGCTCCAGACGCGCAAGCTCAGTAGTTGTGGCTCACGGGGCTAGTTGCTCCGCGGCATGTGGGATCTTCCCAGACCAGGGCTCGAACCCGTGTCCCCTGCATTGGCAGGCAGATTCCCAACCACTGCGCCACCAGGGAAGCCCGCATTTTCTTTTTTAAACAAAAAGTAAAAATATTGTAAGTAAATCTACGAATGAAGGGGTAGGTATGGGGGAGTTATAGTTCTTTTTCTTGTATTTCTTATTGTCTTTTTGGCCCCCTGAAAGTTTCTGTAACAGAGCCAATGTACCTTAATTAGATTATGGATGTAAAATATTTCTGACTCTTCGTTGTGTGTGAACATGTGAAATCTCCTGATTTTAAAGTGTTGACAACTAATCCAGACACTTAAAAAGCAGGTTTTGTACAAGTAGAACCAAAGCTCCATCATAAATCTCTGGGCTCCTGACCAAGCCCTCTGACTTGTGACCTAAACGCCTGTTTTGCGTCATGTCCTTCCGTTAAACAAAACCTCGTTTACAGCATGCCAAGGGTGATGCAAAAATAGTTTATTATGATACTGTTTATGTAAAGTTAGGTAATATTTACAGTAGAAATGATCAGCTACATCCATGGGAATCTAGCATGTCACACAAAGGAATAAATATTTTGACAAGTAACACTTCAGTTGTAGTGAGCAGTTGATCAGAAATTTTGTATTTAAAAAGGAGCCTCAAACTAAACCGTAGAAGTCTTGAATTGTCAGAGAGCAGCGAGCTGACCAGGCCCTTCTCTTCAAGAGGCCCCTGCAGTCCCACGGGAGATGGGCCCCCTCCTGGGGGCCGGGGGGGGGGGCACGCGGTGGGTCTCCATGCCACTTCAGCCTGGCGAACATTATGTTAGTACAGAAATTAAACGCCCGTTAAAATTATACAAGCTTATTCTTTGAACATGTACCACCCGTGAAAAAGTAGCTGTGGCAGAAGTGATTGTTGCTGTGAATTATTCCCGAACTTGTCACAGTAGAAGCAGTTACCTACGCTTTTCCACTTTGTTCGTATGCTGCCCCCGCCCAGCCAGCAGCTAGGCATAGTATGCTTTCGTCTCAAGTAGCTGGATTGAGACATTCACCCTGATAGAAGAGCATATCTGTGAGAAAGATCACTGAGGATTCTAATTGTTGAGGAGAAACTTTACGTTTTATAAATATTACTTAGGAAAAGTCTTAATCGCTTAACTGGTTTTGAATCCTAACAGTAAGCCAGTAGATATGTTGTTAATGCTAAAGGTAAATCCTAAAATCCATTTTAATTGGTCTTGTGATGCAAGCATAGCACAGGAATGAAGTTAGTGCTCTTCGTAATCTATTTCTAGCTTTCTATAAAATAAAACGGAAATGCGCGACGTAGCTAGCTGTAAAGGGGAGAGGGCGGATGGCTGGAAACGTGATGGGCAGCACGCGCCCGTTCGTCTGAAGGCTGCTCTGCGTGAGCTCAGACTGCCCTCCCGGCTCATCCCACAGGCCTGGATGGTCCAGTTCTCAAGTACGCTTGCCAGCCTGACGGGCGCACAACCCGGTGCTTGGCTGGACTCCCACGCAGCCCCCAGCAGGTGGCCACAGGTCACTGACTTACACGCCAAGGTGCTGGGTCTCCTGCAGGTCCCCAGTCACTGTGTGCAGGGTCCGGGCAGGAGCCCCTCCTGTGTTCCTCCTCCTCCTGATTTTCCTCAGCACTTTGAACGGCTCTGCCAAGAATGAGGAACAAGTACAACCGAGATCTTTCAGGGAAAAACAAAACCACCTGTTAAACGGCCAGAGCTTTATGAAAGGTAACACAAGTCATTAAAAACACTTCCTTGTAATGTTGAGTGGGATTCAGTGTTGTACCCAAAGCTGTTCGTCCTATCTTAGAAAGCAATGCTTGTATGAGGAAAAAAGAAAAAAACCCACAGACTTTGTCACAGAAATCCATGCAGTAACTTCTGAGTAATATTTACACTGCTTGCTCTGAATAATATCCGGTTTTTCTAAATACAGAGGACCTGGGAGCTGCACGGGGTGTGCGGGGTCCCGTGGGCCCTGGAAGGAATGGACACAGTGTGTCTGAGCTGCTCTCGGGGACACAGGTTTAGGCCTGCTCTTCTGAGGGTCTTCTGTTGACAGACCTCAGGGAGGGGAGACTGCTTCCCTTTACAGAGAAACAGGAAGAAACCCACCGTTCTCAAAAGGGCAGAAGAACGAGACCGGTCTTCTCCAGTCAGACAAAACTTGAGAGACTGACAGTTCATCTCCATACTGGGTTTCTGTCCTGTCTTCCTATCAAAGAACCCAAAACACGTGGTTTCTGAGACCTCACTTAAGGCTGCTGCTTATTTAAGTTTTCAGCTGTGGAAAGTATGGCCTTGCGAAAGTGTACACACGTGAAAATACACAAAACTAAAGTGCAGCCCCGCCTCCTGAGAGCAGGCTAAGGAGGGCCGGGCTGGGCCTGCTGCGGCGGGAGTGTCCCTAGCGTCGTGCGCTCAGTGCCGAGAGCAGGGGCGGGCGCTACGTCTCACCTGACCTATGGTGAGGAAGACCTTTCCCAGGCTTGGGAGTCCGACACCTGCGCTCAGGCCTCTCGGCGCCGTCCAGGATCCCCTCTCAGGATGGCGGGATGAAGGAGCGTCCACGATCACAGGTGGACAAGATGGGTGTGCAGATGCCTGCAGTGAAAACCTCTGGAAGAAGTCGGTTCTCAGCAGCACCTCCCAAGTCTTCTAAGGGTGGGGCTGCAGCACCAGGGCGCCGGGACCCTCGTTAGTTTCGGCTGAGTGGAGGAAATGCTAGGGCAACAGGTAAAAGCTGTTCATAAAGCAAATTCCTAGTCAACATGAAACACCAAGAGCTCACTGTCCAGGACTCTGGGGTGTGAGACGTTCCGGAATACTGCAGTTTCCAGAGGAGAGAAGCTTCCAGTTAAGGTGCCAGATCTTTTTTCCTTCTAGTATTTCATTCTTTTTAAGTATCATACTACACACTTTCCAGTCCTTTGTAAAACTCTGGCAACAGTTAAGTTTCCTCCCCTTTCTAGGTGATAAAGGTGTCTAGTATTTTTGTTTTATGAAATTGCGTCTTGAAAGTAAGCTTCTTGAGAACGATGATGAGCAAACTTCCTTTCAGGAAAGAGAACTGCTGGCGGGCTGTGTTCATTTTACTCTAATGGAAAACAGCTTTGAGTCCCTGGAGAAGACCACGTCAGGAGCGAGCGGCGGCGGGAAGCCTGGCTCGTGGTGCTCCGGCGGGACGCCGCGTCCTCAGGGAGGAGCGGGCGTGAGTTCCTTCGCGAGGAGAACGCGCACGCCTGTCTACCTGCTCCTCCCAGCGGGGGACACCCCGGGGCGCCCGCGCAGGTCTCACCGGCTAGAGCTGGGGGACCCTGGCACCTGGCTGGAGAGGAGGTTCCAGGGTGAGCGCTCACCATACAGGCCCCTCGGAGGGGGCAGGCACTGTGCCGCCTCACCCAGAGGATGTGGAGGGGGCTGCCAGGCGCAGCGATGGAAAGATGGTGTTTCCCTCGCAGAGAAACGGCATTAAATAGACGTCTCTGAGAGTGCTGACGCCGTAGGTCTTGTCTCGTGGCCTCATCTGTCAGAACTGCTCTCAGGCAGCTCCCTCTCTTCCTGAGCCTGGCCTGAGCATGAGGGGTCAGTGAGCCGCTGCGTGCATCTGGACACCGTGAACGACAGGCTGCCCGTGACTGGCCAGAGGCTGGGCCTTCCGTCGTCCTCGGTCTCCGCCGGTCACCCCAGCACAGCCATCGCTTCATCCCAGAAAGCCACGCTGGCTCTCGCGCCATGGCACAAGCCCGCGAGGCACTCTGCGGCCAGCACAGTCACCAGAACACTGGCCTCAGACCTGCTTAGGCCCCGGCAGCACGTCGGAGCAGAGGAGGCCGCGATCCCGGCGCACGTACCCTGCAGTGATGCAGGTGTTCACAGAGCCGTCAGGTGGTGTGAGCCTGTCCAGCCTCCCGCTGGCCTGTCGGGCTCGGCTTAGCTGCAGGTGCTCGCAGGTCCCAGATGAAGGAGAAACGTTTACAGGAAAATATCACTGCTGTGAAGAGACGACCCAGGGAACCTTTTCCTCCCTGGGGACGTGGGGACGCTCCCCATGCTGGGGGAGTGCCGGGAGCACCCTGGGCTTGCGGTCACCTGCGCCTCCCTGTCCACAGCCCCCCGAGGGCCCGTTCTCTGCCAACGCAGACACCGGCTCAACCTCCGCATACGTGTTCTTCCTCCCTTCTGGAGTGCGGCAGCTGAACTGCTGCCTGGGAGCTTGGGTGCTCGCAGGGAGAGTCCGGAGGACGCTGCGTGCCGGGGGCTGAGGTGGGACGGTGAGATGCAGAGCAGAGACCCTCGCCGTCCTGTCCTGCCTGCTCACGCCAGCCCGAAGCTCAGACCTGGTTCCGAACCAGGCGGCGGCCGTCACCACGTGCTGCTGCCCAGCACTGCCGGGGTCGCTGCTCGGCTGGTTGAGCTCTCGCGGTGCATTTCCTGGCCGCCTCTGCCTGCAAGCCCCGGATGCTGCTGCCGCCACCTGTTCCCCAAGATTCCTGAGGGCAGACCTCAAAGGACAACTGAGGAAGACACGTGAATAAAATGCTCTTTTGACCTAATCAGGAGCACTGCACAATCCAAACGCTCACGTCTACGGGCAGACGAAACCCAACTCTGTGCGCGGACCCTGCCCTTCTGGGAGGGCCGGAGATCCCCCCAGGGGCAGCAGGGGCAGCACAGGGCCAACCCGGCCTGACGAGGTGCCTGCTCGGAGGAGGGACACGAAGCCACAGTCATGACACCCGAAGAGCCGCCCGAGCCTGGCAGAGGCCCGCCCAGCAGATCCCCAGGGCACCTGTCACACTGCCCTCGACGACACGCTCACAGACCATTCTGGAGACAGCGCCAGTCTACGTGGCGGGGGTGTCTGATGCCAGAATTAAAGGAGCTAATGTTCTCTGCTTTTAAAGACGTGGGAGGATAGCGGCGAAGGAGTGACTGGCGTGGTGGGAGGCTCTGAACAGCTTGTGAGCAGGGAGGGCCCCCTGCAGCCAGGAGCCCTGAGACCATCCAGTGGGAAGACGGCACGGGAGCTGCACTTCTTACACACCCCAGGGCCTCTGTCCTGCCCTTCCAGGACTTTCTCCAAATGACCTCGTGCGTTCACTTAATCTAAAAACTGAGCAAGATGATTTCTACGTTCCACGCCCGAAGCACCCACGTACCCGAGACAGTGGTGCTCACCCAAGCAGCGAGGCCAGGAGGCCTTCGCCCCCGCGCCCGGGGTTGGCTCCCACCTGGTGGGCTTTGTTCACACTCCCCACCCTAACGGGATGAGGAGTTTTCATGGGGCCGTCATAGAACCCCGATTTCAGAGGTTTTCAAGAAGTGCTGTGGAGTGTCTGGTGGCGGTTAAAGAGTTGTTACTCAGACCACTAAGGAAGCAGAGCCGTCGGTCCAGGCCCGGCGCAGGCGCCCCCAGTGCCGCAGGGCCTGAGACCTCAGGTGAACTGAAGGAGGCTTAGGAGCACGTCACGAATGGCCAGTTCTTATCTGGTTCCAACATCTGCTCTAACCTCGGCTTAACACAGGGTCTCCTGTCAACCGTATTCTGAGGGAAAACTCTCTTCATTCTTTGTGATCACAGGTCAGCATCTACCGAGTATGAAAGGACCAGGGTTCCTGGTGACCAAGAAAGAAGCGAGCGTAGGAAGGAATGAGAGGGGCCTGGTTTTGTGCAAGATTTAATAAAAAACAAACAAAAATAGGAATGGCTGCTCTCAACATTTTCCAGGTTGTGAAAGGTTTACCACGAGTGTCTGGGGTGTGGTTCTAAGCGGCATTAGTGGAACAAATACAAAATGCTGTCCTCCTCTGAAGCCCAAAGGTGGTACATCCAAGGTTCTAGGCCACGCTCCCCCTCCCCCGCAGGCTACCAGCTATCCGCGCTGGGACCGCAGCGGACGCCTCCACGCCTCGTGGCCGGTTCTCTCCCAGGGACCCGCCCGGGCCCTGACCCCACCGCGCACTGGGCGAGACAGAGCTAGCTTATCGCAGGCTGCTGGGCCTTAATACTGACATGAGCGCGGGGGCGATGGGGGAGAGCCACATGCGCTCGGCCCCTCGGCTGGGCTGGTCGTAGAAAACCATGGGGAAAAGCTTCGGTAAACACAACAGGGGTGATGTGAGCAACCCACAGACCAGTCTCTCATGCATCCATACCACAGTTACTGAGGGCGATAACGACGATAACGATAACAGAAATCGAAGGTACAGACGAGGGTGGCGGCCGCGGGCCAGGGAGGGTGCGTCTGAGCTGCGTGGGAGCAGCTAGTCGCGCTCCAGGTCCCTGGACTCAAAGAGCTTCAGGCGATCTTGCACCGTCAGGCCTTCCTTCAGACTCTGGTGGAGAAACAGACAGGCCGTTAGCCAGCGGCCCCGCTTGGCACGGGCTGCAGTCCGGCGAGAGGCGCGGCTCGGGGCTCCCGGAGGGTTAGTGGGCGTGCTAGAAGGGCCACGACCCCCGAGGTGGTGGTGTTACTAAATGAGAAGGAAACAGAAACAAGACCGACGCTGAGCTTAGGGCTCTCCCGACAAGCAGGGAGCAGACCAGTGGAGCGGGAGAGGAGCCCTGCTAAGAACGTGAAGATGCCCGCTACGTCCGCATCCACGTCCGCTCTCTCGCGACCGCAGGCTGGCGGCACCTGCTGCACCGATCACAAACCCTGTTGGACTCTCACTGCCCCGGGGATTTGGGAACGTGGCGGTGGGAACATGTCGGTTTGTTTTACTGAGTCTCTGAGAACGGAAGCCCATCCTTGTTCATGTGGGACCTCGGCGAAGGTGGGGGACAGAGGATTTCCTGCTTTACTCTGGGAGGCTCTTCACAGAGACTTAATTTCTGGACGAGAAAAGGAGCATCACCTCAGAGCACGACTGGGAACGAAGGTGCCTCGCTGCCATCGGATCTGCGTGGCAAGTCCAGGCTTCACTGAGGCTGCGGAACCGGGGCCGGCCCACAATCAGCAGGTGAGACCGAGCCGAGCCTCCCCCTCAGAGCTGACCCGCGTCCCCTGGGGCCCCAGCTTCACCCAGGACAGCTCTGCCTGCCTGTATTTTTAATTTGGATGCCACTGGTCAGAGGAAGAGGACCAATCCACGTCCCATGCTGACATCCATTAACACACACGACTGCCTCACGTGCTCTCGGGACTCTTCCCAAGTGCGCCTGCTTCAGGTCAGGGCTGCCACCTACACGGCTGCTGTCTACACGGCAGCCAGTCTCATCCGGGGGCTGGGCCCCGTCACCTGCCACGCTGCACCGCTTTAGTTGGGGACTTTCCCTTGGGTGGCAGCAAACCGCCACTGCTGAGTCCTGAGGGACAGAGATTTTCCCTCCGCGCACTGTCACACACGCTTGGTGATCATCCCTGCTGTGCAGCCGCTCACCACAGCTGTGGGGGCGGAGCCTGAGAAGACCCCGTGCTGCCCCACACACCCAGCATCTCCGTGACCCCACGCTCAGGCCGACCAGGCGGGGGCCTCCGGGAGGAGCCTGGGAAACGTCCTCTCTGGTCTCCATCCCAGAAGAGCCCAGCTGCTCTTAGGCAACGAGCTTTCTGACGTGATGGGGGCTGAGCCTTTCTGTCCTGCTGAGGGAGGCAGGTACAGAGACAACACACGTGAAAAGGTAGACATCTGTATACATCAGACCCTGTATCAAAAAGCACCAGTGACAGGTTGTTTTTGGGCAACTTAGTTCCCGTCTTCCTGTGGGAGGTTCCACGGTTTCCAAATACAATCAGGAAAAAGGGCAGCACAGAGCTGTGCAAGTGTCCGTTGACAGCACGTTACAGGCACAGCATCACGGCTGGTGTCCCCGAGGGTGGACCATAAGGGCCCCAGCTTCCTCCTTGGGCCAGCAGGGCTGTCCCCACACACCGAGAGCATTGCTTTTACGTCGCAAACTTGGCAAGCCAAACTCGGACTCAAACGAACACAACTCTGGGAAACCCTGCTCCTGGGCTTCCTCCCCACAGTCATCTGGGTCCCGGCCTTGCAGAGAGCCGCAGGCAGACCCTCGTGGGTGTGCCTGACAGTTTCCTCTCTCATTCCCGGCCTCTGCTTTAGCAAGCTGCTGGCCAGCGTAGAAGCCGCCATCTACACGGCCGCACATGTGTGCCAGCACATCTCATGGCCAAAGGCCCTTATTGACAGAGATGTTTCCACTGATCTTCTGGCCCTTTGCCAGAGCCCAAAGTACTGTGCAGCTTGTGGGATCTTAGTCCCCCGACCAAGGATCGAACCCAGGCCCCAGCAGTGAGAGCGCCAAGTCCTAACCACTGGACCACCAGCAGATTCCTGCAAAGCACTTTCCCTCCCCCGACACACGGTCCGCCTGATGGGGCGGGCTTGCTGGAGCAAGGCTTCCCTGGAAGGGCCCTAGCAGAAGTGTTTGTCATTTTACAGGCAAAAGGCCCAAAGCACTCACGGTGAACTTGCAGCAGCTACAGTTCAGCCTCAGATAGAAGTAAAAATCATCAACAAGAAAACCAAGAACACGTTTCCCTTTTGCTAAACAGAATGTTTTCCACGTTTAAAGAAAAAAGCCCGAACTAAGTTTTGAACAGGCTTAAACGTTTCTGGTGATAAGTGAGCCAGGACTGTAGGGAAATAAACATATCAAGTACAGAACTACTTGGATTTCCTTCCGTAAACTCTCCCTAAACCAAACCCCTCAGCCCGCCAAGTGAGCCGGGCGCACCTGCCAGCGTCCCGTTCTGAGCCCTTCCTGCTGTCCTCAACTTCCTTCTCAGAGGATCAACGAGATCAGGTCAGCCGAGCTGATAAACCCACTAGGGAATGAGTGACTCTGTGCCCCGGATGCCTGGGCCTCGTGGGAGTCGGGAGCGTCCAGGCAGGGTCGGGGTCAGACAGCCTGATGTTTCTGAGCCAGCGCTCATTCAGCCCCTGCTTCCCGTCTTTGGAGGCGCCCGGGGTCCTCAGGGCTGGCAAACGCTCAGCCCCAAGCGCTCGCTGTACTGAGTGGTTTCCGGAGCTGCGTGCGCGAGGTATCAGCTCCCTGGCTTGCTGGGCTCGGGCCTCCTGAGCCTGTTAACAGGGCGGGGGGCGCGGGGCGGGGGCACTTCAGCAGTGGGTGGCTCTGTCAAGTCTGCTTCCCGACGGAGGGCAGCGGTGCCCCCAGAGAACGTGAGCGCACACACCATTCGACATGCATGTGACGGGGCCGAGATGCTGGCCCCACGGGCAGCCCACCAAGCTGGGGGGAACTCCCCTCTGTTAAGAGGTTACAGTGCAGTTAACTCCCCAGAACAGGTTAAGAAACTTCACATGGATCGTGTATGTGCCGGCTGGAGCGGGAGGAATGAAAGTGACCGGAAAACAAGGAGCTCGCTATGGAGGTGTGAGCAGTGTGCATGCAGGTAGCACCCCCTCGAGGGCGGCGGGCGGGTGGGTGGTGGTGAGAGTGGTTTACCTACACGACAAGGGACCGGGAAGCGGGTCGTTTCAGTTATCCCATGAGACCTGCTCAATTACGGACTGTCGGGGGAAAGAGCACAAAACAAAAGACACACACACAATAAATCCTAAATGCAACGTGCTGGTCACCCCCACCCTCCAACCCACCTTCCCACAGAGGGGCACGTGGGGGCGGAGGGCACACGCTGGGGGGGAAGGGGCGCGGGCAGCTTTGTCTCTCGAAGGCAGCTGGCGTCAGCATGAACTAGGGACATGCAAGGAGCAGTCCAGATGGGGCAGGACAGACCCAGCAGGGCGCCGGTCTGAGGGGATTCACCCGAGCCCTGCTTGCTGAATGGGCCTGGCCCTCCGCTGTCGCTGGCAGGAGATGGTCCCCCTGCTGGGCGAGGGACACACTCAGTGCGAAGCCCCTGGAACTGGCCCAGCAGGCTAAGCGTGTGGGGCCAGTGAGTTCTGGGACCCTGGGGACCCTCTGCTGTGGCCCTAGGTGGGCTCTACGTACACAGGGGCTGGACCCCAGACTCACCTTGGACCTGATGCTTCTGAGCTGTCGGCTGACGCAGGATCTGTCTTTCTTCAAGAAGTCAGGGTTGCTTTTAGACTTCATTATATCTGAGAAGACAAGCAGACCCAGTGCCTGTTTTGTAAACCCCCTGGGAACAGACTTGGGCTTGAAGGCTTCCAAGGCTTATCATCCTCACCCACACGTGAGACGTTTCCTTCAACAACCCACGAGAACCCCAAACAAAGAGCTGTAAAGCACGAGATCCCTGGAACAGTTGTGGGCGCTGGGAGACCTGGAGGAGGCACGCGAGGCCCCGGGCCAGGCTCCTCCCCGTTGGCCGGCCGCAGCACCCGTTGCCCCTGGGCTGCTGGGCACACCTGCCGCCCTCCTCCTCCTGAGAGCCCCGGGCTGCTCAGGGTTTTTAACTTCCCATACTTAACGGCGCTCTCCCTCACTTGCTGAGAGCTGTGCAGTGACCTCACGGTTCAGCCCCCAACCGTGGAGGCAGAGCCAGCTCTGTGCTCCTGTGCGTTCAGAAGGGTCACAGGCTGCACGTGCTCACTCCTAACCCTAAATCTCCCGGCCCCCAGACGACTCCTCGGAAGCAGCCAGTGTCACCATCCCGTCCCGGGTCTGATTTGAGCTTCGCTGCACATGGCCTGCCTGCCTTCGGGAAGACCTGTAACGTGCCCGCCCAGCAGCGATGCAAACTGGCGAGGAGGGATCCTTGCCGGCCGAGAGGAAGCGGGTAGTGAGCTAGGGCATCTCTTCAGTAGGCGGCATCCCCCCATCCCCTCCCCCCATGGCCTTCTGCAGATTTTATAGTAAACCCCCAGGATCAATAACCAGCGAGAGCTGCTTACGGAATGAGTGAATTGTTCAGGAAAATGGGGAACACAGCCGGCTGTCACTGTAAACACACACCCCGAGGTATGACTGTCCCTCAGGGCAACCAGTGCAGCGTCGGAGGAGAAGGGCTTCCCAACCAGGAGGGCCCGAGAGCCGGGCGCCTACCACCCCTGCAGCTGTTCCCTACCAGGAAGTTAGTCTGACACAGAAAAGGACCCCTCTGCTTGAATCAAGCGCCAGCAGCTCCAGGACTAAATCGGCGCGAGTTACTGAGTCAGAATCCAGAGCTGGAGGACTCACCGTAGCCGGACACGGGGGTGTGTTCCGGTGACCTTTCACCCAGTGCGTCGGTCGCGGCTTTCAGCTGCTCCTGCAGCCTGCTGACGTCACAGTCGGCCTTCGCCCTCACGATGCTGAGCTCTGTGTAGATGTCCTTGTACTTGTCACTAGCGTACTTCTTGTCCTTGGGGATAGAAGGGCAAAGAGCAGTTACAGCCAGGCTGGGTGGCCCATGCTCCTGGGGCCAGAGCGCTTCGGGGGTGACTGGGGATGGGCCCGGCAGCAGAGAAGGCAGGCCAGCCCCCGCCTTCCAGAGGCAGAAACTGGACACAGAGTGGAACAGGCACAGCAGGGCCCCGGGCTATAGCCAGGCTGGCGCCGCCTTGAGCCCCGAGGACCTCTGTGTGGCTTCAGGCTGGAAAACCCCTGTGCCTTGGATCTCCTAAGTGACTTGGCCTCCAGGAGCGCCCTCAGGAGGCAACAGTGTGCCTGGGTCTCGGGTCCCTGCCCCAGCACGTGGCGGGCACGGGGACAGCCCCTTGTTCCTGCCGCGCCCACCTGCAGGCTGCCATTCTTCTCGTGGAAGCGAAATCTACTTCAGAGCTGCTACATGTGACTCTGGACACGCGTGGCCCCGCCCCATCCGGAGCCCATCCCCCAGGTCCACGGGTCCCGGGGACGTGCGTTACCCGCAGCGCCGTCTGTAGCTCATCCTTGAGGGAGCTGATCTCCTGTTTCAGGTACTGAATTTCTGACTCCTTGACCCGCAATAAGACCTAGAAAGAGAAATTAAGAGACTCACGTTCGGGAGCAGAGGGACGGCCAGGGCCTCGGAAGCAAAGACTGAGCCACACGGAGGACTCGCCTCCACACGCCGGTGGGCAGGCAGCTCTCTCCCGGTCCTTGTCAGGAAGAAACGGCCGTGACCCCTCCTGACCCGAAAGCCTCATCCTCAGCCCGGGAGCTCCTGGCACAGAGCCCAGGAAGGGGTCCTGCAGAGACCTCAGGTCAGCCTCTCCCATCATTTAGGAAGAGATGGTTTCATGAAATTTTAATTGAATGGGGAAAAATCTAAGTGCTTTCCTAAAAGAACACCTTATACATAAGAAGCAATCATTCTGACTTAAAAATGAACTTTCCTGATCTTGAGTAATACAGCCTTAAGAATCTCAAGCAGCTGCAGTGTTCACAGTTACTCAGTTTCATTTTAGTTGGTCAGTGTTTGTGACGTGGTGGAACAGAGGGGCGGAGGGCAGGTGAGTGAGGATGGGTTAAAGGTCCCTGTGGCCTCGTGAGGGGTCCCACGCTGCCTGGCAGCTAACTCTTCTCTTTTGCGTCCTGGCATGACTCAGGTCTTTCCAGGTTCTCCCCCTCTTGCTGCCCATAAGCTAGGGGCTTGTATGGTGTGAGCTGGTAAAGAGGGACCTGGCTCTGAGCCGTACCTCTAACTCATAGGCGTCCTTGCCCTGCGTGAGAGGTGAACCAGCAGCCTCGCCACCGGCGTCCCCGGTCAGCAGCGTCCGTAGCCGTGAGATTTCAGCAGCCAGGCGGTTGTTCAGCTCCTGGGGGACAGCAACACAACCAAACAGGGTGCTCTACAGAGCTGTTTGACCACGAACACAGGGCGCGGCCAGGGTAGCATGCAGCACGGGAGGCCTGCAGTGGTGCCTGTGCACGGTGGCATCTCAGAGTCAGTGTGGACACCCTTGCCAAAGCCATTTACACGGCCCAATACTTTTGTGGAACTGCAGCTGCAGGATCCATGCTCCTCAGCCCCTTTCTGTCACCGTGACTAGTGTTAATCAGTTCCAGGATTTGTGCTCCTGAGTTTCTGCAGGATCAGGACCTCCTGCCACCCTCACCACTCGCTTTCTGTACCTTCTTTCCAGCCAGCAGGTGGTCGTCTTAGGCCACCGCAGTGACCAAGCAGAACCAGTCCTGCTGGAGTGTCCCCCACATATGGGCAGCTGTGGGCCCACAGAGGCCTCGAGCCTGGGCCAGGCCGACGTGGCTGTCTCCTCAGTGCGGGGGGAGGACGAGGGGTCTTGTACCCACAGAGAAGCTTTTTTGAAACTAGACCTACCTTGAGCTGTTCCATTAGCCAGGATTTTATATGTACCCTAGTTTCCTAAGGAGCAGGCACATTTTTTTTTTTTTTTTTTTTTTGCGGTACGCGGGCCTCTCACCGCTGCGGCCTCTCCCGTTGCTGAGCACAGGCTCTGGACGCGCAGGCTCAGCGGCCATGGCTCACGGGCCCAGCCGCTCCGCGGCATGTGGGATCCTCCCGGACCGGGGCACGAACCCGCGTCCCCTGCATCGGCAGGCGGACTCTCAACCACTGTGCCACCGGGGAAGCCCAGGAGCAGGCACATTCTAAGAGAATAATCTGACAGAATCAAATGCGAGCAGGGTATGGTCTTGACTGGGAGGTGTTTAAACACGGTCCCAGCCGTGGGGACGGGAGACCTGGACCCGTGCCGCCCAGCAACCACGGAGGAGGAACAGACATCTCGGAGCCTCCAGACCCCAAGGCCAGCGGCCAGCTGCGGAGCCGGAGGGGCTCAATCCCAGCAGCTGCAGGGAGCTCCTGTCCACACCCCGGTGATGCCAGACGTCGGGAGATGCCTGCAGGTTGGGGGCCCAGTGCGGCGCACCTGGTTGTGGGCGTTGAGCTCCTGGTTCTCGCGCTGGCACTGCCGCAGGGCCTGCCGCTCGGCCTCCAGCGCCTGGGCCAGGTGGGCGTTCTCCAGGCACTTCTGCGAGTACTGCTCAGAGAGGACCTCCAGCTCGCGCTGCACAGACTGCAGCTCCTCCCTGGGGAGAGGGCACTGCTCACTCCTCTGCCCTCGCCCCAGGGCCCAGGCCTCTAAGAAGCTCAGAGTCCCCTTCGCGAAGCCTCAAGGATGCCGAGACCCACACAGCAGAGCGACCGCGAGCAGAGCCCTGCACCTTGTGGCCATGCAGCTCGGCGGCTCCGTCCCTGTGCTCTTACCAGCAGTCGAAAAGCCCCCACGGGCGGCACTCCTCTCCCAGGGTCAGGAGAGGCCTCACCCACGCACCCCAAAACACGCTGTGTCAGAGAGAGGTCAGACCTGGGACCGTTTCTAGCACTGTGCCAACTCGATCCACGTTCAGAAAACCAAAGCCTCGTGACGTCGTTCTCGGCCACCCTGGACTTGAGAAGGGCTGGTACTGTGGAACCGACACCCCCTCCAGCCGAGGTGAGCTGCTCCCGGCCACCTGCCCACCCACCTGCTCCCTGACTGCACTGCACGGGAGCCCGGGAGAGGAGAGACCCTGACTCTGTGCGTTGCGGAGCCCCATGAAGGCTGGCTCTGCACGGCCCCTGCAGCAGCCAGTCGAGGCGCTCCGAGTGGTGCGAGTTCCACTGAGGGCAAAACTAAAGAGTGGCCGTGCTGGTGAACGCTCCCCATTCCCCTGCCTCTGCAAAGAGAACTGGCACACGCACGTCTTAAAGACGTAGGGGTCGTGGCCACTTCTGCCACGCACAGCCACAGAGCATCTGTGTCATGCGCTACACCGCGTCCCCTCCCCACGAACTCCTGAAGCAGCAGCAGCTGACGGACAGAAGGAATCTGGGGTAGCCTCTGAGGTCGGCCCTGAAGATCCGACAGTATTTATAAAATCTCCTCTGCCACGTCTTATTCTTTACATTTTAGTAACTCGTTTCTGTCTGACTCAGTAACAGGAGCCCACTTGGGCCATGAGAGCAGTGGTTCGCTGACCCCCAGGTTGGTGCTGGGCCCCTCAGGAAGGAGGCTCTGAGCAGCCTCAGCGCCCACGGGCCTCCACCTGCGCCACCCTGGGGACCCGAGTCTCTGTGGCTCTTACAGGGAAGGTGCCGCCCCGCCCCCGAAGGCCCTCCCTCCGGCCCTGCCCGCAAGGGCCACCTCCGGTGACTCACAGGTACTGCCGCTGCAGGGCATCGATGTCCGCATTGACACTGCTGATCTGGGACCGCTGGCTCTTCTCCAGCTCCCGTTCCATCTCCTCGCGGTGGGCATTCTTCATGGCTTCGATGGCTGTGGACAGGATGTGGCCCTCAGCACCCACGGGCTTGGGAGGTGAGACCGACAGGAAGGCGGGACATCCCCCCACTGCTCATGCCAGCCCATTGGCAGTTGGGCCGGGAGGATTCCCGGGGAACTGCCCCATGAAAGGGATGCAGGTGTGTTTTTTTCTTGATGTTAACAGAAAACCAAACTGATTCAATAAATGTCAATGTTAAATCCAAGTATGAGTTTGTAGGACAAGCAGGCTTTCAGGCTAGGCCTGTTTTCTTAGTGCCGAAATCACAAGCACCGCAGGATAGTTACATGAACGGAGGGGACACAGGCCAAAGGCCCAGGGCTCAGTCCGGACGCTCTGGGCTCTCACGGACCAAGGGCCGCGGGCAGAGGTGTCCGCTGCCAGAGCAGTGCCAGCAGACGGGCCGATGAGACCAGGGCAGCCCCTCACAAGCACCAAGGGTGCCGGCGGCCACGGAAAGCGGGAGTGCTGGCGCGGGGCTCTCGGGCTGTCAAAGGGCTCCTCTAACAAGCCTTTCCCCCAAGAGAACTGTCCAAGAATTCTCGTGGGTAGCAAGGCTTCAATCTCAGCCGAAAGACGGTGAGAAGGCCAGTCACTGCTCAGAGCTGTGCGATCAGCTCAGGAAGACCCTGCGGCCCGTCCCGGGGTTAGCGGCTCCCACCTGAGATGGTGGCCGCGGTCTCCTCAGCCAGGAGGCGGTCTTTCTCCTCCCGCAGTTTCTCCAGTTCCCGCTGGTGCTGCCTCTGCAGGTCTTCGATCTTCTTCTGGTGTGTTTCTTCCATGGCTGCAAACCCTCGCTCGCACGTGGCCTGCAAGGTGCACAAGAAGCTTTACGGACTTTTCTTCTGCTATTTACTGAACAGACCTCAGCCCTGCCCTCCAGGCTCCTGGCACAGAGAAGGTGCTCTCTTGAGCTGAGCCCCGCGCCAGCTGTCTGGAGACTCACTCTGCTCCTGCGTGTGTCATGCTCCCAGAGCATTTAGAAAAGGGTGCCTGATTTCTGTGGTTGTTGTGCATCCCATTTCTCTGTAAAAGAGTTGGTATCGTGGGCAGGAAAAGGCCGCAGTAGAATTTAAAATAGCCAATCCTGGACCTTTGTGGACCGACAGGAGGGGGAAGGACAGAGTGAACGGGCAGAGGCTGGCCGTGTCTGGTCTGAGTTTCATGGGCATCAAGCACAGTCATGAACAGTAATGTCTTTGTCAGCCGCAGGGAGGCAAGGCCATCCTGTGAGTGACGGGTAGCGGGTAGCCCAGTGCACGGAGCCAGGGGGCCCAGCCCTGCCACTGCCCAACTTGGCCGCCCTCACCGGGTCACTGAACCTCTCAGGCGTCCGAGAAAATTAGGCTAGGGTGTACAACTTTTCCTTTTCCTTTGGAAGGAGTACAAAGAGGGGGCACTAATTTAACGAGTGCCTCTGCTAACTGTACCGAGACCCACGACGGAAGAGCTGCTCTCCAAACCTGTCTGTGCCTCGCTGCAGCCTGGCTTGGTGTTTGACCTAGACGTGGGTGTGGGGAAGGACACAGGCATGACCCAATAAGAAGGGCTCAGACCACCCCACACCCCCTCACTGTGTAGTAGCCCAGGCCTGGCTTATCAGTTGGTCTCACTGATGGGGTGGGTATGAGGGGTGGTCTGTGCAGCTGTTCTGTGCGTGGAGGCACATTTCTTGTCTAAATCCCTTGGAAGATCTGTTTCAAAGTAGGGATCGCGCCTTTCACTGATCCTTAAAAACTGGAAGAATGTGGCCACGTTAATTCCAAACCCAAGTATCCTGTACTTGCACATGAATCAAGGAAGGGTACCAAGAAATCCAGCCTCCGTGTGGGCACCTCTGTCTCAGCCCCCACGGTGACTGAGAGGCCCTTCTGAGACTCTCCAGTCAGTATTTTTCAAACTCACGGTCAGAGTCTGGACTTCCCTGCGACAGATCTGCTTCACTGGGGAAGTGGTCTTAAGTGCTGTGCACCACTCACGGGGCGTTTTTCTTCTTGCAGGGGCTCCACCTGGAAGCTGCTGTCTCCTCTCACTGCCCTCACACCCCGGGACACTGGAGGGTCCTAGCGCTGCCCTCTCGCATGCTGTGGTTCAACGTGGACTCTTGGTTAACACATAGCTGCAAGGTCTTAGTTTGATTTGAGGGCTTTAGAATAAAGATAAGGGTCAAAATTCTTCCTACAGAAACACTGAGGTGTCTTTAAAGACTGGCTGCTTCCTTGGAGAGTATACGTGTTTAAGAAACAATCTAATTTTTAAGGCAGTAAGTAATCCCTGGGATCAATCAAAGTTCCTCGGCAACCACTGTGCGGAGTTGTGAGAAAGAGCACCAGCCTTCAGCTATCAAAAGAGGGGCCCTCAGGCCAAGACCCCAGTCTCCCTGACCTCGGCAAAAATCTGCACAAGTAACAGCTGTCAGCCGGGCCCCAGGAGAGCGGTTTGGTTGTAATTTCTGCGTGTCTCACAGGGCCCAACAAGAATAGGCACAGGACAGAGGCCGCCGCCCACAGCAGGCAGCATCCAAGCCCCAGCCTGCATCACCGCCGGGGCAGAGCCTGCCCCCAGTGTCAGCCCAGGGCTTTCCTCCCTCCCGGGTTCGTGCCGATGGGCGTGAGAGCCAGGCTGGGCCTCGTCTGAGTTTCCTGCTGCGCAGACGCGCTGGGTGTTGTGGGAAGCGGCCGGGAAGTTACTTTCAACGCGGCACTGGTATGCGCCGGCCGCACGGGGACTGTGTGGCACTTTCCAACAGCCCTTGAAGCTTCCTTGGGATCCAGAATGGCCTTCAAAAGCTTTGCACTGACTTGGAAACAGCCTGGCAGGCACTAACGGCCCGCCTGCTTGTCGCAGCAGCGCCGGGCTGCCCTCAGGACTGGACGCACTGCCGGCTCACAGCTGGAGGACGGGGCTGGGGACGGAGGGCACGGGAAGAGCCTGGCGTCTACTGGATGCAGCTCAAGGGATGGCGAGAAGCCCGAGAGGATGAAGCCCAGAGCCCAGGCTGCCCTGATGGCTCCACACAGCCCAATGCCCCAGGGCCCGAAACATCACCTTGATGGGCCAGGGCCTGGGAATCCTGTCTACCAAGGTGGGTGTGAAACGGGGTCGGGGTGTGGTGGGAAGGTCACTTCTCAAAACCCCTGGAGCAAATAAGGCTGTGCTCCCTGTAAGAGCAGCCGTTCCCACCAGACGTCTGTCCCCACAGAACTGGGGCGGGGAGTGGCCCTCAACACCCCACTGCAAACATTCTAGCCTTTGGGAAGCCCAACTCTGCTCTCCTAGGACAGCAGGAAGAAGAGGACCCTCCCCAGGTCCAGGTCTGCACAGCCTGGAGGTGGGGGCAGTGGGGGAGCTTCCCCACCACCCTGCCTCGCCAAGCCCTGCTGGGACCCCACCGCAGCCAGTGGGAGGTCAAGCGGGGAACAGCCCATCAGCTCCTTCTGCTGTTCGGTGACTTGGAGCCAAGAACCGTGTCCCAGCTCCGCCTGCACTGGACGCCCCCCGACCGCTCTGCTTCGAAACCTTGAGGCTCTCAAAGTCCCTCTGGCGCTCTTCCCGCAGTGAGGCCGCGCCACCCGCCAGGTCCTTGTGCTCCAGCGCTTCCCGCAGGACGTCCACCTGGGCCTCCAACTCCTGGATGCGCCCCTTCAGCCCCATCATGGAGTCGGCCTCCCCCTCAGCTGGCCGGCTGGAGGACGGGGGTCCGTGGGCTGGTGGGGCGGCAGGGGGCCGCCCCTGGTAGTGGTGCAGGGTCTCCTGCAGGCACCGCAGCGTCTGAGAGTAATGCTCCTGCAGGGCCCGCAGCTCCTCCTCATGGATGGCCTGCAGCTCCCTGATCTTGAGCTGGAACTTGTCCTCCAGGGTCTGCACCTGGTCCACAGGCTGCCTCTCCAGGTCCTGCCTGTCCCCCGCCAAGGCATCCAGCTGGCTCAGGACCCTGCCGCGCGCGGTCTGCGGCGCACCCTCCGCCCGGCTCAGCCGCTCCCCTGTGTAGCTGACCTTCCACTCCTCAAACCACCCTCGTGGGGCAGCCAGGCTCTCACGGCGCTCACTCTGCCCCTCTTCCAGACGCCTCTGCTGCTGGCCCAGCTGGGCGACCTTGGTCTTGAGCTCCGCGTTCTCCCGTTCAACGATGGCGATCAGCTCCAGGTACTCGCTCTTCTGCTTGCGGAGAAGCCCCTCGTACTCCTCCCTCAGGGCCCCCACAGCGTGCTCGTGCTCCTGACAGGAGGCCCCCCCGCCCGACCAGGACTCCCTGTAGCCCCGGAGCTCCTTTTCATACTCCAGGCGGATCCTGCAGGCTGTGTAACACACCTGAGCCTGAATAATCGCATCTTGAACTAATAAGGAAGAATACTGGCCGAGGCCTCCCAGACAAGCGCTACGGGAGAGATGCCGGGATGCCTGGAGAAGCTTCTGACAGTCTCGCACTGCCTCCACAGAGAGAAGTGAGGTTAAAGTGGCAGAGATCTCTCCCAAGAGACTGGCCTTATCCTTAAGCTGCAGGGCGAGCTCTTCCTGAATAGCAACCAAGGCCCCAGAGCTCTGGCTGGACAAGGGACAGAGAGCCTGCGAGCCAGCTGGGTCCGGATGACTTGGTACTTCTTCTGGCAGGCTCCCAGTCCAGGACACCTGGACACCATCTCCGGCACCTGCTGGAAGCTGGAGGGTTTCCGAGACCTGCAGCATCACTCTCTCGAAGTCGGGTGTCTGGTAGGCCCCTAGGATCTCCCCCAGCATGCGCTTGTGCTGCTGCAGGGCTGCCTGTGTCCCCTGCAGGGTCTCCTGGATGCTCTGCAGCCTGCGCTGGAGGGACCCCCTCACCGAATGCACGGCAAGGCTGAGCTCCGCCCTGACCCACGTGGCGTCGGCCAGGGCAGCGACCGGGGCTGGCGGGGCGTTTGGCCGCCCACCTCCCGAGGCACTGGCTGCCTCTCCGCCCAGCGTCTCCAGGTGCCGGCTCAGGGACTCGACCTGGCTCCAGAATTCTCCATCCACCAGCACCTTCTTGGCCCAGGCATCCACTGGGGCCCCAGGACAGGCCACGGTACTTTCGGACTCCAGCGGCCACTTTCCGGACTGAGAGATCTCGAGGAGCACGTGCGAGATATCGGAGGTGGTGTTTTTCAGTGAGTCTGCTATCTGGTCTATCAGCGTGGCTTCCAGAGCTATCTGATCAGAAAGGAGCTGGAGCTGCTCCTGGTCGCTCAGCTCTGGCAGGTATGGTGGCTGCCGTGAGGTCGCTTTTTCTTCCTCCGAGAAACCCGCCTCCCCTGTGGGAGGTGGCTGGTGACACAGGGCCTGGATGGCACCGACCAGCAAGCTTTCCACGCCGGCCAGGAGCCCTGCCCCCGCGTCAGCCGGCAGCGACCGCAGCTGTTCCCGGCAGCTTTCCAGGCAAGCCAGGGCCTGGCTGTTCTTCACCCGGAAGTCACCGAGCTCCTCCACGTGGTTCTCAACCACCTCCGCCCTCGCCTGTCTCTCCTGCTCCAGCTGGGAGGCCAGCGCGGCGACCTGGAGCAGGCTGGCACGGAGCTGCTCGCGCAGCCGCGCCTCGGTGCCAGCCCACTGTTGGTGCAGAGCGAGCAGGGCCTCCTGGCTCTGGCCCTGCTGGCTCTCCAGCTTCACTGTCACATCTTTGAGCTTCTCCTCGGTGACGTAGAGCTTGGTCTCCAGGGAGTGGATGATGGACAGGTAGGTGTCCGAGTCGCTGGTCGCTGGGAGCGAGCTGGGGGTGGCCTCCGACGACATGCTCTCCTCCGAGGGTGAGCGGTCCTGACTGGTGTCAGAGGACGTGCTGCTGGTCCAGGTCCTCTCAGACCCGTCAGGGTGCGTGTACTTTTGGCACTGGATCGTGGAGAACCGGATTCTTTGCCTCTTAAGGCCCGGTGCTCCCTGGTCGGGCTTTGAGGTGCTCTGCAGGTGCCCCTCCCTGTCGGACACTTCTGACCTTGGGGGCACTGGGCTCTTCTCTCTCCTGGGGCTGCTGTCCCTGTGCTCCTCCCCCAGGGCAGCCCCCGGAGGTGTGCTGGCAGCCTGGAGCTGTGGGCCCGAACGCGCGACGCCGTCCTCCTCCTCGGCTTCTTCCAAGAAGCTCCGTGGCTCCTCGGCGTCCTCTGAGGACTCCTTTGCCTGGAGCTTCACTTCCGTTTCCTCTAAGCTGCTCCCCAAGACAGTCATCTTAACCAGCACATCCTGGAGATCCCGCTCTTTCCTCGCCAGCGCCTTCTCGTGCGTGTCCTGGATGCACCTCAGCTCCTCCTCCTTCTCCCGGAGCCGCGTGTGCGCGCCCTGGAGCTGGCTGGCCACCCTCCTGTAGGAGCGCTCCAGGCTTTGGTAGTCAGCCTCCCTCCCCTTCAGCTTCTCCTCAAGCGCAGCCACGTCCCCGTCGGACAAGGCGACACGGCCCATCAGCTCTTGGAAGCGCTGTCGGATCAGGTCCCGCTCGTCTCGGAGGCTCTGGACGTGCTCGGCCAGCTTCTGGATGCTGGCCTCCTTCATCTCCAGCTGCTCCTCCAGCCGGTGCACCACCTCACTGCCCTCGGACTTGGCACTCAGCTTCTCCTTCTGCAGGACCTCCATCTGCTGCTCGTGGTCCTGGAGCCGGTCCTCGAAGGCGCTGGCCCTGTCCTCTGCCTCCTTCAGGCTCTGCAGAAGCTCCTGCTTCTCCCGCTCACAGCTCCCCAGCAGCAGCTCGTAGTTCCTCTGCAGCTTCTCCTCCATCAGCCTCTGGGCCCGCTCGCTGGCGCTGAGCTGCTGGCTGAGGTCGGCGATGCGCTCCTGCAGCCTCTGCACCTCCTTCTGCCGGTCCCGCTGCAGCGCCTGTTGCCTCTCCAGGTCCCGCAGCTCCTGCGTCCTCCCCAGCAGCAGGGCCTCCGCGCTCTGGAGCTTCCGCTCGCTGGCGCGCAGCTGGGCGTTGAGCGCGGCTTCGCTGTGCTGCCGCTCCTCCAGCTGCTCGCGGACCTTGTCCTTCTCCAGCTTCAGCTCGCCCTGGAGCTTGGCCAGTGCCTGCTCCTTGATGGTGAGCTCGGCGGCGGCATTGCCAAGCCGCGCCTGGAGGCTCCGGATCTCGGCCTCGTGGTGCCGGATCGCGTCCTTGGCCTCCCCGTAGCTGCGCTTCAGGGCCTGGATCTGCCGCGTGATGAGCTCCTGGCGCTGGCACTGGGCCTCCAGCTCGCCGTGCAGATCCTGGTTGACTCTGTGGAGCCTCTGCCAGGCGCCGGACGGGGAGGTGGCCACTTCAGTCTTAAAAAAACCGATGAAATACGGGTTAGTAACACTCGGCCTCCCAGTTCTGAGTGTCACACCTCTGGCCAGGGTCAACCACAGAAAGGCTCCTTGGTGGGTCTGCCTTTTATCCTCTGCACAATTTTATTTTCATTTAAAAAAAAGAAAAACACCTAACAAATCGTCTGTTTTTTTTTTTTTTTTGGTAAGTAGCTGCTTCCAGGTAAACAGAAAACATGGACATTAACATTCAAAACAGCTCTAACCGAACAGCTTCTAGGAGAAATAAACCAAACAAAACTGAATAATGGAGCACACTGATAAGCAAAAGGAAGACTGAGGGACGAGAGACTCCAGCAAGAGGGACGGGCAGGAGCAGAGCAAAGCATCCGTTTGTTTGTTTTGCAAAACAAAAGGCACACAGCTCCAGACCACAAACCCCACCAAAGCGCAGGACCGGTGACGACGCCACTTCCTTCTGGGACAGGGGAGAAGGAAGGGAGGCACCGCTGGCAGATGTCAGCGAGGTGACATCCGAAACATTTTCCTGTGAGAGGTGGAGCCCGTCCTCTACAGTAACAGGAAGAACTAATCTCTACCTGCAAGAAGACAAAACGAAGGGGAAAACGCAAACCATGGAGTGAAATATGAGAGTTAACAAAACAAACAAACCTTTGTGGCATATTCAAAATAAGAAAGTGAAGCATGCAGAAAATAAAACACAATTGAAACAAAACTCCCCAAACTAAAAGGCATGCAGAACAGACAGAACTAATTAACGCAGGAAAAAAGAAGAACGTGAAAGGAGTGAGAACAGCTCAGCCTAAGAACTGGCCTGCCTGTGGCTCCCTCCAGGTGTGCTGGTGGGGAAGCCACAGATGTGACACTCAGTTACGGTAAGTTAGACACTCCACGTCCACACCCTGCCAGCTCCTCCCGGCCATCGGCGCGGAGCCCACCCCCAGCTGCAGATCCTTCTCACCCTTAACCCCAAAGCCCCTTGCTCATTCAGACTTTTGATTATAAGAATTGTCAAAGCACATAGGGAGGTTAAAAGTAAACTGTCCTTTGACCTGGCGGGGAGGTGTCAGCGTGTCAGCTGACGGATGGGCTTCAGTGCGGGCTCATGCAATCGTCCAGGTCAGACACAGGACAGGGTAGTAATGTTCGAACTCTGCTGCCAGGATTTTTACCACCTGGTGTGAAATGAGTGCGTGTAGGATGGCGGCCCAAACCAGGGTTTAAAAAGATGCTTCCCAAACCTGCGAGGTCTGCACAAATGACTCAGAAAGCCCCGGAGTGAGACATGCAGGAAAGAGGGGTGCCCCCCATCACCAGGTTCCAGTACCTCAAGAGTCTGAACTGGGCATGGCGACAACTATGGTTGAAGGGCTAAGGAGGAGGGTCCAGGGGACACGGGGTGCCCAGGGCCATGGCCAAAGCTTAGGGGGAAAGGAAGGCAGAAGAAACGTGCCACAAAAAGGGCATGGAGAGAGGTAGGAGGGCAGACTCCGCCCAGAAGATCCACTTGGACCAAGGAAGCTAGTGTGCTGCAGTCTGGAAATGCTGATGCAAAAACTTATCACAGAGATTCTGGGTCCTTGAGAGTCTGAAGAGCCCTCGGGGACGAAGTCTAGGTCTACACAGGCAAGGAGGCTGATGCTGCAGGGGAGGGGCGCCACGGGTTCTGGTCAGTGCAGGACCCTGACTTGAACGCTGTGCCTTCAGCCTTGGCCAAGAGCTCGAGTTCTCCGTCCCATCGCCCTGTCTTGCTTTCCCCCCGGCACTCATCTGTGAATCACCTCTCCCCACTGCACATTGGCTGAAGGGGCAGGAGAGTGTTGTTTTATACCCCAGAACTAGAGCAGGGCCTGAAACGCTGCGGAAGAGTTGGCTCACGTCGGCCTGCTCCATCCAGGTGACCTCCTGCCTGACAAGATGCCTGTGGCATGCCCGCTGCTGCATGGGGGTGGCGGGGGGCGGCACTCTGGCACAGAGGCCTCTGCAGGAAGACGCTAGGTTTGGACTCTCAGCTCAGGACTCAGGCTGCTGCCCTCCCTCCCCTCCACACCACTGGGCAGGCTGGCTCAGGGCTGGGCGGCCATGTTTCCCCCTCAAACTTCAGCCTAGGCAGAAAGTAAGAAATGGGCCACTAGGCTAGTGGTAACAGTCCCAGGCTGCCTTGTAGGTGTGGTACAGACACGGTCAGGGGCAGGAAACCAGTTCTAGCTCTGCCATGGGCATGTGGCTGTTACTCAAGTTCTTAAATTTGTAAAATGGGACTAATGCTGCCACTGTGAAAAAAGTTAGAAACAACATGCAAACATGTGATGTTGATAATAAATATATATTGGACTCTTTGGAAGCCAAAGAGAAAGACTACTACCGAAAACATCTAAATAACCCTTCGACGTAGAGGGCTCAGGCAGATCCTCCAACTTGTTGCACAAGGAGGAGACCCAGGCAGCCCACTGCCCAGGGAGCCCGCTCCAGTGGCACAGAAGTCCAGAGGCCTGGCACTCAGTTTTGCACGTTCCTAGCCTGCCTGGGTCCTGCACACTGAAGCCCGAGGGCGCCTGGAGGGCCGTGGCGGCCCCGCAGCCCTACCTGTAGCACATAGCCCTCCCGGGCGCTCTGCTCCCGGCCCAGAGCCACCCTCAGCTGGTCCTGCAGCAGCCGGTTCTGCTCTAGAAGGTCTGAGGCCTCCTTCTGGCTCTGCTCCAACTGTTGGCAAAAAGACACACGTTTTTAAGCAAAATGGCGGTAACAGGAGCAGCAGCATGGCACGGGCGCTCGGTGGCGTGCCCAGTTCCAGCTGGGCTGGAGCTCAGTGGCGCCTCCGAGGGCCTTGCAGGCGGCCACACCTGGGTGGATGTGCTCGTCGGGTCTTCACCCAAGGTTCCAGCTCAAGCTGTGAATCAACCTGGGCAGCCACGTAAGCTCCACACCTGCTTGAGGATCCACCAGGTGCAGACCCACCAGGAAATGAGGACTTCGTGCCCCTGTCAGAGGGAAGACTGCCCACTGGGGCCTTTGGGTGTTCTCAGCGTGGCCAAGCACGCCCGTGCTGCCCCAGGGCAGGCCTCACGCCAGGCTCGACCTTGGCTTCTGGGGAAACCCTGTTTGACCAGTTGGGTACAATGGATTTCATATAAAATTCTTTTTGTGAGAAGAGGTCCTCAAGAGTTGAGCTGCTTCACACTCTTGCTGTCACTGGCTGTGAATCCAGCCGTCACCCGTCTGCCCCCTTCTGGAACCTTACCTACGTGCCCTCAGCTGCTGGGCCGTGGCAAGCAGGGAGCTGGGTGTGCAGCAGACTGTGCTGACCGGCACGCGGACCTTGGTTTTCAGACCTTGCTGTCTGAAACAAACTCAGGGTCCAGTGTGTGGCCTGCTGACTTGCAGGCTCGTTTTGGCTGTTTAGAGCAACGTGAGTTTGAACTGTTACTTACTCTTCCACATCTTGCCTCTATTACTGTATTAACAGGCGTAGAAAATGGAAAAAACTGGGAAAAAATCCAAGTGTTGATGCTAGTGATAAACGTCAGCCTCGTGAATCTAACCAAATAAGAAGAGGATGAGAGGTGGGCAGGCCAGTGGCCAAGCTGTGATTTCGTCAGCCACCCAAGTCAAGCGCACACGTGAATCGCATCCTTGAGGACTCCTGAGAGGCAGCTGGAACTCCACCTCCTTGGCCGTGGCACCTCTGCTCAGACTCACAAACCCACGGCCCAGCTTCTGCAGATTTGACTTCTGGGCGCTTCCTCATGAAGGGAAATGTCACGTTACCAAGTGCAGGGACCGCTCACCCACCTCTGCATCCGGAGGAGGCTCGTGCCAGGCCCCCCAGCAGGCCCGTCCTGCCCCCAATACCTAGAATCAGCCCCGCCTCCTGCTGCCTGCCCCGCACCCATCAGGTCTCACTGAGGGTCGCAAGGCTGCCCAGTCCAGACAGAAAGCTAACTCTGTTCACATGTCTCTTCTGCCCCCAGCCTCTAGTGCGTGGCGGAAGCAGGGCAGACGGGGCCCCACCTGGCCTGCAGCCCACCCGCCTCATCTCTGGCACCTCTGGCTCTCAGTGTCAGCGCCACTCCTCTGGTCTCCAGAAGGGTCCGGTGCCCTCCCTGCCACCCCCCACCCCAGCGTGCCTCAGGCCTGCACTGCGCTCGGCGGGGAGGCGGGGGGGCTGTCGCGTGTCTGTCTGCCTGAGGGCCTGCAAGCTCCTGGGGCGGGTTAGGCACAGCGGGTGCCCGGGAAGGTGGCTGCACGGAGCTGCCCTGCCCATACCGCCCGGCCATTACCTCCTTCTCCAGCACAGAGGTCAGCTCGGGAGTGGACAGTCGGTCGCTTCCATCCTCAGAGGACAAGTGCAGGGGGGCGATGGGCACTTGTTTCTCCTCCCGGAGAGGGGTGGTCTCCACCTGATGCCACCGCTGCTCGATCTCCACGTGCACGTTCTGGGTCCTGAGGTCGGCGGTCGCGGGCGGCCCCGGGCCCCGGTCGACCTCCATGCGCAAGGCCGTGTCGTCGATGCTGGGCCCGTCAGCCACGTCCACCGCCCCAAAGCGCTTGCGCCGTTCCTCCCGCCGCCGCGCACGCTCCCTCTCCAGCTCGCCGGGCTCCGCCTCGGGCCGTGTGGTGGCAGGCCCCGGGGCGCTGGCTCTCTGCTGGGCCAGGGCCTGCTGGATGGGGCGGAACTCGGCCCAGTCGAAGGTCTTGGAGCGGCCCTCCCGCCTGCGCTCACGGGCCCGGCTCCGCTTCTGCTCGGGGTCTGGCTCCCCGGGCTCCCCGTCCTGCTTCTCCCGCAGCCTCGTCTCCGAGGGGGAGCTGCTCCGGTCTTTGCCCTGCGGCAGCGAGCTGGGGCGGGGGAGACAGTTGGTCAGGCGGGGCTCCCGGCGACAGGGCCCAGCTCCCTGCTGTCACCACATGCCTTTTTCTACGCGGCTGTGGCTCCCACAAGGAAGGGGGAGACTCTGCCTTGACTCACTGACACGTCTGTGGAGGGAACCCCAAGTGGCACTGAGTGGTGACAGCAGAAAAGGAGCCGCAGACAACAGCCCAGAGGTCTCCCGCAGGATGATAATGGGGGGGCCGCGAGCCCCTTCAGGCTGCGCCGGGCACGGCCACACCCACACAAGGCCACGTGGGAGGTAGACCCCACGGCACGCAGGCACTGGGCCGGCGGTGACGGAACAAGCGAGACCAACCACCGCTTCCCTCGAAAGGCTCATGGGTTTTTAAAACGGATCAGAGTGATGGCCCTGGGACCACCTGTGGGCCAGTGAGCTCGATGGCCCAGGTGGCACCCACGAGCCGGCACCAGGCAGGGGCTCACTGAACAGGACTTGAGAGGACTTGGTGGCCCACCCGGGGCAGAGGTGAGCAGGAAGCAGGACACTCGAGGGCACCTCTTCCTGCCCAGCAGCTGGATGCGCCTCCCCCACCTGCCCCACAGCGGAGGTCCCCGGGCAGGGTGCTGTAGGGCACTGGTTGTGGCCGTCCGAGGCAGAGGTCTCCGGGCTCCAAGGACGAGAGCCTGCGACCCTGGCCTGAGCTGACTGGCCTCTGGTCCCCCCCAAGCCCTCAAAACAGGGTGGGAAGACCCCCAGCGCGGCGAGGGCTGGGCCTTGGGGACTCCAGGGAGCATCTGTGTTTGAAAGGTGGCCAAAGAGAAGGGAGCCTGCAGAAGAAGCATCCTCCCTGTCCCGGGAGGTGGCCCTGGGAGCTTCCAAGTCAAGACCACACGCTTGCACACAGTTTCTCCAGAACGGACCTTTTCAACAATGCCACTGAACTGAGAGCTGGCCCAGGCCTCGGACTGCATAAGCCATTAGGATGACACAACAAGCCGGACCCGCCACTATCCGCAGGAGAAGAAGCCCCTGCGACTCCCCACCAGACTTGGGGGGGCCGCGGTGTGCAGCTCAAACCCACACTTCTGACATCTGTACCTGTTTCCAATAACTTTCCCGGGACATGGCCTTGCTGCACTAAAAAAATCCATCTTTTCTCAAAGTATAAAAGCCCACACAGAACAAACTGGGTGAGGCAAGCACCCCGGCTGTGAGGCGGCTGACCCTGGAGTGCACTGCTCATCAGGAGGACACTGTCCCCATCGGCTGTGGCCCCAACACGGAGGGGAGGCGCCTCTCCCAAGCCATGTGTCGCCTGAGCGCGTTCTTCCTGCCCTTTCTGAGGCCAGAGCCACACACCTGCGACATCCCAAGGCTAACGAACCCAGCCGGGCCCCGACCCACCGCACGGCAGCCTCCTCAAAGTACCCGGAAAGAGCTTTGGTCTCTGCTCCTGGTCGTAGAGACTCGGGAACAACCAGGTATTCTGTTCGTGCAATAAAGGAAGGAATGAACAAACAATCGAACAGACAACACAGGACGGAAGGACTAGAGAGAAGAGTCCTCCATTTAGGGTCCCTTCCTGCCTTCTTGTTCAAAGAGGTGCAGGTCACTAGCAAGGAGGCCAGAACTTGACCAAGGTGTGAGGCCGCCCTAGGCCAAGGAGCGCTCCGTGGGCACCAGGGTCGCCCCCTGGGCGCAACCTCCAACGCAAGAGAGTCACTCAAGAAGCATTTAAACGACCGGACCGAAAACCGCAAGCAAGAGGCTCTCAGAACCGGCAAGGCGCCGAAGCCGTGAGGGTCAGGGCAGCAGAGTTCTCGACATCACAGCACCAGCCACACACAGGGAGCTTCTCTGCTTTTTGTAAAATGAAAACTTCAGGTTTCTAACCATCAGGGCAGGAGGAGGAAGGTGTGGGGCGAATCACGAGGTTTATGAAGCATGGATGTTGACACGGGGAACCGTTTCCCAACTTTGGCCTCCAGCACCAAGAGATGCAAAGAGAGCTTTGTCACAGCTGCACGGAAATCCAGCAGATTCAGGAGTGAGGCAGAAGGATCAAGAAAAGGAAACGCTAAGGTGGCCTGTGAATGCGGCATCGGAGCCGCCCTCACCCAGCCGTGGCTCAGTGCCCGGGCCCTGGGGAGCTTCTCCCGCGGCCAGGCCTGAGGGGGAAGGGTAACCTCCCAGGAGGCCAAGTGGAGAGTGAGTGGGCGGCGGACTGAAGGCCGGGGGGCAGGCTGTGCTGGGCCCCTCGGGCACCCTCCCGGCTCACCTGGTCACGTCGGGGGCAGAGATCGGGTGGACGTGCTTCATGATGGTCTGGATCCAATTCCGCCGGATTCCAGACGTCATAGCAGAGAGGGTGAAGGCGCCCTCCTTTGTCTACACAGAAGACGAGGAGTTAGCAGTGACTGGCACCTCCCCACCCCCGAAGAAGGCCCCGCAGGGAGGCTGGCGGCCAGGTGGCCGTCCCAGGAGTGCGGTATGTGCCTCACTCAGGATGAACAGAGCTGGAGGGCGAAGGAGAGAGCAAAGCCGCGAACACTGTCATGGCTGTGGCTAACCCGGGCGTCCCCTCCCCATGGGACCCAGCAGGCCTTTTACTGACACTCCCTGCTCTTTAAGGAGCTCGCAGACTGGAAGGAAGGAGAACGTGCGTGCGGGGAGCAGCGGGAAGGGGCCAGGGCATGGCAGGGCTAGGGAGGGTGGGCGAGTGGACGGGGAAGGGGTGCATGACCCAGGTGGAGGGAGTGGGCCTGGGGCGTGCAACCACGCACAACAGGCTCACAGGGTGACCGGGGACAGGAGTGGCAGGCACGAGGCTCAGTGGTGGCTGGGGCCCGATGGGGGCTGTGTCTGTTGGGCTGAGGAGGGGCAGGGAGACCTGCTGGGCGGCCGGGCTGGTTGTTCAGGTGATGAGAGGGGCTTCAGAGAGGTGGAGGAGGTGGCATGCACAGCGCAGCACTGACAGGCTTGTGGGGGGGGGCACCTCAAGGACAATCCCTGGACCCCCACACACACACTTGGGTGAGTTGGTGGGATGCCAATCAAGATGAAGGACATCACAGGAGGGGGCGGCATGGGCAGTGGGTGATGAGTGGCCTGGAGACACAGTCCCTGTGGCCCTGAGCGGCCCACGCGGCTCCAGCAAAGCTGAGGAGGGGTGGGGATGCGGGTGAGGATGTGGTGGTGGCTGCACAGAGTCCACTCCCCTGCCTCTGAGCCCATGGGCTCCTGTCTTACAGAAGTGAGGGAATCAGAACTCTTCAAGCTGCTCAGGCTACTCATAAATGGACCCACGAGACGTCAGCAAAACAGCTGATGGGAAGACACTGTTAGCAAGATGGGTTCGGGACAGGAGCTGGCATGGCCAGGGGCCAAAACTAAGAGAGCATCAGGGCATGCAGAGCACAGCACAGCACGGGGTGACCTCGGCCCACCCCAGACCCCACCTGGCGCCCCATCTAGACCACAGCCCACCACCCACGTCCACTCCTCTCTCCCTCCGGTTCCCCCCAAAGCAGGCCAACCGGGGTGGGGGGGGGGCGTGGCCTCCAGGCTCCCTGAAGTGCTGGCCCCCGGGCCGCCTCCTGCTCCTGGTGTGCTGTTTATGGAGTGTGACCTCGGCCACCTTCTCCCACAACCTCAGTTCTCAGCTGCCACGAGCTCTCTCCCGGCCCCAGGCCCACACGCTGGCTGCTTGTCTACCAGTCTCAGAGGGCCCATCTCGGCCTCAAACGCACCACGGGCCAGGACGCTGCAGGCTCCGCCAACTCCCGCACACAGCTCGCCGCACTCTGGGTCTCCAGCCCTTGACCCTGCCCCTCCCTCTCCCGGGCGCCCCGCACTTGCCAGACACCTGGCCTCCCGTCCCTGCTGCCCCACCAGATGCGTCTCACAGACACTCAGCTGCCTCCACATTCCGGTGCTTTCCACAACTCGGGGCAAGGCTGACTCTCAACTCGGCACTCAGGGCTCCCCCATGCCACCCCGCCAGCTTTTGCACTCAGCCCCCTGGTAGATGCCACCAGGTCTGGTGGCCAGGCCAGGGACAGCTTTGCCCCTCGAGATCCTAAAGCTCCCTAGTGAGCCAGGCCGAGTCCCGCCAGGAAGCTGGCCTCCCGTGCTGGGCGCCATCTCTCCCGACTTAGAACTCCCAGTCCACGGGGCTCATGAGAAAGCCCCAGAACTCATAAGCTCACTGCCCCCCACCCAGGTAAAGTGACGAGGGGTCAGGCTGGTGGACGACATCAGCCAGGGAGCACAGGTGACTCAGAAACGCCCCATCTGTGACCAGGAGAGTCCCAGGTCACGGCCTTACTGCACAGAAAGTGACCCTAGAACGTGATGATGTAACCTGCTCAGTGATGGGAATGGACGCATACCCCCAGGGTGCCCTGCCCAGAGAAGCCTGCCCTTCAAGATGGGGAGGTGAGAGGCTTCCCTGGTGGCACAGTGGTTAGGAATCCGCCTGCCAACGCAGGGCACACGGGTTCAAGCCCTGGTCCGGGAAGATCCCACATGCTATGGAGCAACTAAGCCCGTGCACCACAACTACTGAGCCTGCACTCTAGAGCCCATGAGCCACAACTACCGAAGCCTGTGTGCCTAGAGCCCATGCTCCACAACAAGAGAAGCCACTGCCATGAGAAGCCCGCTCGCCGCAACTAGAGAAAGTCCGCGCGCAGCAATGCAACCAAAAATAAATTAAAAAGAAAAAAGATGGGGGGGGGCTCAGCGTGCGGCCCACAATGCCAGAACTTGGCACCGTCCCCAAATCTGTCCACAGAGAGGAGGCTAGAGGTCTAGCTCACTGAGCATATCTTTTCCTCCTAAAGGGATGAGGGGCAGAAGGGCATCACGGTGGGACGGCACGGGCCGTCAGATCGGCGCCACCTTCAGCTATGACTTGGTGCCCCCCACAGATGCCCTGCAGCCTGGTGGACTGGGGGCTGGATTTTTCCTTTTAATGAATTCATTGGCCTTCAGATCTGAACTCACTCCTCTGAGTTTGGTTAATATTAGTCATTGCCACATGCTGCATCTAGGCTGAATCCAGAGATACAGCTGAGTCTCTGGGCCCAAATGTCAGAAGGTGACGCTGCAGGAGTCCCAGCCGGGGAGCCCCAGTGTGACAGCTGTCAGGCCACTTGGTTCCTATCGCACGCCTAAGGCTCTCATGGGGGAAGAATTAGCTTTCCCCAAAGGGAGGTCTGGCCTTTGCCCTGTGTCCTTGTGATGCACAGTGGGGCTAGCCAGACCAGAAAGACCAGCCATGCGGTGAAGGGCTGGGGCTCTGGCCATGCGCCATCAGCCAGGCTCTGGGGGACAGGGGGCTGGCACCTGCATTTGACCATGTGGACAGCAGTTCAGTTGATCAGTTATGAAGCCTCTATAAAAACTCTGGACACAGAGGCTTGGGCCTGGCACCAGGCCTGAAGCTTGGGCGAGCTTCCCATGTTGGAAGCTGTGTGTGTCATCACACGTCAGCGCCAAGAGGGAAACACGTCCCAAGGGCACGAAAGCTTCACTTAGGGCCCTCCTGTTCAGTCCAGTTCACCACGCGTTGCTTCCTTGGGCTGGTACCAATCTGTGTCCCTCTAGTAAAATAAATCTACAGTCCTAAGTACGGTGTTTTCCTGTGTTCTGTGAGTCCTTCTGGCAAATTATCAAATGTGAGGGTGGTCTGGGGCACCCTCAGACTTATAGGTGGCATCAGAGTGAGGGCAGACACGGTAGCCGGGGGCCGGTGCCCTCACCACGAGCCTGGCTACCTCTGAGCAGCCCTTGGAGCCCGAGCTTTGATGACATGGCCAGTGAGGACTGTTTCATCTGTCCGATCAGATTATTTTTTTGAGGACGGGGCAATGCCTTGCTCGTTGGGGATTGTGGGGAGAAAGGACTCCAGTGAGTGGGTAAGTGGATGAATGAAGGACAGAGCAAGTGCATAAAAACCCAGCACCCTGAGAGTTAAGAACTCAACACTTTCACTCTAACTTCCCACATCCTTCCAACTGGCCCGAACTCCAGCGTTTAAAAAATGGGAGAAAAAGAAAGAACCTTTGGTAAAAAACCCTTTTAGACAGCCTTGAGAGAGATGCTAATGTCTTAATGTTTGCCGAGACCACAGATTGGGGGTGGGGTGAGGAGCTCCAGGGCAGAGGAGGGGACAGGATGAGGCACCAGCTGGTCAGGCCCACGGCCCCACCCTTGCACTCAGCCTCCCTGCAAACCCCACCCAGCTCACATGGATCTGGAAGCCATAGTTTCTCTGCACTGGGTACTCCGTGACATCATAACACGTAGACAAGTCTATCTCCCCATCCAAGTCGGCCGCCTGCGGAGAAAATGAGGGATTTAGAAAGTAAAGGCCAGTGCCCCGTGAACTGTACATGCTCACAGGCAGGGCGCCGCCTACCCCACACCACCTAGAAGCATCCACACCACCATTTTTCACACATCCTGCCAAAGACATCCCATGCCCGTGGTTCTCAAACCTCCTTTACACTCCTAAAAATTGATGGTGCCAAAGAGCTTGTTTATGTGGGTTGTACATACTGATGATATCTGCCTTATTAGAAATTAGGAAAAAAATTGAAAAAAAAATTTATGCATTGAAGTACACAAACCCATTTCATTTTTTAACAAAAAGTATCATTTAAAAAAAACAGCAAGAGATTTTTGCAACTCTCTTTAATGCTTAACTTCCGAGGACAGCTGGGTTCTCACACCCGTCTCTGCACTCAAGTCTGTTTGTTGACATGTTTTTTTTTGTTTTTTTGTTTTGGCGGTACATGGGCCTCTCACTGTTGTGTGCTCTCCCGTTGCGAAGCACAGGCTCCGGACGCACAGGCTCAGCGGCCATGGCTCACGGGTCCAGCTGCTCCGCGGCATGTGGGATCTTCCTGGACCGGGGCACGAACCCGCGTCCCCTGCATCGGCAGGCGGGCTCTCAACCACTGCGCCACCAGGGAAGCCCTGTTGACATGTTTTGGTTGAAGCATATGAAGACGGTCTGGCCTCACACAGATACGAGATTGGAAAAGGGAAGTGAATTTTAAGTCTTTTCAAAAAGACAGTTGTGGCTGTTCTCCTTTGACAAGTGGTAGTTTCTTGAAGGTGAACTGCGAAGGGGATGCTTTCTGTCCTCTGCTGCATTAGAACCCATGGTTCTACCCTGCTCCTTGAGGGGGTCTTTCACCCCCACATGATCTGGTGACACTGTCTCGTCCTCTGGAAGAGCCCCCAGATACTGACGTTTCCTTGTACAGGAGCAAACACTGCATTTGTTATTATCACCACCTGTTCAGTCAGGAGAGACTGTAAGCTCGGGGGAGACTGTCAAGTTAGTGATGGTGAACACAAGTTTTCCAAAGTTCCAGTTTTGCTTGGAAGCTCAAACTGAATCACTGGTAACAATTCTGTCGGTCGTTTTCCTTGAAGGAAGAGACTCACTTGGTTCATTTTTAAGAAAACGTCTGCCGAACACCCAAACCGAGCGAGCACTTGTGCGTCGTACATTCAGGCAGAGGCGGTGGGCCGCGAGGAGAGGTGGCCGGCGGGGCGGGCAGCGCAGGCAGCGGGCGAGTGCTCCCCCGGGACGGCCGTCACACCTGGACAAGCAGCAGGAGCAACCTCTGCCAACCTCCCATCTCACATCACAGAGTATTACCGAAGTGGGCACCTTTCCTGCTCTGTTAAGGCCCTTTCTGTAACTTCACAGTGTGTGGCGGTGAAGGATGCACAGGGGCCAGCCACCTGCTCCTGCAGCGTGACCAGGCTGAGGCACCCATCAGTGCAAAGGCCAACACAACGGAAAAAGGAAATGGCATCATAGTTTTATGACACTATTTTTGTTACAGAAGAATCCCTGAACGGGTCTCCAGGGGTCCACAGACCACACTCAGAACAGCCAAACACCCATGCTCCTGTGGCCCCTGACTTTAGGCTCCCCCAGAGACCCACCACCCACACTGCTCTACATCTGTGCCTGTGTCACCAACGTCCTTCCACTGCAGTCCAGACAGAACTTAGTGTCAGGGTATATAAGCAGCCCCTAGCGTTAGACATTTAGGTTCTTTCAGATCTCCTGCTGTTACAGAAGCGCAGGAACCACTGACATGGAACACATCTCTTTCTTCACATGTGGGAGTATATCTGAAGGATTCCTGGAGTGGAATGCAAGGGAAAAGGTGCAGAAACAGACTTCCAAGTTGCTCAAAACAGATGATTTTTTTTGTAGGTGAAGAAAAAAAGAGCCCCTTCTGTTTGGTGTTCGACCGTGGAATCAGGACTCTCAACCAGGCTGGCCAAGTTCACCTGCCACGTCCCATCCTTGTCCAGAAAACAAGGGGCAAGATTTAGTTCAGTTCTTTAAAGACTCAATTCACCACAAAATCTCTGTATAGAAAGAACAAAACCACTCACCCTGAGTTTTAAAACAAGACGTCTTTCAGTGTTCTTCAAAGAACACAGACAAGAAAAGCCACTGAAACCCCCGTACCTGGGTGCTGAAAGCAGGGCCTAGAGAGCCCACTTTCCAGCAGGAACCAGCCCCGGGAACATCAGACTCCTCTGCAGATCTGGACTGGGCTACCCGTCCACCCGGAGGGGACTTTGGCCCAGGAACAGCGGTGCCACCTGGACCTCCCCTGTCCCTATAGAGGAACGGAGCTGAGACACTCACCTCCTCAGCCACCGAGTCCCTGTAGAACCTCAGGCTTTGATCAGCAAGGACAAACCAGTGTTTCTTCCACTGAAAGAGAAGGGAAAACCAAGACTCAACTCCCACCCTTCCCGCTCTGAGGCACCCAACAGCCAGGGTCCTGGGGCACCTCACTGGGCACAGGTAACGCAGAGGGCAGGCGGCCCCTTCCGCTGGGGGCAGACACACACAGGACTCCACTCGGGCCATGGGCAGCCATGCGCGCACAACCTCTCCCCGGCGACGAGGCGGTGCGGACAGCTGTGGTGGGCCACGGGCTGCGTGTGCTCCACCCGCAGAGGCGTGGCTGCTGAGCGGGGCTGCGGCTCCAGAGGCTGCAGATAGGGGCTGGGCCCCCAGAGCCAAAAGGAGGCCACCTGCAAGCCACGGCCACTCCCTGGCTAACCAGAGGGGCGCCCACCTGCCACCGGCAGGAGCAACCCAACCAGCTGGCCTCCCAAATCTTCACTGTGAGGAGCAAGGCGGGGAGGCTCGAGGCTCCAGGCAGGGCCGAGGGGATTGATGTGGTAGAGAGAGAAGAGGGCATTTGGGCACGGCCACTCAGGAAGCGGGGAGGGGACTCTACGGGCCTCTCGGTGGGACCCGCAGGCTCATCCTCCTGCCTCCTGGGAGGCTCCACCCCAGCAGCCACGAATGGCTCGATCTTCCTGCTCAAGTCCACTGCTCCCCGCAGGGCCGCGGCTGCACCCTGGCTACTGGCTCCACCCCACAACCAGAAGGCCCTCCTGTCCTGGGGAAGCCTGGGCTCTCGGGAAACTTCTGGGAAAGGTCACCAGGTGGGGAGCCAGTGCTGCAGCACGTCCCCAGGCCTGATGCTGAGACCCCGTCGGGAGCAGAACAGTCCCTGTGCTGGCAGCGGGCAGGCCGGCGGCCCCCACCCCCACTGCACCCCCAGTTCTGAGGAGATGGGGTCTTGGCCACGACCCTGGTCCCCAAGATGAGGGGGTGTGCTGGAGGCGGGGGACAGGGCCAGCGCTCATACACCCGCAGGGACAAGGCCAGCTGGACCTCACGCCTGCTCCCCGGCGCCTCAGGAACCACAGCAGCTCTGGCCACTCACCTGGCCATCCTCATACTGCCTGGTCAGCCAGCCTTTCTTGAAGTTCAGCAGGTCGGGCTAAGAAAGGAAAAAAAAGAACAGTTGAGAGGAAAGCAGCGGTGTCCCGGTTCTGGGTAAAGGGTGACTGGCAAGGCAGCTGTCTCTCCCCCAATGAGGGGGCCCCGGAAAGGGGCTTATCCACCTGCCAGAGGAGCCCCCGTGGCCCCTCGCCCTGGCAGGGGCTGCCAGAGCTGCTCCCCGGACGCGCGTCTTCGAGGAGCGCGAGGCCCCCTCACCCCGTGAGCAGCACAAGTGGGGCAGCCTGACTGCTGCGCCCGCAGGGCCGCCCGGAAGGCAGAGAAGAACGGCCCAGACAGAGTCACCCGGCATTTCGCGTGGAGGGAAGCTGTGCAGCGATGGCTGAAAGGAGAGCTGAGAAGTTCTCACAGAGGCCACAGGAAGACTGAGAGCAGAGACCACGCCCGGTGTGAAGCAAGACGCAGCAGCAAACCTGCCAAGACCCTCAGGCCACTGACCTGCCAAGATGAGTCTGAGTCTCCGTTTCCCTACAAGAAGCAGAACCAGGGCCGCAGGCACCGAACGCGGCGCTGTCCCTGCTGTTCCCTCTGGCACCTGTGCGCCAGAGCCTGAGGAGCAGCCTGAGAGCACCTTGAGGGCCGCAGGCAGGCAGCCCCCTGGGCCTGGCTTGTGTCACACATCGGGGCGCAGGCAAGGCCAGTGTGGAAAGAGATGTGGCCCACTGCTCCCCTCGGCCCATGTGCTCTTCCACAGCCATCGCGACCAGAACGGGGCTGTGTTTTTATATTCCAAGGACCCAAGGAGGGTTTAAGAGAACACATGCCACGTAGTGGGACACCAGTCAGCCACACGCGTCCTGGAGCCTCTGCTCCAAACCCGCGAGCGAAACCCAGACTCCAGGCAAGAAAGCCTCCACCCTGGCCCCACAGCTCCAAGTCAGGTTGCCGCTGGAGGCCCCACGCCTGGGAGGGGCGGCATCAGCCCCAGGCTCCTCGGAAGGCTGAGGACAAAGCAGAGGAGGGCCCATACAGCTGCCAGCTGTCCTCACTCCTGGGACGTTGGCCTGCCACGCGGGGCTCCCCAAGGGAGGGACGGGCCCGCTCGACCCGCCTGACCACTCCCTACCTGCACCCGATGGCCACGGCTCCCATGCCCTGGAGCAAAGGCTGGGCTCCCTCCGTGGTGACCCCACGAACAAGACAAGTGCCCAGCAAGAGGGGGGCTCCCGACTCCAAAATGTCACAGAAACAAACACCCAAAACAAGAAGAACGGAGGTTCGTCCTGTGGCCCTGATTCCCCGGAACCAGAATTCCACTGCTCTGGCCAGATGGCCTCCTCTGCTGCGGACCTCAGAGCTCAGGATGCCCACGCAGCCCAGAGAAGGGGCAGAAACACGGCACCTGCTTCCCACGCACGGATGTGAGGGCCCGTGCACAGAAAGGACGCCAGCGCGGAGGCACAGGCAGCAGCAGCAAAGAGCCCAGGGGACAGAAGCAGCAGGAGCAGCGTCTCCAGGCCTCGGAGCGCGGGCGCCCGGGCTCACCGTCAGGGAGGGCTCCGTGGACCTCCTGTCCAGTGACTTGGCTCTTCGGTGTGGAGACAGGGGGGAGGCCGAGGCGTCCGGGAGAGGAGCTTCGCTGGGGAGGTCCTGTGGCAGAGAGCAGCCCCGTCAGCACCAGTCAGCCCCTGAGGCAGCCGGAGCCGCGGGAGGGCCGGGCTGCAGGGCCATGTTCCGGACGAGGAGGGGGCGCTCTGCCGTCTGGGCTCCCTCAGCACCTCTGCCCGTGAGGACAGGACCTGCGCCCAGACTCCTAGTCCCACGCCTCCAGCTGCCCGCGGCCGGGGCCGAGCCACCCTGGTGGGAGAGCAGCCTTTTCTTGCAGACGCACCAGCCATGTGGCTCTCCTGGCCCCCGTCCTCCCCGGGCCTCGTGGGGTCACAGAGGAAAGACGCTGGGCTCTGTGCAGTGAGCACTAGGGCCCCTCTGAGCCCAGAGAGAACAGGAGGAAGACGGAGGGCAGACTCACGGGGGCCACGAGAGGTGGGTGGCCCAGGAGAGGTGGGTTTCAGAAGCGGAATCCACCTTGGGGACTGGGCGGAGAGAAACTGGGGCTGTGGCCACCACCCGAAAGAGAGAGGAAGGAGAAGTATTCAGCCTCGCGGCCCGACTGCCTCAGAGAGGAAGAGACTGGCTCTGGTTACGACCTGGGACCAAAAAAAGGCTCACGAGAGCAGCTTTCAGCAGAGACGGACGGAGCTCCGAGAGGAAGACGCAGAAGACAGGCCTCACCCTCAAGATGTCCACTCAATGGGGAAGGAGATGAGAGACCCGAGAGAGAACCAGGAGATGCGAGTGGGAGGCCGGGCAGAAGAGCGTCCGGGTGTGAGTGGGGCCTCGGTGGGTGTGGGGGCCTCGTGCTGACCCTGCCCCCGCCGCCCCGGAGCCTGAACGCTCACCCGCTTCCGGGGGAAGGCCCTCTTCTCGCTCCGGCCCTGGCGAGTGTCGCTGGACAGCGAGGGCCCGGCTGACACGTTGGTCTCCATGTGCTCTGCCTTCTCGATGTCCAAGGCCTCAAATTTCTCTATTACCTGGGACCTCCTGCAAGAGAGAGCATGAGGCGGCTGAGGGGGAGACAGGGTCCCCCAGAGCCCGAGGGGACGTGGTCCGGAGTCTCGGAGGGGCTCCCGTAGCCAACACCCCACGCCTGGCTCGCGCAGGGCCCCGGCAGTGCACACCGCTCGCTCAGCCAGCTCGCCTCGGACACCCCTGCTCCCTCTCCCACCTCCGCTGAGGGGGGTCTTTTGGGCGGCTGCCAGCAGTTCACGGGCAAGGCCCTTCCCTTCCACCAGACGCTTCCTTGCCCTCTGCCTCCCAGCCCCCACACTGGAGTCCCCGCACGCTCTGTCGCTCTGTCGTGCTGACGAACTCGGCAGTCACATGCTCAGCGCTCGGCACCCTCTCCTGAGCCAGACGCATCAGAAGGCAGCCAGCACCTCGGAGGGCACCGTCCTCATCACATTCCTCAGCATATCTGATGCGGCCCCCACCCCAGGGCATCCAAAATTTAGCAAGAAAAAGACCCACGAATTAACATTGTTTCTGCCAACAGTAAAAAGAATCAAAACCCAAATTAAAAACAAAGCAAGTTGATTTCGTGTGAAAGGGCGGGCGGCATCGTCAGGCCATCTACGGCTGGAGACGGAGCTGAGATGGGAGCGAAGCAGGCGGAGGAGGGGCGAGTAACGTCACACAGCGACACAGCAGGAGGAGGTGGAGAGGGGCAAGACCTGAAAGAAAATAAGGCTGGAGAATGAATAAACAGAAAAGGACGGCTTGTAAAAATCAAATCATGGTAAATCAAAATTATTCAAAGAATTAAAGTAGCAAAAACCCGAGGTGATCACTGAGGAGCGCGACCAGTGAGGAGCCGCGAGCAGCCGCATGGGGGACACGCCCTCGGGGGCTGTCCGCGTGTCTCCGGCCAGAGGCCTGTCCTCCCGGAGATGCCGCCCAGGCAGGCGCCCCGAGATCGCCTCACACGGAGGGCTGTCCTTGCATCTGGACGAGCAGCAGAGTCGAGGGCACCTAGTGAGGGGCCGCTGGGCCCAGAAGCCTAAAGTCTAACTCCGTGAGGAAGTGGGGGAACGGGCCCCCACCCCGAGGCCCCGGAGGCCAGCTCGCCCTCGGGAGGCGCACAGTACAGGTGGCTCTCAGGGCTTCTTCCTCAGGAAGGCAGAACTCCTGGGGACCCGGCTCCCTGTGAAGCCAGGGCCTGCGGCGCTCTCAGCTCCTGCGGAGTCTCCTCCAAGGACAGAGCTGTCCGCAGGCAGCCTGCGGGGCCAGCAGCGGTGCGGCCGAGGGGGCAGCAGGGGAGCGAGCGAGCGCGGGAAGCCGGGGCGGCGGGAGGGCCTGGGAACCACGGGGAGCTCTCGCGGGTGCTCGGGCTGGCCGGGCAGCTGAGGTGGCCTGTCCCCAACCGACCTGCCGGGTTTAGAGGACACTCCAGGCCCGCTCACAGGCCTCGGTGCCGCCACATGCAGAACGAGAGCTCTTCCAACTGACCCCGGGACCAGAAAGCCCCAGGAAGGCCTTGAGGAGCAGCGCCCGGCAGGGCACAGGCGAATCGCATGCTGCGAGCCGGCCATGGCCGCGCGGGGGTCAGAGGAGCGGACAGGGCGGCGCCACCTGCCAGGGAGTCAGCCACGGTTGACTCTGCCAAGTGGGGCCTTTGAAACTTGGGTCCATTGAAGCCCTGCAGGTGTGACAGCAAAGGCCTCCCAGGTGGGCCAGTGATGGGACGGAACCCGACCTCTCCAGGCTGCCAGCCAAGGCGCAGACAGGACCGCCGGCAGCTGGTTCTGGGGTCAGTCACCAGCAGTTCAACCAGGGCCAGGGCCCCCCACGCTCAGTCGGCAGCAGCTCGCCATCCGAGAAGGATTACTTCCGGGCCAGGGCTCGTCAGGAAACCCACCCCTGAGGCCCCCCAGTCGGGCCCCCGGGCAGCTGCCACTCTGGGTAGCTGTGGCCGGCGTCCTGCCCACGTGGCGTTCTGTTCTACATCACCAGAGACAGGAATCCAGTCCAGCACTGGGAGGGGCGGCTACTCAGGACCAGAAAGCAGGCCTCGGAGAGTGACAGCAGCCAGTCAGATGTCATGAGGGGTCAGTAGGAAAGTGACGTGACAGTGTTAGGATGCAGCGCAGAGGGGCCCCAGGGCAGCCTGCACCAGGTGAAAGCACATCCCGTGGTAGCGAAGAGCAGGCGGAAGCAAAGCCCCAGAGATGCTGTGTAGCCTGGGCTGCTAGCTGAGAGGGAACTCCAAGCCAAGCAGGTGCGCTGAATGTTAATTCTTTGGTCCCCGCCAAACCAGGTGTGGCTGCCCACTCAGGGGCCTCCAGGATGCAGCAAGAAGACTGGCCGCCTACATCTGGCAAGTCCGTTGACTTATACTTCTGGCAAGTCCATTCACTTATACTTAAGTGCGCTCAGGACAGCCTCGGCCCTATCCCGGGTCCATCCTGGCAGCAGGGCCCTCCCGTTCCCAGGTCCGGCCTGGGGTTTATGTCGTGGCTCTGCTGTCCCAGGCAGTTCCCGTGAGGAGCCGCCCTGCTTCTGCGCCCCCGTCTCTGCCCCTGCATACCAGGGTGGTCATACATCTCTCAAGGTTACTAATGAACCAGGCGGACAGACACTGGAGGGCGCCCCCCAGTACAGGTAAGCTTCCCCCTCCCCAGCACTGAGGCACCTTGTTTCCTTCTCTCTCTTCCTAGTGCTGGAGGGCACATTTGGGAGAGCAGGTGGTGCTAAGAAGCAAGAGAGCAGGAGAGCAAAGCAACCTGCTCCCAGCCAACCCCTCGAGGGGGAGCCCAGGGCCACCCAGTCTGTCCCCATAGCTCGCCCCAACCCTGAGCTGGGCTTGGGCAGGGGGAGGGCGGCAGCAGGACACTCCACAGACACTTGTGGAACTTGGGTCTGAACCTCTTTCTTAGAAAACAACTTCTTTGGAAATGTAATGAAAACTATGGATTTTCTTTTTCCAGAACATGAATCGTTTGGAGAGGTTCACATCCCGCCAGCAGCCCACGCAGCTGGGTGCGAACCCTCTTGCTGGGCAGACGCCCCATTTATAGACTCAGGAGTGGAAGCTCCTACTGGCAGGGGCACTGGGGCACTCTGGGCCGGGCCTGGGCCTGAAGACTCCAAGATGGAACCTTGCAAGATCTTGCCCCCCACTCTCCAGGGGAACGAGGGAAGGGCCCTCCTACCCTCAGACCACAGTCAAGTCCCACACCTCCACCAGCCCTGGCCCAGGCCCATCTCCAAACCCTGTCTCTCCCCAGGCACCCGTGTGTGTGTGTGTGTGTGTGTGTGTGTGTGTGTGTGTGTGTGTCTGTGTGTGTGTGTGTGTGTGTGTGTGTGTGTGTGTGTGTGTGTGTTGGGGCGGGGGGGGGTGCAGGGAGGAAACATGTAACAAAGTGTGTGAGGGTGTACGAGAATGTGACGGAATGCACGTGTGTGAGGGTGCACAGGTGGGTGTGTGTCTAAGAGAATGTGAGTGTGCACGGCAGGGGCTGCAAGGGTGGGAGAGTGTGCACCCACGTTTGCGAGCACATGGCCCTCCAGTCGGCCCCCCACCGCCCTTACCTCCGCTCGTTGCCAAACAGACGGGCCACCTCTTCCCTGCCAGGGCTTCGGGCCCGAGTCCTACGCTCCAGCCGCCTTCTCTCCACCTGGAAAGCTTCTCGGTGGCTGATCCTGATGGCCTTAGGGACGTCGGCCAGGGTGGCATACTGCCTGCTGGCTTTAAAGGCAGAGGCGCGCCCCGGTCTCTCTGCACCCCGCCCCCCAGCGCTGCCGGAGTCCACGTGGGTAGGGGGCCGGCTGGCTGTGTCCGGGGAGCCGAAGGAGCCACTGCAGACGGTTCGGCCAGAGGGCTGAGGACCTGGGGGAGGAAGGGGACGGCCAAGCTCCCGGGAGGGCGGGCCGGAGCCACTGTACCTGTTGGTGGGAGTGCCGGGGCTGGGCGGGGAGAGCGGCGGCGGCAGCGGCTGCTCCTCGGCCTTCACGTCCTGCTTGGTCTTCTCCAGGGAGAAGTAGCCGCTCTCCACCCGGACCTTGCGGCCACAGTCCACACGCTCGCTGCTCGAGGTGCTCTCCTCTGGAAGAGGGGCAGGAGACATGCTGGGCCGGCTGCCACCTCTGGTTGAGGACTTTCCAAGAAGGCACGCAGATCCAAACAGGCCACCTCTCTACCTCCCACCTCCAAAGGCTGGCGTGGCCCCCCCAGGGCAGAGCCCCAGGAGAGGAACCTACCCTTATCGGCCTCTCCCTACCGGGCTGCCGCTGACAGACTGTCAGGGGCTCCCTGAGCTTCTAGACTGGGGGCTCCGCTGGGAGAGCAGGATTCTCCCAGGAGAGACGTCCCAGCAACAACTACTTCCTACCGAACATCAAGGAGGAATCCAGGGGCCAACTAGCCACGCAACCTTTTAGTACATTTTTGGAGGGACGGGCAGAGAAGCACCTTGGCAGGAGTGAGAGGAGTGAACGGTTCTGGATGTGGATGGGTGTGTGCTGCCTGGGGAGGGCTGAGGGACCTTCTATCCAGAGCCCGTACAAGATGCATTTCACCTGAACGAGCTGGGTCCCAACTGTCCATGCGCCTCTAGTGGCCTGGACAGGTGTAAAGGGAAAAGCCAGCCTGTCTCGTGCAGAGCCCTCTAGGGCCTGGACGAGGGAGGCTGAGGCTGCCGCCCCGCTTCTGCTCAGGCAACTCCAAGTGCTAGGTAGAGAAGCGCAGTCATGCCAACCATTTCCTCCCCAGCATCCTCTTCCCCTGCTTCACCCAGGCGCCTGGGCAGAATGGGACAGAGCAGGACGAGACAGCCCTCACTGCTGCTGCTCTCAGGACACAGTGGGCTTCCAGAGATAACGGGGACTTGAAGACGAAGCAGCCATGAGACACAGGAACCAGAGGCCCCCTTGTACACAGACCTCGTTACAGAGCATCCTGATTACACGACACCTGCCTGGGGCTCACAGAGCAGGTGCTGTCTTCCTCCTTTACAGGTAGGACTAAAAGAGCTACAGGGGAGGGGCAGGGCAATGGCTGGAGGCCAGCGACCCAGGTCCCACACCAGGCCAGGCCCAGCCCAGGGCTGACGGACACAAGGTGAGGGAGCCTGAGGCCCGGGGCTCACGATCGGCTCAGAGGCCCCGAGTCCCAGAACCAGCTCTGTCGGGAGGCCCATTCTAGTGCTTCCAGCTGGGGCACCAGGACAGGTGGGCCCGAGGGCCAGCCCGGCCACCACTTACCATCTCTGCTCTCCAGCCCTGGCTCCCTCAGGGTGCTGGCCACAGGAGGCTGGCTCTGGCTGGGACTCTGAGCTGGACTCGGGCTGCTCCCATCGGGCTGGTCCTTGGCCCTCATTTCTTCCTGCCAGAGTGTGGACTTGGTGGTGGGAACCTTCTCAGCACTGGGGATGCTGCTGCTGCTGCTGCTGCTGGTGACAGCCATCTTGGCCGGCCCTGGCTCCTGCAGGGGAGAGCGGTGTCCGTGCGGGCCTGGGAGCACACGGGCTGAGCCGCCCGGGTACCTGGCTACCAAGGTCAACTACACCATGTCAGAGGCCCAGAATGCCAGAAGGGAAGGCTCAGAACAGAGATGTCCTGGTTGGGCTGGAAGCTTTTTCTCTTCTGCAGCCCCAGCTAGCACCCCAGGTGGGAACCCAGGCCAGAGCTGGTGCTGCCCCAAGGGAGAAGCATTTGTGCGAGAGGTACTTAGCCAGACACAGAGTCCAAGGCCAGAGCACACAGAGAACCGTAACTCCACACTGCAAGCCTAGAGCCCAGACAGGGCAGGGCTGGGACCCCCGCCACCATGCAGCACCTGCTCGGGCCCTGGGCCCGAGTCCCTGCCCACCCAGGGCACTGGGGTGCCTGCTGCTGAGGGGCTGCCAGCAGGATGGCTCTGGGTGCCCCCAGAAATGAGGCACATCTCAGCTGTCTTTCCCCAAAACACAGGGACCACCTGCTGGGCTCTCGGGGCGCCGCACCCTCCAGCCCTCACCAACCACCCCGCAGGGGAGGATGCCTGGGCTGAGAGGAGGCGGCAGCCCACGCTCGCCCGGCCAGTAAGAGGCAGAGTGGGGCTCTGAGCACTTTCCACCACCAGGCACCCCGGGAGCAGGAGAAAGGCCCAAGAGGGGGCTTCACGTTGTACGGGCACCCCTGAGGAGCCACCAAGCAGCCCAGGCACCCTGTGTCCCAAAGTGAGAGACAGGCATTTCACCAGGTCCAAAGTTTCCTTAGTTCTGCAAGGATCTCAGGCTTCCTGGGATGGGATAAAGCCAGGATGACTCTTCCCACAGACCCAGGATACACCTGACCGCCCATTCAGGCAGAGCCATTAGCAGACCTGACTCCCCAGCTGGAGATTCCCGAGAGCTCTGACCCACCACGGAAGAAGTGGACTTGGAAGAACATGGTGTGGTTTCTGACAGTTTCCTGACACTAAAACAGAACCAGCTCCAATGACCCGAGAAAGCCTGGCCCTGGGGCCCCTGCTCCACACCCCAGCGGTGACGCTTTCCTAAGCAGAAGCCGTTCTGGGTGCCACTGCCCTGCCCCCTCGCAACAACCTGAGGTTTGTGCTCAGAGGCTGGGCGTGGCTCTGCCGGGCCCAGGGTGGCACTGAGATTCCTCCTGCAGAGCTGGGCGGGGGTGACCTGAAGACCTTGCTCGGTGCATCTGTCCCCTCTGTGGAGGGGAGGCTGGACCAAGGGAGACAACCAAGGGAGACAGAGGCCGCCAAAAAGGGTTGAGGGGGAGGGGCGGCGCTGTGCCCATGATGGAAGGCCCTTCCTGCCAGTGCTCTCAGCCCCACGCCATGAGTGTAGCACCCTGGCACATGCATACCCCTCTCTGATGCCTGGGGTGAGCCCAGCACTGGGTAGGGAGTGGGCTTGCAAGGATCCTCAAGAGGCAGAGGAAATTCCAGGCCTGACATGCAAGGGGCAGTGACTGGGAGCTTAAGGAACACATTTCCCAGCACCAAGCGCTCCCAGACCTGCCTCCTGGGCCTGGGCCCTCAACCTGCACAGGGCTGGTTGCACCCACAGATCCCTCCCAGGCTCCCACTTCTGGGGACTCACCCCAGAGAACAGGGGCCCTGGGGTTCTCTGGACGGCGGCCAAGGCCCACAGGGAGCTTTTTTTCTCCTTTTGGTAGCCCTGCTTTCTCCTGCCTCTATGCCAAGCCTCACCGAGTCAGCAGGGACAGGAGGGCAGTCTAGCGGCAGGAACAAAGCCACTGTGGCTTGCAGGAGAGGGGCTGGTTTCTAAGTAAAGTCGCTTCTCTCCAGCGCAGCTGGGTGGACAGCAGACTTCGCAGGGGCTGGGCCAGGGCCACACGGCACCACCCCCACCCCCCAGGCGTCACCATCACGGGAGGGAGGGTGCCGGGGCGCACGCCAACACAGATCCCTGGTGCCTGTGTGAGAGGAAAGAGGGGACACCCAGGCTCCCAGGTGCTGTCTCTGTGTGGCTGGGACAGCTGCACGTCCAGGGCTGTCAGTGCCATAATAAAGTCTGTGCTGTTTGGCTGCTCAGAAAGGGTTTTCAAAGCAGAGACGAAAGAGGAAGCAGGGCAGGAAGGCAGGCCCCAGTCAAGGGGCCTCTGAAGCCTCCACATGCTAAGCAGGCCCCTCTGGAGGGAGTTTCACAGAAAGCCTTGCTTTCTACCTCCAGGGCATGGAAGCTGAGCAGGGACCCAGTGAGAAGGAGGGTCCTGACCCGGAGTGGGTACGGCAGCAAGCACCCAAGTGGAAAATAAGATACCTGAGAAGAGGTGGCAGCTGACAGCACATGTATGGCCCTGAGGTGGGCCGGGCCCTGGACCTGACGTGGGGCCTCACTCATGGAGAAAGGTCTGCTGTTTTATGGGTCTTTGAAGAAACGCCAAGAAGCAAGGGCCAAGAGCCTGAGCAGGTAGGGAGACAGAGGATCCAGCCCCTGGCCTGCACACGGGGCTGGGAGACACATGGCCCCTGGCCTCACCCGAGTCCCAGCTCTGGGCTTTGGGGAGAGGGAGGCAAGGGCCGCTGGTTACACCCTGAGTGGATGATCACTCCTCCTCTCCAGGCACCTCGTTACCAGGAAGTCTTTCCTCAAACAGCCTGAGCAAGAAGCAGCTCCCGGGAGCCTGTGCCTCTCAGGCTCCAGCCTCGGAGACTCTGGTCAGGGCCAGCCTGTCTCCCCCACTGCGCTGGGCTCTGCTGGGACCCCCGCCCCCGGCAGAGAGGACGTCTGCTCTCCCCCACAGCCCAATCCTCATCCCCCCTCATGCCTGAAGGGTGCCTGCACGCTCCAAGGCCCCAGCTCCCAAATGCCTCGACACCCTCCTCAAAACAGGACTCCGGGCTCCCCTGCCCGCCTGAGTTCCTAGAGCGTGGGGTGCAGCAAAGGGACACCTCCAGCCCCCAGCTGGTTTGATCCCAAACTCCGGGGCCATGAGAAAAAGGCTAGGTATGGGGTCTTGGGTTCTTGTCTCTATGGGGGCCCCTAAGGCATTAGGCTTTTCCCACAGCTGCATCTTGGGCTGTGGAGGGGAGGCCTGCCCAGAGACCCTCCCCCGCCCCCCGGACCCAAGTCTCCTCTGGACAGGCCCCACAGCCCTCCACGAGACTGACTGACAGGGGGTTGTCCCTGATGAAGGCTCACAGCTTCCAGAAATCAGCAGCCTTGAATGGGATGCTCAGGGGAGCCAGGGCAGAAGGAAGAGACACCCTGCCTGCCGTAGGTCGAGCAGAGGAGGCTGGGACCTCAGTACCCTGGGCTCTAAGAGACCCTCAGGGAAGAGGGTGATCTCCCCACCCTGCAATCACATGGCTCCTGCTACCAACCCAAAATGTGAAGCAGCATTTGCGGGGAGAGGATGTCACAGGGGAAGGGACAACTGGGCAGGGACACAACCAAATTCCCCGGCCTGGTTGAAAGTGCCTTCTGTATGTGTATTTGCCTTATTTGGAGGCAGGAGCTCTGCTCCAACACTGTTTCCAAGGCATCGCTATGGAAACGCGATGGAAATCTAAACACCCTTATTCCGCCTGGGGTTTTCTCTCAAATCAGGAAGCTTTGGGGGATTTGCCTGTGTGTCTGCTGTTCCCCAGCAGGAAGCTCCACCTTCTGTCTCTAGGAACGCGTGCAATTCCATTTTGCCGACTTCCTGCCAGGGACACTACCTTCCAGGGGGATGCTGGCCTGGGACCCTTCGGGGAGGGTGGGCAGAAGGCAGACAAGGACCATCGGCTGAGAGCAGGCCGGGGCCACACTCCATCAGCAGGAGGGCCTGTGCAGCAGCCCAGAGCAGGCGTGGCCAGGGGAGTCTGAGGGGGCGTGCAGGAGAAAGGGGACCGGGCCAGCACACACCTCCCTCTCCTGCCCAGACCTCTGTCACCCAGGGAAGCCCAGAGGAGCCAGCAGGGACTGATGAGCCCCAGAGGGTAGCCAGGTTCTCCACGGGGGGGCTGTCAGGCTCTGGGGCTTGTGAGATGCTCACGGGACCCCCGATCACCATCCTGTTCACTCTCAGGGGTGCTGTGAGGCTCAATCAGGCAAGACAACTGAGTAACAGGAAAGTTTGGGGCAGAGAGGAAAGGAATCACATGTACAGTTGGCCCTTTGAACAAGCAGGGGTTGGAGCGCTGCCCCCTCTGAGCGGTCAAATATCCAGCACGACTTAGAGTCGGCTCTCTGTATCCGCGGTTCCTCCATGTCCGCGGCTCCAACCAACCGCGGACCGTGTAGTCCTGCAGGATTTACTATTGAAAACAACCCACATAAAGTGGGCCCACAGAGCTCAAGCCCATGTGTTCCAGGGTCAACTGCACTGAGCACCCAGGACGGGCCCAGTACTTCCTTCCACACACACGGGTAGCCGAGAACTAGACTTCAACAGGCCCATTTTGCAAATCAGCTCACTGAGTCCCTGAATCCCTCCAGTGCCCTGAGCCCCTACAGGCCAGCCAGGGAGGGAAGGGCTGGACCTGGTGGGACCACCCCAGCCACCTCCCACTCTGGTCTCATGGGATCTGAGGCAGAGGCACAAAATCAAGGCCAGTGCCAGTGTTTTCCATTTATGGTCAACCCAGAGCATAAGTGGGGCCCCTCAAGAGCCCCTCACTTGGCTGGGACACTCTAGGACCCCCCTGCCCAGCCCCCCTGTTCAGCCTGCTGTCTGCAGAATCATCTCTGTGTGGGAAGTGGAGCTGAGCTGAAACCTTTCCTCCCGGCTCCCCAGCAGCTGGCAGGACGGTCGGGGGAGGGACACGCACTGTGCTACTGCTGCGAACCCCCTGCCTGCAGGGTGGATGCCTCTGGGGGCAGCTCCACAGCAGGCCACCCCCTCCCAGTAGGGGTCCTGCCTTGTGGCTCGGAGAGGAGTGTGCAGCTCACAGACCAACAGAAGGAAGGAAAGGACCCCAGGGCTGATGGCCACCTCACCCCTGACGTGACCCCTTTCCCTTGCACCCTATTCTAGGCTGGGTACTGAAGCCCCCCAACCTCCTAGGGCGCACTCTCTTTGCCCCAGCTCCACCAAGGGGATGCCAGCTGGCAGCCCCGCCCTCACCTGTGGTGTAGGGGGCTCCACCTTCCGCTTCTTCTTCTGGTTCTGCTTGTTGGTCCTGGGATAGACCGTGAGCATCTCCAGCCAGCTGGGGAAAGAGGAGGGGGGAGCGCCAGTCAGACCCTGCTCTCAGGGACCAGGACCCCGCCGGTGCCCACCCAGCCTCCAGGCACCAGAGCAAGGCAGAGCACCACTCAGATCAGAGCTGTCACTGCTGGGGCAGGAAACCCAGCAGCGCAGCCGGGACGAGCACAGACTGAGCCGAGGCCACTCCCAGGCGCTGACCCCACGATGACCACAGCGCAGGCGGGGAGGCCCTTCAGGCCTTGAGATGGGGCGGGCTCCACGCTGGTGCGGCGGGAGGCCTGACCGCAGGCCCCTGCCAAGGACTCGGCACTGTTTCTACTACTGACCTTTCTCTGGGGCCTGGACTCCACTCGAGGAAGGAACCCGGGACTCTGCTACTGAACTTCCCCACAGCGGGTCACTTCAGGGGGCTGCGCATCTGACCTCCCAGACTCATTCGCTCACCTCTGGGCCCGACTTGCACAGGGAGGGCGCTGGGCACCTCGGTTTTGGGGAAGGCCCAGCAGAGCTGCCCAGGGACCCTGTCCAGGGACCCATACCAGGGCCCACATGCTGGACCAGCAGCAGGGAAGGCCACGGGGGAGCGTGGGAAGAACAGGGAATGAGGCAGGAGGCTTGGATTCAGATCTGGCTCTGCCACCCCCAAACCATGACCCCAGGTGGCTCCCAGGCCTCTGGGCTTCTGTCTCCTGGTCTCTGACGCCAGGGGCTGGATTAGGCCGTGACATGACCACTGCTTGCCTCACTGGAGCTTCGTAATAGCTGGGAAGGTTGGAGGAAGGGGAAAGAAGGAGGTGTGGTGGCGAAGGGCAGCCCCAGTGCTTTCTCCACAGGGGAAGGTACTGCAGGAGACACTGGGCCACTTCTTCCCAGAACCCCAGGGTCCGTGTTGGGCCTGCTGCCAGCCTAGGCTGACGACCTGGTGGCGCTGGCTGAGCTGCTGTACAAGGCAGGGTCTGCACGGTCAGGGCCCTGGCTGTAGCAATGACCGGCACCCCAAGCCTGGGGCAGGGAGAAGGGCTCTGGTCTTTAGTTCTCAGAGGTGCTTCTTTCATTTGCGGGGGAGGGGGGCGGGGTGGAGGCTGGTCATAGCCGGCTTCTGGGACAGCCTAGGGGGCTGTGCTGGTCGTGCTGCTGACAGCTGTCAGCTGGGAGAGCAGGATTGGGTGTGGGGCATCCCAGCATCCGAGGTGAGGCCCAGCCCAGCAAGAGCAGGGCATTCTCAGTTTGCTGAGAGAATGAACAATCCCTGCACTGTGCAGACCTGACGCACAGGTCCTGCGCCTGTGGTCCTCGAAGCAAGAAAGGAGGCCACGGCTGAATCTGCACAGCAGCAGACGAGCACTCTCCAAGGCCTTCCTTCAGGTAACCTAAGGAGTTCGCGTGCTTGTGGGGTTAAGAGACCTGCTTTCTAGCCTGCCACGGGGGCTGAATTTCCTCTGGGAAGTTCACACCAAGGAACCACGCCTGCTGAGGGCCCCTCTTCAAGCTTTACCGGGGAAGGGAGGGGAGGGGAGGAGAGACTGCTCGGCGAAGTCACCTCATCCCGCAGAGCCCCAGGAGCGGGGGCCGTGGCGGGGAGGGGCAGAGCCTTCAGGGTGCCCGGAGCCTCTGCACGCTGGCCCAGTCGCTCTTGAATGGCAACACTAACCAGCTGGGCAAACCTGTGCACCTCGCAGGACAGGGCCTCACGGGAAAGGAGAGAAGATCTGCCCCGCGGCTACGCTGCTGACTAAGTGGAGCCCCCGGAGACTCAGGGATGGAGCGCAGGGCGAGGGTGGGCCCGGCCTGCCCCACTCAGCGGTGCCGTGGCCAGAGGTTGGGGGATGCCCAGTCCAGGCACAGATAATGGGCCGTGTCCCCTGTACTGGGGTTCCTCACAGCAGCCCAGCAGCATGTGTCTGGTGCTACCCAGATGGGTTACAGACGTTAAAATACACCCAGGAAAGAGATGAGTGCGGGGAATGAACACACGCGGCTGGTGGTGAATGTGGGCGCCAGGGACACGGTAGAGGGGCCCCTCAACTCTGAGGGCAGAGCTCAAAGGCAGCGGTATGGAGAGGAGGGGCAGCTGGGACCCAGCCCCGCCAGAGGCACTGAAGAGCCCCCTTGCCAACTCCTGCCAAATCTCACCTCCTCTGAAGAGCCAGGTGGAGCGGCACCTCCTGCTGTGAGGGGACAGGGAAAGAGACTCTCGCCATCAGCTCTGGGACAGACACGGCTGCCTCTGGCCATCCAGGGGTCTCCATTCAGAGAAGACCCCGGAAAGAAGGCAGAAGGGACTGTTCTCTACTCCTCTCCCTTGAAGTCAGCACCTCTTTAGGGACCCATGTGGGGGCCCCAGAGCCCACAGATGAGGTTACCCAGCAAGGAGCCTTGCCAGGCGCTCAGACCCAGGAGGCCAAGGGCAGGGCAGAGGAGGGAGAGAAGATGCAGACACAGTCTGTCCCCAGGGTTGCAGGAGCCCTCGCACTGGGCAGGAAGCAGCGAGGCCCAGCCCAGGATGAGGGGAGGGGAAGAGTGCCAGGTAACTGGCTCCGGCTCTGGGTTTGCCACCAAGCCACGACACTAGGCTCCAGCCTCAGGACCCCCAGGACACACAGCTGGTATCTCACCCGCTAACGACCTTGTCTACCCACGCTGCACAGGAATGGCAGGCCCTGTACATGCATATAGGAGTGACTGTGGGAAAGGGGCTCAGGGACTGAGCCGAGGACCCTGCCAAGTGCCTGACGGAGGGTCCCATCAGAGAGGCCAGAGACCACATGGCACGCCACTACATCACTGACCTGGGCCCCAGCTCACATGCTCCCTGTTGTCCTGGGGACCTCAGACACCCCTTTCCCATCCAACGTCACCCAGACCTTTCCCTAGGACCCAGCTCCCAAGTGGCAGGGAACAGATCTCCTCAAGGAATCCAGTTGGGCAATGGAACCTCGGCCAGGCGTGCCTGCCAGACAAGGCCATGGCAGCAAGTGTGAACCAGGACGTGCAAATGGCTCCGTGCTGTCACTCACGCCTGGAGTGACTAGGCTCCCTTCATGTCCTGGACCTCAGTCTCCCAACCGCAGAACGAGGGCTTGTAAAACCCTTTACACTCTTAAACCACAAGGTTCTAAGACGAGGATTAAGGAGTAGCAGTGAAAGTGGTCCTTCTTTTAGGCCCTAGAGTCAGAAACGCAAACCTGCCTCTGCCCAGGAGAAGAGGACTTGGGGTGAGCTGGTACCCCGGAGGGGGCCTCTGAGCCCCTTGGCAGCACGAGTCTGGCCTCTGCTCCACGCCCACCTCAGCAAGAACAGGGTCTCCTGGCCACACTCTCACTTTCTCACTCAGCAGCCGTGGGCAGGCTGCATCTGAAGCCCTGAACCCCAGGCCAGGGCTCTCAGCAGCCTTCAATCTGTTGAAAGCAAAGTGTCTGACATTCTAATTCTCTGTCTTCTGTGCTGTAATAATCAGCCCAGTCCCCCAACCCCTCTGGTTCACTTTTTCATTTTCACCTTAAAGGATGACGGGATTCTGCATGACCCAGCACCCAAGCTCCCGGCAGGGCCGGGGCACCTGCTCGCTGTCATGTACCATGTCACGTACCGTGTCACGAACCGTGTCACGTACCGTGTGTGGCTGGGTGCACAGGACTGGTGGCAGGTGCCCCAGGAGCAGGGCTCCCAGAAGGCAGATGTGGCAGGGCTCAGAGCACAGAGCTCAGTCCGCTGGCCTATTGGCTGCCTGAAAATCTGGGCCCCTCTACTTCCTAGGGCTTCCCCAAGCCTCTTGCCAAGGCATGCTGGGGGAGCAGGTGACCCAGAACTCTGTCCCTTTCCCTCGGCTGAGGAAGGCAGTGCGTGCGGTCACCCTGCGGTGACTCCCATAGGCAGGCACGGGGCACACGAGGGAGACACAGGCCTCCTCCACTCAGACAAGCCCCGCCCTTTATGAGCGCCAGCTGATGGAGCCACACGCGTCGCAGTGGAGGGCTTCCCAGAGACGTCACAGCTTTGGGGACAGAGGGTCACTGCAGACAGAGGGGAGAGCGGGAACGAAGGCGAGGAGCTGGGGCGAGGCAGCAGGGGGCGTGCGGTGACAAGCAGCTCAGCAAGGAGGGACAGGGCGGTGGGGGCAAAGGCTGCGGGGCTGAGAAGGGCCCCAGGGGCTTTCAGGCAGGAGGGAGGCGAGGTCGGATGAGCTCTGGAAACTGAGCCCCTCGTGGCTGAGCGATAGATGGTTGGAGCGCAGTGAGAATGGAGCGCAGACCCCAGAGAGAGGCTGGAAAGATGCGCCAGCGCCAGCAGAGGGAGGCCGCTGGGGGAGCAGGACATGCAGGGGCAGCCTGGCGAGTGTGTGGACATGGGGATGAAGCAAAGGTGGGTGGAGGGTGAGGCCAGTGTGGGTGAAGAGAGGGACTCAGAAGAGGAAACACACGGGGCAGAAAGTGAGGGCAACGCCAGCTGTCGTGCCTAAGAGTCCTGGTCCAAGGAGCTGCTGGCAGGCGAGGGCCCCTCTTCCCAAGACGTGCAGAGCGAACTCACCCGCTGATGATCTCCTTGGTCTCTGCCCGGATGAAGTGCTCCTTCTCGGGGGTCAGAATGCACAGGGAGAACTTCTGGCCCGTGCGGCCCTCCCCATCCACCACGTCTGTGCACTGGTTCATGTTGATGGTGCCCTGAGGGAGGGTTGTGGGCTGCGAGAGGAAGAAGATGGGGCAGGGAGTCAGTCACTCTGGGGGCAGAGGAAGGCAGCAGGGAGTGTCCCTGCATCCCACGGTCCTTTCTGACCCTCTGTGCTTCTCCTCAGTCACCTGGACCTCTCACAGCTGTGCAGACAGCTGATTACAGCAGAGGACAGGGTGTGCACTGCCTCAGCCCGGCCCTCACAGCCCGCCTTCCCACTGACCCATCTCCAGGGAGGAGCGGTGACAGGCCTGCTCTTCTCAGAGGATATCCAGCTGGACATTCCTTCCCACTGGAGAACAACATCCCAGCTAGTCCTGGAGGAGGGCGGGGGGCTGGGGGGTGGGGACAGGCAGGAGACACTCCTTTAAGACAGCTGGGACGACAGAGGCAGCCAGGAGCCTGGTCTCAGAGGGTGACTGATCCAGGAAAGCAGGGAGAAAAGCTCCAGAGGAGGTGGTTTCAAAATAGCAAGGTTACTTTTAGAGGCAAGAGGGGGCCAGAGAGAAGCACATCTTGAGGGCGGGCTGTGGGGCAGGCAGGCCACCTCCAGGGCTGCCCATGAGGAGCACCGCCAGGCTGCCTGGCCAGGGCCAGAATAACAACTTCCCCCCTCTTTTCTATCAGCTAGGCTATTAGACACTGATATCAGGGAGAGAAACCCAGAAATAAGAAAAGATGGTTTTAAGAAGTTCCTACTGAGGGGAAGGGTGAGGACCTCCCCCAAACAAGAGGAGGCTTATGGGCGGGGGAGGCAGGTGGCCATGGCTGCCACCACACCAGGTGCAAAGACCCCGCTGAGGGCTCTCACAGGGAGACGAGCCCCAGCTCCGACTCCCACCTCCACCTCCAGGGCAGCTGCCAGCTCCCCCAGCTGCCCCACGGAGCCCTCCCCAAGCGCTCGGCGCTTCCCAGGTCCTGGAGGAGCAGCAGGGAGAAAAGGCAATGGTGGCTGCTGGACTAGGGGCTGCCTCGTCCGTGCTCCCTCCCTCCCACCTGCCAGCAGAGGAGGGGGGCCCCGAGCTCTTCTGACCCACCGCCACCTCCCTTCTTATCCACTGGGGCCCGACCCCAGGAGCCAGACCCAAGGGGCACTGGGTTCCCCGAGTTCTGGCCCTGACGTGGCCGCGGGCTTGCTGGGCCACCGCAGGGGAAGGACTAAGCTCCCTGGCTCCCAGAAGCCTTTCTGTGGGGGGCCTCTGGGATCAGCCTGTCCTCCTTGGGCCCAGCTCAGAAGGGAGGTGGCAGGGCAGGAGGGCTGGCCGTGAGCCCACAACAGGGAAATAGCATGCACCCTTGCTGTGTATTCAAAGTGTGTCCCGTCTCCGAACTGCCCCCCAGGTGGGGACATGACAAGGGGCCACACCCACGCCAAGCCTAGTGCCCTTGTTGAGTGAAGTGACCTGGTAGCATCTCTCCTGGGGGCTCCTGGACGGCCCTTGAGCTGGGAAAGGGAGCTTGGGTAGGTTGTCCTCAACCAAGCAGAGGGGGTCCCTTGGGAGCAGCGGACAAGGGAGGTGGCCTGGGTTCCCCACCCCGGATGAGTGTGTCTTCCCCCACTTCCTGCCCCGGCCCCAGCCCCTGCTCCCTTCAGAGGGTCTAACACTGGGCCTTCCCCAGCATCGTGCCAGTGCCCTTCGGAACCGTCTCTGGGTGGCGACCTCTGCCCTCTCTGGAGCCAGACTCCCGCAGGCGGGAACACTCAATCCCCACTGGCCCTGACAAGGCACACGGCCTCTATGAGGCAGGTCCTCAGGGAGGACCCTGATGCCACGAGGAGTAAGGCACGAGCTGAAAGCACAGGCGCGCCTGGTGCACTCCTTTCCTGAGAGAGCCGGACAGGAGCAGAGGGGCTCTTCCTCCTTCATCCACCATGCTGCCGGCACAGGCGCACGGCCCTGAAGAGTTACCCGTCTGTTACACACACAATACACACAGGTAAGTTCAATGGGAACCATAAAAGACATCATCAAAAGTTCTAGAGTTTTCTTCTCACTAGACCACGTAGTGGGCCCCCTGGAGGCACACGTTCCTCTTTAGAGACCACTGCTCCAGGGCTCGGGGTACCAAGCTGCTCACTGGCCCCTTCTGCACAGTGAGTAGGTTCCCAGGTGAGGTTTCCCTGCCGGCCCTGCAGCTCCGTGTGGTCACAGGACTCACTCGCCAACTGCACCATGAGACTTCTGGCAACCTCTCCCTGACACGAAGGCTCTACCTCCTTCCGGAAAAGCTTTCAGAAAGGCCAATGAAAGGCAAAAACATAACAAGCTAGGGCTGAAGGACATGGAAGTTTCTTTACCACCTCTGTGTCAGGATCTTCCAGTTACAACCTCTTTCCTGCTTCCTTAAATGTGGCTTACCACAAGGCGGGCATTATCTAATCCTGTTACACAAGCAGGAGAGGGAGCAGAGAGTAAACAGCGGTCATCAACAGAAGGGAGAACTGGCAAACCGGTCCAGGTTCACAGGGACCTGCCCGTGACGGCTCCTTCGGGGTCTCAACAGCGCCACCCAGGGGAAGAGGCAGCACCCGCACACCGCTGCGCGCTCACTGACCGCTCCCATCACCCGCACCTGCCCCTTCACTGCTCTGCCTTCAACTGCATCTCTTGCACTCACAGCTCGGGCAGACTCAACCAAGGGTCTCCAGGGAGTCCCAGGCTGAGGTCTGACCCTCCCCACCTCTGTCCAGGAGCAGAGCACACCCACCTGCATGCTCAGCATTGGGGAGAGAAGAGAGCACAGTCCATATAACAACCCCTTTCCTGGCTAGGCGGCCCTGGTGCTGGGAGAGCCAGGGTGAGTACCTAGGCTGTAATGCAGCCCTCACCCCTGGCACTGTCAGAAGAGAAACCAGCCCAGTCCAGCGAGCTCCCGGCCCTCATCCTGCAATTCAAGAGGTTAGGAATCCAGGCCTTCCCCAAGGCTGGGCATCACCTAGTTTTGCTCATTTCACTTTCCAAAAAAGGAATGGCTGTCGGAAGGCCAACCGATGCGGCTGTGTTGCCAAGTTATGGGTTCAGTCCTCACCCGGCAATGTCACTGGACGGCCCTCCAGCCATCTGGGGGCCTCTGATCCTCCTCTGGCTTCCACACTGCACCAGCTAAGATGGCAGAGCTGCGACAGGGCTGAAGATCCTCTAAGAATGAGGTGGCCAAGCAGGAGAGCACAAGACAAGGGCCTCTGTCTGGGGATGTGACCACGCTCTACCGAGAAGCCAGCTTTCCTGCCTGTCGTCTGCTCGCTGGCTCACAGGAGGCCCACTCAGGAAACTCCTGAGCAGCAGCCTCACCCCCACCCTCGGCCCAAGCAGGTGCCATTCAGGGAAAACAACCCTTGTCCATTTCTTGCCGGATCCTGGAAGTTTGGGAAGCAGTGAGCTTCTAAGAGCCTGAGAAAAAGAAGAGGAAAGTTGGACAGAAACACAGAGAAGGGCCCTTGAGACCTTTCAGCAGGACCGTCCCACCAGGCAGCTGTGCTTGCAGACCCAGAGGGGAGGCAGCTCGAAGGCGAGACTCAGCTGGGATGGGAATCCGCCATTTTACCCCTCACTCCCCTAGTCAGAGGGGAAAATGGAGACCCACAGAAGCAAAGGGCAAAGAAGCACTCTCAAGGGCGGAAGGTACTTCTCAAGGGAGCCCAACCCCGTCCACTGTCTGAGGTCCTAGCTTGCTTAGGCCACTCAAGCCCGGTCCAAGCAGAGCCCACATCCTTTCTTTGGGATTGAGGAGGTGGGACCTGAGTCCTCTACAGAAGCGAGGTGGTCCTGGGGAGCACCTCATCCAGTTGCAGGCGCCCCCAGAGCCCCACGTCCCTGGAGAAGCAGGTGCTGGTCAGGCTCACAGAGGCCGTCTCCTGGCTCTTCCCACTCCCGCCAAGCTGTCCACAGAGCCCCAAGCCTAGCACACCATGAATCCTTCTCTCAAGAGGCAGCGCTGGTGACCGCCCCAAGCGCCACCCAGGCCACAGTCCAGCCCAGCAGCCAGCACTCTCCAGATGGATATCCCCAAAGCCCAGGTTCCCCAAGGAAACTGTAAAGACTCTTGGAAAAGGGGTCTTGAGGCGCACCCATGAGATCACGATCCCACCAGGACCCGGAGTGAGCCAAGCCCCTGCCCGGACCCAGCAGCTCAGAGAGGCCTCTGCCAATCTCGGCCAGGGCCCCGGAGCAGTGGGGGTGGACAAGAGGCTACAGGAGGTGCCCGCCCAGCAGAACTTCCTTCCTCCCGTTCCTCTTGTTGCCAGCAGCCAGCTGTGCCCAGTCGTGCTGTGAGCTTCCCCCATGTTCCACGTCGTGGTCCACAGGGGGCTCACAGCCATCCTGCAGAGCAGCCCAGGCCAAGCTGTGCCCACAGTCTCACTGCCAGTCCCCAGGCGTCGGGTCTGTGTCCTTGCTGTCACCTGATCTCCTCCCAGGGAGCCCTGACTCTGCACCCTCCCTGCCCCTTAGATCTCCAGTGTGAACCTGCCTGCTCCAACTCACTGCCCTGGAGGATGCTTGGCCAGCCAGGCTAGGGGCTATGGCACAGGGGACCTGCCACCTGACCGCCCATCACCCCAGGACAGGAGGGAGTGCTGGTGCCAAACACCGACCTCACTCCCAGCCCCCTCCTTCCCGCAGAGATTGGAGGGGCTAAGCTAAACTCTGGGCCTTAGGTTTCCAGAACCCACTGGCCAAGAGGAGCCCCAGCCTTGGACCAGAATCCTAACTGTGCCGCCACCACCTCTGTGACCTTGGGCAACGTGTACATTGTGAGCCTCAGTTTCCACAGGTATAAAGTGGGAGTAACAGTATGCCCACTCCAGATGTAAAATGGAGTAGCTGCTGTGGAAAACAGTGTGGAAGTTCCTCAAAAAGTTAAACATGGAGTCACCTTATGACCCGGAGAGGAGATGTTAAGTCACTGCATTTTCCCTGAGTGCTGCCACGGGAAGAAGGGATGCAAGTGTTGGCCACGTGTGCCTCCTACCCTGGGGCACAGAGGGGGCCACAGGGTGAAGGGAGAGAGCTGACCTGCTGGGCGGGAGGGACCTCCAGGCCTCATCCTGTCCCTGAGACGGGAGGGAAAGCCTGGCCTCCTGCCTGCTGGCCCTAAGGTGACCAACAAATGGCTCTTAAAAATGACGGGCCACACCAAGGGGTTTACCCGAGGGTGGCGAGCAGCTCACGCCTATCCTCCGTGCCTCGTCAGCCCCCATCTTAAGGCCCTGGGGAAGATCTAGCTCTGGTTCCCCAGCCACACTCTGCAGGGGGAGCTGGGGGAAGTTGCGGGGAGGCAGGGCTCTGCCCTCTGCCCAGCACCGACCCCCTCCCCGGTGCAGCATCCCCGCCCTCCTCCCCGTGGGCTCCCTGGAGCAGGGGGTCCAGCTGTGAGGGCTGCATCCCCCTCGAATCAAGTCAGGAAGGTGGGAGCCCCGAGCCTGGGGTCTGTTCAGTGGCGGCTCTGTGGCTTCGGCTCCTCGGCCAGCTCCTCGGGAAGAGCCCAGGCCTCGCCAGACCTCCTCATCTCAGCTGCTCCTACAGCCTTGGGCCCAAGCCCTCCGCCCCGAGTCTGAGGTCCTTGACCACTCCGGCCTCCCCTCCTGTCCCTGCCCGCAGGTCTAGGCAACTGCGGCCACTCGCTGAACAGGTCACCTCTTGCACGGCCATTCCCTGCCGCAAGCGCCTGCCTTACCTCCCTCACCACCAGGATGGTCGCCCTGTCCCCTCTGGAGGGGAGGGCCCTGTGTGTAGTCCCTGGTCCACGCATGGGCCTGGATAAAACTAACTGGATTCTCCTCCACATACCTACGCTGGCACTGCCCAAAATGAGCTTCAGTACACATTTTCTAATGACAGACGAAACAAACCAACCCGTCTAAGTTTATATTGCATAAATATTTATGCCTTATTTGTAAAGAAGTTACACTTTATTTATAAAATAGGAATACCCAATCTTACCAAATCTCATGTTTGTTAAGCAGACAGCAGAGGACACAAGTGCAAAGGCCACAGTGACAAGTCCTCCACAGTTGAGGAGCCTGAGGGAGAGGAGTTAGCTGGAGGGAGATGCAGGGCCCAGAAAGGGAACCCCGCCTCCAGGAGCCCAGGGCCCTGCTCTGTGGCCACCAGCCCTGGGTCCAGAACTGTAGCAAGTTGCAGACGACAGAGTAGAAAGGCAAGAGATGGGGTGGTGACACTGCAATGATCTCATCTACAACACATGTCCAGAGTACACAGAGAGACAGAAGGACGACAAGGCTGGGGAGGACTGAAGGTGACAGCTGAGGAGTACAGAGCTTCTTTGGAGGGGGTGGTGAAAACAGTTCTCAGATTAGACTGTGGTGATGGTCATACACAACCCTGCGAATACACTAAAAGACAATGACCTGTATACCTAAAAACAAAACAAAACACTGCGCAAACGTGGAAAATAACAAGGAGGGCTTGTGGCCAGCTAGTCCTGGCCCCAGTCAGGGTCCTGCGGGAGGAGCACTCCTCGCCCATGGCCTCCAGCCCAGGCCTGGAAGGTGACAGAGGCCCAGGACGGCAGGTGGACTGAAGCCCAGGTGCCCGGCTCCTCAGCTACCTCTGCATGGCCTCAACCGCAGGAAGAGCAGGGCAGCTCAGTGGAGCAGCCTGAGGGCCAACTTCAGTCTCCCGGCTCTGACGACACGCGTCTGCTGGAGACGACACATGAGCAGCTGCTCCCATCCCCAGGAGGCCCCCTTCCAAGATCCGGCCCTGGGCCCACCCAGGGGTAGCGTGGGCCTCCATGGACTCAGCACAGAGGGGCCCACAGGACGCAGGACAGGCCCGCTGGGGCGGCAGCCTGGCAGCTGTTGGAAGAGGAGAGGGCCGAGGAGCCCAACGTCGCACAAGTGCCGTGGTCTGGGGGAGATGGCGGTGATGACCTGTTCTGGGCTTTGTCGACCAGCAAACTCCTTGCCTTCACGGGGCATTGGTAGGGTCAGCGAAACTTATTTCTTAAGGAAGAAAAAAACACAAGGACCCTTTCCACTTGCTGCTGATGCCAGGAAGTTCCTTCCCACACCTGCGGGGCAGGACTGGCTGCTGGCTGGGCAGCCCTCAGGCTCCTGGCCAAGGCCCACCTACTCCTCAGATGGGGCTGGGAGCGCAGGGAAGGACAGCTCTCCCCACGCAGCCAGCACGGCAACAGCACTGCACAAGAGCCAGGTGCCTGCTATACCACACATGACAGCTGACTCACACTGGATCAAACACCCAAATGTAAAAGCAGAAACTATAAACCTCTTAGAAGAAGACCAAGGACAACAGCTTTATAACAGTGGATTTGACAATGACTTCTCGGACGTGACATCAAAAGCACAGGCAACAAAAAAAATAAGCTGGACTCCATCAAAATTAGAAACTTCTGTGCATCTAAGAACACAATGAAGAGAGTAAAAAGGCAACCCACAGAATGGAAGAAAACATTTGCAAATCACATATCTGATAAAGGATTAATATCCAGAATACATAAAGAACCCTTACAACTCAACAGCAAAAACACGGACAATTAATAAATGAGCTAAAGGGACTTCCCTGGCAGTGCAGTGGTTAAGAATCTGCCTGCCAATGCAGGGGACACGGGTTTGAGCCCTGGTCCGGGATGATCCCACATGCCGCGGAGCAACTAAGCTCGTGAGCCACAACTACTGAGCCTGCGTGCTGCAACTACTGAAGTCCACGCACCTAGAGCCCGTGCTCTGCAACAAGAAAAGCCACTGCAATAGGAAGCCCACGCAATGCAATGAAGAGTAGCCCCCGCTCGCTCCAACTAGAGAAAGCCCGCGTGCAGCAACAGGACCCAATGCAGCCAAAAATAAAATAAATAAACAAAATAAATTTTCTTAAAAATAAATGAGCTAAAGACCTGAACGGACGTTTCTCCAAAGAAGACATACAAATGGTCAACAAGCACATGAAAAGATGTGCAACATCATTAGTTATTTGGAAAACGCAAATTAAAACCACAATGAGGGCTTCCCTGGTGGTACAGTGGTTGAGAGTCCGCCTGCCGATGCAGGGGACACGGGTTCGTGCCGCGGTCTGGGAAGATCCCACATGCCGCAGAGCAGCTAGGCCCGTAAGCCATGGCCGCTGAGCCTGTGCGTCCGGAGCCTGTGCTCCCCAACAGTGAGAGGCCCGCGTACCGCAAAACAAACAAACAAACAAACAAAAAAACACAATGAGATACCACTTTGCACCTATTAGGATGGTTATAATTTTTTTAAAAAAGCTGAAAGTAATGAGTGTTGACAAGGATGTGGAAAAACTGGAACCCATGGTGCGTTGCTGGTGGAAGAGAAAATGGTGCTGCCACTGTGGAAAACAGTCTGGCAGTTCCTCAGAAAATCAAACATAGACTCATCTTATCATCTAGTAATTCCACTTCTAGGTATATACCCAGAAGAACTGAAAGCAGGAACTCAGGTATTTGCACACCCACATACATAGCAACATTATTCACAGGAGCCCAAAGGTAGAAACAACCCAAGTGTCCACTGAGATAAACAAAGCATGGTTTATCCAAACAATGGAATATTATTCATTATAAAAAGGAATAAATGGGACATCCCTGATGGCACAGTGGTTAAGACTCTGCCTGCCAATGCAGGGGACAGGGGTTCGAGCCCTGGTCCAGGAGGATCCCACATGCCGTGAAGCAACTAAGCCTGTGCACCACAACTACTGAGCCTGCGCTCTAGAGCCCAAGAACCACACCTACTGAGCCTGCGTGCCGCAACTACTGAAGCCCGTGCGCCTAGAGCCTGTGCTCCCCAACAAAGAGAAGCCACCGCAATGAGAAGCCCGCACACCACAACAAAGAGTAGCCCCCGCTCGCCGCAACTAGAGAAAGCCCACGTGCAGCAACAAAGACCCAACGCAGCCAAAAATAAATAAATATATTTTAAAAGAAGGACTGAAATTCTGACACGTGCTACAAAATGGATGAACCTTGAAAACATTATGTTAAGTGAAATACACGAGACACAAAAGGACAAATATCAGTGTTTAACTGGTATGGAGTTTCAATCTGGGAAGACGAAAAATTCCAAAGATGGATGATGGTGATAGTTACACAACAGTGTGATGTATTTAATGCCACTGAGCTGCACACTTGAAAATGCTCAAGATGGTAAGTTTTATGTTATCTGTATCTGAACACACACGCGTACACACACATACATATACCCCAAGAAACAGTGCCCAGGCCAACTTGGATTCCCACCTTGGGAGTGAAAACACGCACGGCAGTAACCGACGCAGGGAAAGAGGCAAAAAGAAACACTGCATTTAGGCCAACAGGCTCCCTGAGTGGAAGTGGTCGTTCTATGGGTGGAGCCCAGCCAAGTCACCCAACGCACAGTGGCCTCCTGCGAGGCCCTCCCCAACATGCACAGAACAGAACAACGGGCGCGGACCTCAACCCTCTCACCCCCAGCCCCCTACCTTTCCCCATTCCCAATCCTCGTCCCGGGGCGGGAGAAGCACCCCACACAGGCAGCACAGGGCCCGGGACCCTGCTGCTCCCCTCTCGTACAGGGGTCAGTGCCCCACACCTCAGCCAGACCTGGACGACGTAAGAACTATCTTCCTGGAAGGTGTGGTGACCTCAGGCACAAATTACGTACGAAAGAGCAACCAGGACAGGTGAGCCTTCTGACTTCAACAGGACTGGGGCAGCTGAGCACAATGGCCGGGTCCACCCCAGGGCCAGGAGGCTCACTTCCTTAGCTCCAGCCCTTGAAGTAAATCAGTCTCCTTCCCCATCAGCAGAACCACTAAAGCCGACCTTTACATTTTGCCTTGCCCGGTTCCCGCCCGGCACCCACACCCCTATCCCCGTTCTTCTGCGGGCCTGCACAGTGTCCCTCGTATCGACCTCTGCTCCTGGAGACTTGCGGCAGTCTTTGGGAGCCGACCGAGGACACTGCTGGAGGAAATACGTCCTTGCCTGCCTGACTCACACCTGGTGCTGTACTCACACCTGCCTAAGTTCTGGGTTCTGACCAGATCCACTTGACAGTTATAATCACATCTACTGAGGGAGAGAGAGGAGAAGCCCTCGAGGCCTGCCTGAAAGACCCCAGGGTCACCTTAGAACGCACAGGCAAAAGTCTGGATTCAGACAACAGGTGTTTACCGAGCCCCTGCTTTGTGCCAGGGACAGAGGTAAGAACAGGACAGACAGAATGTCACCTTTACAAAAGTTCACTTTACTCTCGTGGTGACGAAGGGAAATAAAAAGAACAAAGAACGATCCCATTTCAAGTAGGGGTAAGTGACAGGAATACAAGGACAGCAGGTATGGGGCTGGGAGCGCCTGGGGAGGCGACGCGCTCACAGAACCCCAGCAGAGGCCGTGTGGAGGAGAAAGCGAGCGCTCAGGTCACCCGACAGGGACGAGCAGGGTCTGGCCCACGGAAGCCAGAGGGCAGGCCTGCTGGTAGGACTGGAACAAAGGGGCCCGGGGTGGCCACAGCCTGCAGGGCCCGAGGACGTGGTCTGCTGCGGAGGGGGGCCCAGGAGAGGGAGACCGCTTGACTGTGGCTCTGACCCTGGACAAGATGCTAAACTCAAGAACTGAATTTCTTTTCTTTTCTGCACTTGGCTTATATTCCAGCTACTTTTCACGGGCAATTCTATCCCCCGCCTTCATAGAAAATGGACCCTTTTAGGCTAATGACACAAGCGACGGGACTCAGACAGGCAGGAGCAGGAAAGGCAGAGACAGCAGAGGACGGAGGTCAGCAGCTGGCTGGAAGGCAAGGTCACCAGCTGGCTTCATGAAGAAAGCAAGCTGCCAACCACAGCCTTTGCTACGGCCACCCCTGGGGCACAAGACAGTTCTGGCAGCAACTCTGGGAGAGGTCCCCCATACGATGGTACCTAAAGATCAGGGGAGCTGGAGGGACAGAGAACCCAAGGACCATCTGACTGTTGGAGCTGGAAAGGCCTCTCAGAGGCAGCTCAGGGCTGAGAGCAGAGCCTTGCTGGGGCAGGAGTGCGGCAGGAAAGGGGCGCAAGACAGAGCAGAAACAGTCCCGAGGGGCAGAGCTGGGGGGCTGAGGAGGACACACATCAAGAAAGGGACTTGAACTCCACTTTCTTCTGAGATGTAAAGGAGATGGAGCCAGTGTCCCTGTCCCCAGCCCTATCACTTCTCAGCAGAGACAGTTTCCTTCTGGCAAAGACTCACATCCATCAGAGCAGGAGGCCTGAGACATCAGGTATCCAGTGGGCAAGGAAGCAGACCCACGAGGGGTCACACGGCCCAAGGGAGCACAGACCCACAGGGGTCACACGGCCCATGGGCAGCACCATGAAGCCCAGGGCCACCAGGTGGCTTCCTGGAGCCAGGGGAAGGACGTGGCAAGGGGGGAGTAGAAAGGCTAGTGTTGGCGCCCCTGACAGAAATGTGCGGGATGGGGGCGGGGCAGGACGCTGCAGCTCACACAGCCAGCAGCTGTCCCCCCTTCACCCCTCAGCCCCCATGTGCTGCTCTGAAATGCCGCTCCAGGCTCCGCAGCCGCAGCCCGAGGAGGCCACCTTGCTCCAGTGGAGGGTGTTTCAGGGATGGGACGCACTTAAGTCAGGACTCGACAAAGACCAGAAATAAACAGAACTTGGTTCATAGGAGTGGCAAGCGGTGCAGACAGGCTCCTGAGATGAGTCCCACAGGAGCAGACTGAAGGCGCCCAGGCTGCTGAGCCTAGAGGAGGAGGGCTGGGGCGGAGGGGCTGGGGACACAGGACAGGGCCTCATCTCTGAAAGCATCCACTCGACAAGCATCCACACGGGACGCCAGGCCCCGGGGACACAGCACCACCACGGTGAGTTCAGCACTGCAGTAAAGGCATGAGCAGAGCCTACGGGGAGGAGGGAAGGAGGCCGGGAATGCAGGAGCCAAGTCTAAAAGGCTTCTTGTGGCCCAGGACCAGGCTGGTCTGGCAAGGCCCAGGGAAGAGCCAGGCTCAGGGGCAGAAGCCGCAGGTGTGGAGCTCAGCTGGAGCCGAGGACATGCAGACGCTAAGGGGTCCCTTGATAAATGGACATTTTGTCCCCATAAACCTGGGGCTGGCACCACCTCCACTGTAGATAAAGGCAAAGCGCCGCTCCCAACAGCATTTGCCGCTCAGGAGGAACTCGCCGAGCACCTACTTACTCTGTGCCGGGCTCCACTGTGGGCACTGGGGACGCAGCGACAAACAGAACTGACCACCATCTCTGTCCTCACCGAGCTGACCGTGCGGTCTCAGAGTCAAACAAGTCAGATGGACGGAGTCAATAATGTGTGAGGTGGCAGTGAAGGGCCACGGTGGGGAGTGAAGTGGGAGTGAGGACAGAGGACGAGGGGGACCCGTCATGCCCACGCGTGGGAAGGTGGGAAGGCGCCAGTCCTCCCGGTGCCAATGGATGAGTAAGCCTCAAGCCCCGTTCCGGTCCTGCTGCCCTGATTTAATCAGGCAAAGAGTCTGAAGGAGAGTCTAGTAACTAAAGTACAAGGAGTCCTGAGAAGGTGCTAGTTTACGCCTCAACAGCCGTTCCCAGTGCAGCCTCAGACTCACCACCGTCACTGGCCTCCCGACACCAGGTCACAGCAGCAGGTGCCCAGGGCAGCAGGGGATGAGCGAAGCCCGTGGTACTTTCCGACTGTGACCTGAGCCCACCCACCTTCTGGCTTTGCTCCCATGACCTGAGCCCCCCGTCCTGCACTGGACACCAGCCCGGGCTTCCCTGCCAGTGGTCAGGGTACCCCCTTCCTCCAGCTGCCCTCCAAGGGCAGCTCCAGAGGCACTGCATTTCCCGGCCCTTCCCAGCTGCCTGGCCTGGAGAAACCTCCTCTTTCTCCCAGTTTCTTTGGTACTGCTTCTTCCTTTTTATTTTTAAAATGAACTTCTAATTCTAGGATACATTTAGGTTTACAGAAAGCTGTGAAGACAGCAGAGAGCTCTCGGTTCCCCTTCCTAGTAATGTCTCACATCAGTGTGGTATGTTCATCACAGTCACGGAACCAATACTGATCCGGGACGGTTAACTGGAGTCCATCCTTTACTCACATTTCCCTAGATTCTCCTCACGTCCTTTTCTGTCCCAGACCCCACAGGATGTGCAGTTGTCGTGTCACCTTAGCTCCTCTCCGCTGTAACACTTTCTCAGACTTGCCTTATTCGTGGTAACACTGACCGCCAGGTGTGTGGTGGAAGGTCCCTCAGTTGGGGTGTTGCCTCATGGTTACACCGGGGTTGTGGGTCTGGGGAGGAGACCGCAGAGGGGCAGCGCAGTTCTCCCCACATCACGTCCAGGGCACAGGACCTTCCACTGTCAACGCTGACCCTGAGTGCCCGGCTGAGGCTGCGTTCATCACTGTTGCCCCCTGTCCACACTGTCCTTCTAGGAGGGACGTCGCTGTGAGCGGCCCACACGTAAGGAGTGGGGGGTGAGCGCCACCTCTTTGAGGGCGGAGTCACCACACAGATTGCCTGGAATCCTTCTGCACAGGAGATTTTGTGTCTTGTCCCCCACTTATTTCTTCATTCACTCATTCCTGACTCATGGTACCTATTTTATAGTGTAAATTATAATCCAATACCACACTATTATTTTGTTGCTCAAGCTGTTCTGGCCTTGATCACGTGGCCCCATGTCTCCTGGACGTGCCCCACCAGCGTGTGCATGTCCCACTGTCTGGCATGACAAGGTGCCCCAGGCTCAGCTTGTGTGTACCTGCCCTGGTCCTAGAGTCAGCCGTTTCTCCAAGGACCCCTGGTTCCTTTCATCAGAGAACAGAATTAGAAATCAATACCTAGGTGCTAGGTATGCTCATGGCTATTGGGATGTTGCTGCCTCTAGGCCTTCTCAGCTGACAGAACAAAGAAATACATGTGCATATAACCTATGTACAGTCACGTATCTACATCCACTCCCCTCCCCCCACCTATCTATGTATCCCTCTCCATCTATCTCTCTCTCCCTCCTCACATGTCTCTCTTAAGCTAAACATACTGGTGCCCCCAACTTTAACCCAAGACCACACGGATCACTCTAGCCTCTCCCTTCGCTTGCCCGTACCCCTCAACCCCATCCCAGCACACGCACAGTGGCTCGGAACTGTAAATCAATGCTCCACGGGGGCCACTTCACCAGCTAGCGCATGGCGCCCACGCACCACGCACCACGTGCACCACGTGCATGTTCCTCTTGCCTTCGGCTGTGCAGACTCCACTGGTGTCCGAGGGCACGTGCTTCCTTTCACGCACCACCTGGACTCTCTGCAGGGAGAAGAACCTAAGAGCCCAGTGAGGGAGCAGACACTATCGCACACTTTCTGCCTCCAGCATGGCTCCTGAGCCCCTCTGCCAGGGCACGCTAAGGAGGGGGGCACCAGAGGAAGGAGGAGACACAGAGGGCGAAAGGCACCTCCTGGCAGAAGCTGCCCTTCCAGCCTAGCCAGAGACCAGGGCAGGTGGGAGGGAGCTGCTCCGGAGAGGCGGCAAGGGCTGGCAGGAAGGCAGCAGGCCGGGGGAGTGACGGTGCCTTATATGGAGATTCCCACATCCCAGCTCTGGTCTTCAGCTGCTGCCGCCCCTGCAAGTCTGCCTCAGCCAGGGAGGCAGGGAGTGCTGCGGTGCTACGGGGTTTGACTGCTCTCCTGCCCAAAGGCCTGCCAGGTAGATCCAGAGAAAACAAGCTGCTGTTTGCTACAAATGGACTAAAAGCCATGCAGCTGTTGGGGCCATAACATTCATCAAGCCCCACCTGCAGCTCCCTTCTGCTCACCCCCAATACTGGGGTCTGAAGCAGCTAGAAGAGGCTCTCGGGGACCAGACCCCATGGGAGAGGCTGGAAAGAAGGCGAGCGGTCTTAAACTTTAAGGTCTTAGAGCTTAAAGCAATCAGAGCTTAAAGCAATGGTTTTCAACTTTTGCTGAATAAAGGAATCACCTGGGAAGATCCTTAAATGGAGGTTCCCTGCCCAGAGACTCAGATTTAAATTTTCTGGGGTGGGGCTTGGGCATCAGAATTACTAAAAAGTCCCCTCATGCTTCTAACGTCCAGCTGAGGCTGGGAACAACTCCCTAGAGAGGAGACCTATCCGTTTGCTGCCACAGCAGGCCTGGCGGCTGGCTGGCTGGCCCAAGCCCTGGCCAGCTGTACTAGGTCACTGGCAGCTTTTGGCCGGGCCAAAGAGGACCTAATGAAAGCAGTGACAGAGAGGAGAGGAGAGACAAAACACAGCTGTCGCAAGCCTGCTGGGTGTGGGGGCCGATGGGGTGCACAGGAGAGTGGGCGCTACTGGAGATGCGGTATCGTAAGGGGCCCCAGCACCCACGGCTCGTGTTAGCACCCCCAAAAGGCCCGCCAGCCACAACTAGGAAGAAAACAAAACCCCGAGCAGCCTGAGGGGACGGGGGGAGGGACGGCGGTCCTCTCCTCCCTGGTGACACTGTGAGACCCTCGGCAGACTGAGAAAGTGGAGACCATGCCAGGCAACCCCACCACCCACAGGAGCCAGGTGGGAGGTGAGGCCTGTGGCCGGGGCTACCATGCTCCATGTAACGAGAGGGGGAGGGCCCCAGGTGACCAGCAACGCAGGCACAGGCTCCTGCCTCCACCGTCCCTGCCGTGAGCACTAGGTCTGGCTCCTCTGGCTGGAACACAGCACAGGGGGAGCTCGCAGGCAGCACAGGGGATGCGCTGAGCCACAGAGCACGCAGGCAGTGCGCGCACGCACACACACACACACACACGCGCACACACACGCACACGCACACGCGCGCGCGCGCACACACACACACCTTGAAACCAAGCAGGCCTGGCGCTACCACAGGGCTTGGCTGAGCAGGACCCACAGAAGCTGGAAGCCCAAAGGACTTCAAATAGCACTTCACGGAGAAATTCTCTGATTTATTTCAAGAAGCCACACAACCTAGAGAGAGAGAAGCCCTGATCTGAGCTCACACCACATCAGGAATCACTGAGCCTCCCCTGCCATCCAGGTTTTGGAACGCAAGGGAGCAGAGCGGGTAACGAGAGCTTCCGGCAAGGGACCCTCGGCCTGGATACAGGCCAGGCACAGCCACAGCTCTCCAGCCCTTCCCATGGCCCCCAGGGGCCCCAGATTCCAGGGAAACTCGGGCATCCAGGATCGAGGGCAGAGGAAGCCTGCTCTGAGGTCAGACGCAGGCGTCCACCTGCAGCAGTGGTGCCAGGTCCAGGGCGCACCTGCTGCAGGCCTGGAGAAGGGAAACCGGCCTGGGGCTGAGAGCCCCAACCCCTCTAAGGACAGGCGCTGTGCCCACATGCCACGGGGCTGGAGCAATGTGAACGGGGACCCAGCCCACCTTGGTTCCTCCCCACTCTGTCCAAACCCGGCCGCAGGACCGAAGCCCCATCCTGTGCAGGCTCCTTGGGGCTGGTCAGCAGGAGGGGCTGGAGCCCCCGTGCGAGACCAGGGCCCTGGGACACGCACCCTGTTCTTCCCAGACTGAAGTGCTTCTCCACGATCCACAGAGAGAACCCACAAACACCAACTCCCTCCCTCTCAGGGTAGGGAGCCTGGAGCTCACCAAAGCCGGACACCCTCCTGGTTACACTTCCATACAGCGGGAGCAGAAGTGAGGAGGAGGAAAACCTCCAGAGAGGAGGGGGCTCGACCACAAGGTTCTCTTCCCCTCATTCTCTGCTTCCAAAGACTTCCCCGCCCCAATAAATGGGCTTGTGAAGAGCTGAGGCCCCTGCGTGTATGGCGGGGCCTGCATCTGAGAAAGGATGCTCTCACTTGTCTCTTTGCTACTGGAAATTCCCAATCAATTTCTCAGAAATTTGCACTTCCTGGGGCTCTGCATTGACCTGGCAACGTTTTAAGGTCCATCTTTATAATTTGCCGTTCCCAACATGTCCTTCCAAGACTGAGAAAACTTACAGATCGGTTATGGAGACCTAGCAGCCATCTGTGTGCCAGCATGAGGTCCTTCATGATGCTCCTTAACCCCAGGGAAGCCCCAGCCTCAGAAGGAAACAGGGGCTGCCTGGGCCCCGTGCACCGCGCTCCACCCTGAATCTCTGCAGCTGCTCAGAGCACAGGGGCGTTCGGAGGAGCGGGCCTCCTGAGCCCTGTGGCAGGCCTCATCCGGGCCCCGGCGCCCAGCTTGGCGCGGGGCTGGGAAGGGAGGGTGTGGGGAGAGTGGTCTCCAGAGTGTCCCTGGCCCCGAACAAGCTCAGGCTCGCTGGCAAAGACTCACAGCAGGGGGACCAAGGCTGCTTTCAGTCCTCTGGCCACTGGATGTACAGTACTGAGCACCAGCAGGGCTGGAGAACATGAGGGTGGGGCACCCAGGACGGCACCCCACAGATGTTTACCTCAAGGAGCTAGGTGCTGGCGGCACGGGTACCCCAGGCATGTGAACGTTCACCCAGCCGGACCTTGTAATGGGCACGCTTCTCTATATGTACACTGTACTCCAATACTTAAAAACCTGCCTTTGGGTAGAATATGCCCCATACAGGGCTGGAATTACCATTTTAAAAACCCAAGCACTGAAGTGTAGAGAGGCCTGCCAGGTCACAGAGCACCCCTTCTTCAAGGAGACATGGTTCCCAGAGGAACAGCCCTGGCTTGAAAGCACCTCCTCCTGACAGGATTTCAGATCGTCAGAAACGGCCTCTCCTGTGCCAGGGTCTCCAAAGAACCACCACCTCCAAGGAACTAACCAGCCCCCTGCCTAAGCCTGTCTCGGATGGGGCCCTCCCCGCACCACATTCTCAGAGCAGTCCTGCCCCAGCAAGGGCAGCACAGGGAGGAAGGGGTCCCCACTCAGTTTCAAGAGCACCCGCCCACCTTCCTCTGCCACAGCCAGGGCCACAGGAGGCGGCGGCACAGCCCCAGGGAGCTCCCACCGGCAGCAGCACCGCAGGGTGGTGAAGCCTGCACGCTGACTGGAAACCATGCCCATCTCAGGTAATGCTGAGCGAGATGAGTGTCCGCTCAAGGATGAACAGCAAGTCTGTGTCTAGGCTTTTTGTGTGAGGCTTCTGGCCTTAATGCAGGGAAAGCATGATACAGGAGGAAATACAGGAAAGCACCAGAACACACATGGCAGAAGTTTGGGACTGTCCCACAGATGTACTTGAAAGCAACAAGGCACCCTGCAGCCCCACCAATGTCAGCCATTCCCCAAACAGTAAGAACCTCAACAGAGTAAGCTTCTCTCGAGACAGAAAGCCTTGCCAAGTGGCCCTCAGCAGGGCCCCAGGGCATCTCAGGGGAAGCAGAGTGGAGTAGGGCTGGGCAAGTCGGGGGCGGGTAAGACTGGAGGGCCGGCGCTCTCTGGAGCAGGCTTGCTGGCCCCGCACCGGCTTGCCCACCAGGCCACTACGGGTGACCTGAGGAGAGAGGCACCAGGAGGACGCGGCTAAAGGAAAACAATCGGGTCTCTGTCCCTGTGACGCAGGACAGGTACTCTGCCAGTAGGCAGGGGAGGAAGGTGACAGGGACAAAGGAAGGATGAATAGTTCTGCCTTAGTGATCTCCCACCCAGACCTGATTGCCGGAAGTGCTTAGCAGGAAAGAAGGATGAAAGGGCCACCCAGCAACAGGGACAACTTGTGTGTCCTTCATGGTACATCTCCTCTACCAGGACACAGAAGTCATTCTCTATCAGGAAAAGAAAAACAAATTCTGGTAATTCACAAGGCCAAAGACGCAGGGCCGCAAACCCGTGAATGTGCGGCCCGAGCAGGCACGCCTGGCACACTTCACCAAGTGCACCCAGGAAGTGCCAGGCACCATGTTAGTTCATCACACAGCTGCAGAGCAGCGTGGCCTTGGGCAAGAGACCTAAGCTCTCCAAGCCTCAGTTTTTCCATCTACAAAATGGCTTCATAAATGAGCCACAGGGCACGGAGCACTTCAGAGCAGACAGGAAATGCCATACGAATACCTGATAAATAAAACAGACATTCTTCATTACCATCACAGTTCTGCTCATGAGAACACACATTCAAACCCGTGAGTCGAGACCACTTCACACCCACGAGGACAAGCGTCATGAGCACAGTGTGAAAGATGGATAGGGGCGTGCTGGGGAGGACGTGGAGAAACTGGAACCTTCCCTCACTGGTCAGGATGTAAGATGGGGCAGTCGCTGCAGGAACAGTGTGGAGAGCCCTCAGAAGGTCGGACAGAGTTACCACGTGGCCCAGCGATTCCACTCCCTGACAGACATCCAAGAAACTGCAACACAGGTGCAAACCTGTCCACGGGCATCCGCAACAGCACAACAGCCAAAGCAGCAACAGCACGATGTCCACCAGCAGATGAACAGATACACAAAACGTGGTTCAGCCAAACAACAGAAGATCCTACAGCTTTAAGAAGGAATGAAATTCTGACAACACGGGGTAACCTTGAAGACGGGATGCTGGGTGAGAGAAGCAGGCACAAAGGCCACCTGTTGTATGATTCCATTTACATAAACTGTCCAGAACAGGCAGGTCCACAGAGCGGCTGGGGGGTGCCTGAAGGAAACGGGCAATAACTGCTGAAGGGCACAGGGTTTTTCTCTTTGGGGTGATGAAAATGTTCTAAAATTGACTGTGTTAAATAATGGTTGTATAACTCTGTCAATATACTAAGAACCACTGAATTGTTTACATTAAGGCATGAATTGCATGGTGTATGAACTATATATCTCAATAAAAAGGTTAACAAAAAATTTTTTTTTTTTACTTGAGGTTACACAGTTAGCAAGTTGGCAGGCCAGGGCCTGGGCCACCCTTCTGTGTCCCCTCACAGGCCTCGTTCCAGGGTTTTCTGGGCATGAAGGCCACCTGTCCAATATCTCCACGCATCAGAATTTAGGAGAACACACGCAGCCCACACCAGAGAGAAAGTCAGAAAATGTTACGTTTGCCATGGGGAGGCTTTATATTAACAAGCACACCTGCCACCCTGCCCTCACCTCATCCGTCCAACCTCGGTACTGTCCCTGGAGGCTTCAGCAGATCGCTCCCACGAGCAGCCCTGGACCATGTCCTCTCTGTACAAGTGAAACCAGGTTCTCAGCCAGGACATGGCAGTTGGAGGAGGGAGGAGGTAAGACGCACGCACGCACACACAGGCTCTCACGCACTCCCCACCCGGCTAAACCACGTGGATGGGAAGGAGTCTCCTCCTTGCCTTCGGCACGGACCGCAGGCCCCCAAGGCTCCACCAGGCAGGCTGGTCTATCCCCTCCGTCCCCTCTGCCCGGGGATCTGAAAACTCCTGCCTCACCTCCTCCAGGTCCAATTCAGCAGCGCCCCACCCCCACCCCCGCTGCCACCCCCGCCCCAGGAGCCCCGCCGCTACCACTGGCTCTCTTCCCACCCACACCTGGCACCTGGGAGTGTGTGTCTGCCTCCTAGCGAAGCCTCAAGCTCCCTGACTTGGGAGGAAGCACCCCACCCCATTTCCTAGCTCAACAGCAGAAACGCAGTTGACGCTCAGAGATCACCAAACATACAAGAGAGCAAACAGCACAGCACTTCCTTTCCAACAGAGAAGGTAAGGCCTTAGCGCTCAGCTCCTGTGACTACCTCGGAGCCCTGGTCGGGGCAGTCACTGAACAACGAGGCTCCACCTGGAAGGGCCGGAGAGCATCACCGGCCAGAAATGCCCCTGGACCCGAGGCCCACTAGGAGGCATCGGCTGGCGTGACCTCTGTATCCTCGCCCTTGCGCGCCCTGGCACAAGAGAGGACAGGTCCTCGTCTCGTGACAGAGCATGTCCCCAGCCTGCCCCGGCCAGGAGGCGCCACCTGGGCCGCGGAACACTTTTCAGATTTACCCCTCATCAGCGTGAAGAGGTAAGGCTCAGGCCTGCTGGGAAGCTGGGAGGACCGTGCAAGTCAGGAAGCAGTGGAACTGGGCTCAGGGCCCCAGTCTCCTCGAAAGCCCCAGGCCCAGAGAGCGCCGGCTGCCCGACGAGCCGCTGGAATAGGCTGCATCCCTAGAAGCGTCCTGGGGAGTCCTCTCCCTGCTGCTGCCACGGAGGTCCCTCTTGCCTTCTAACGACCCTCCCAACCCTACACATCAGGACCCCTCCCAGTCCAACACTCACATTCTACCCCCCTCCCCTCGGAAGCTACTGAAATGCCTTGAGTTAATTTTAGTTCCAGGATTTCTGTACTTGGGATGAGCCAAGAGGCCGGGGGAACTTCCTGGATGACCTGGACTGTCTCCAGAGCATCAGCCCCCAACTCCACTTGGTGTGGGGGGGTCACAGGGTAAGAGCCCTCACTCAGGTTGTGAGCGTATTCTCCACACTAACCCCACAGCTGCTGGAGCCATAAAACGTTCCTCCCCTTTAAGGAAAAGTTAAATGATGATTGTTCCCAAGAAAACATCCTGCCTCACGTCCTATGAGATGTCCTGTTGCTAACAAGAAACAAAGCAGCTTTACTCAAGGATTTGATTATTCCAGCTTAAAATAAAACGGGGGCATCAGAAGTCAGGGAAATCGTGTGCAAAGCACCATTGTCTGAGGCAGGATGTAAGGAGAGCATATCTGAAACCAAACTGTTTTCCTGCAGTTATGCTTCCATCTTTTTCAATAGTCTTTTCACTCCTGTGATGTCCTGATGCAGCAGATAAGAGAGGGAGCCTATCAGGAAGGCAGCAGCGTCAGTGCAGACAGCCCACTGTGGACCCTGTAAGAGACAGAGCAGGGGCCGTGGGAGGCCAGCCTTCAGCAGCGACAGCCTTTGTCTTCAGCGAACGCAGCTTTGCTTCGGTTGGGGCACGAACTTCAACCCTCTTCATGTAAACAGAGGAGGCCAGACACAAGGATCACAGCACAGGTGAGCTGGAGAAGCTCCACCTGGGCCTCCAATCAGGCAGCTTTTACTAAAAATAAAGGCCACTGCCTCCAAAACAGCCAGAGCAGCTGGATACCGACGGTGCTGAGGCTGCCCCAGGATCAGAAGATATGGTCTGTGCTTCCCTCCAGCAGGGTGGCTGGCGAGCACAGGGCCCCAGAGCCAGCGGGGCCGAGGACAGGTCAAGGTCACGGTGACAGGTTCCTCTGCACAGGAAGCTGGCTGGACCACAGAAGGAAGCGAATGAGGCCTCCTTAGCTCTACGCTTGGCCAGTACTTTTACTCTTAACTTTCACCAACGCACATCTGACCCAGGCCGGGGCATGGCAGTGACTTTGTCCACGGCTGCCCAGAGTGACCAGGCCTTCGGACTCTCAGTCTGGTGTTCGCTCTACCGCACCGCCCTGCCTCAAGGGAGATAAGACCCCCCCGGGGTGGGGGGGGGCAGGGACGATGAAACACCTGTGGGTAAGGGGAGAGGGACTGACTCGCAGGAGGACCCCAGCACAGCTGCACCTGGACTTGGGCACACGCGGGCCTTCCAAGCTGTGGACGTCAGTGCCAACTGCAGGGGCACATGCTAGACAGAGTGGTCACACGAGGGATAAATAAAGGAGGTCAAGTCACGGAAGGGCATTGGGTTCGTTCAGTTGGGTAAGGGCAGGAAAAAGAATCACGTCTGACTCTTTTTTCCCAGAGGTGAGCCCAGAGCAGAGGGCACAGGACACTACGCTGCCCGGTGGGTCCAAACGGCCTCAGGGAAGCTTCTTGAGGCTTGGGCGCACAGCATTCTCCAGGACCAGCGCCTGTTGGCTGGTGTGGGGACGCAGAAGACAGGGAGGGAGATGTGCCACCAGCAGATGCCGCCGGGCCACAGAGGTGCGCACACCTCACGCCGGGCACGCAACCCCGTCTCCTGAACCCCTCGGGACCCTGAGGAGGAGACTGTCACCGCTGCAGAAAGTAATTTCAAAAACGAGGAAAACATAGACATAGAATTGGAGTCCTTGCTGTTGTCAACGCGACTGTCAAAATGCTTCTGAAATTTTTTTCTTTTAAAAAACATAGAAAATACATATTTTTAAAAATCTGGATGTACTATTTCAAAACGTTCAACTCTCTTCTTAACCAGGTGACAGGTGTCCCTAGATCTGAGAGGGAGGGGCTCCTTCAGGGGAAGCATGCCTTTGCTTTGACGGTGGAGCTGGACCCCCCTCCACTCCCCCCAGCGCCTGAGATGAACCCCCAGTGAGACAGGAGGGCGGCAGGGAGACAGGACACTCAGCTCCACGGAGCTCTGGTCCAACATCCACACTCATCCTGAAAAGCACTTCTCTCCCCACACCACAGATGAGAACACTGAGATTGTACGAGGCTACAGAAAGTGACCACGGACAGCTAGCAGATGCAGCTGGAATTCAACCCACACACATCAATCCAGGTATTTTCTGACAAAATGCTTGAGGACTGACCAATTCAGTTTCATTTTGACAGGTTCCACAAGGAGGAAAAGTCCAGCCCAAAACAAGCCCAGCCTTGCTCCCCTGGGCAAGACTGACTGGGGCATTTGCGGGGGTGTGGGGCAAGGCGCCCCGGACAAGCCGGACCTCGAGGCAGAAGCCCTTTGGTATGCAGGGACATAGGTTTCCAGGCTAACTTGCCACCACCCCACACCCAGGACAGCTGCAGCGCAGAGGTGGAGCCTGGCCAGAGTCACCGAAGGGCCTCTTTATGAACCGAATGTTAGTGACACCCTCAAAATTTCTACGATGAAACCCTACCCCCCAGTGGGATGGTATTGGGAGGTGGGGCCTCTGGGAGGTGGTAGCATTGGATGAGGTCATGAGGGCAGAGCATGTATGAATGGCGTTAGTAGCCTGCATGCTCTCTCTGCCACGCGAGGACACAAGGAGCAATCTGGAACACAGAAGACGGCCCTCACCAGGACCCGACCATGCTGAACCCCTCCAGCCTCCAGAACTTTGAGAAACAAACTACATAAGCCACTCAGTCAATGGTACTCGTCACAGCAGCCCAAACGGAGCCTCTGCAAGTCAGCCCACCTTCCAGCACCCCCGAGGAGGGACACCCTGCAGGACATCCACTTCACCCTTTGCTGACTACCCGTGTGACAGGCTGGCAACAGAGATGTGATGCCTGGAAGGATTTCTCCTGTGGGAATAACTCTGAGCAAGGAAACCAAAAAGGGCCTCTTGGGCTTCCCTGGTGGCGCAGTGGTTGAGAGTCCGCCTGCCGATGCAGGGTACGCGGGTTCGTGCCCCGGTCCGAGAAGATCCCACATGCCGCGGAGCGGCTGGGCCCGTGAGCCGTGGCCGCTGAGCCTGCGCGTCCGGAGCCTGTGCTCCGCAACGGGAGAGGCCACAACAGTGAGAGGCCTGCGTACCGCAAGAAAAAAAAAAAAGGGCCTCTCATCATTTAAACCCCAAAAGTTCACATCAGAGAATTTTTTCTGAATAGTCAGTATATTTTCATCTTTGTGCTTTCCTGTTTTCACAAGATTTGTACAATGAGCATGTTACTTTTATAACTGGGAAAAAGGGACTCCCCTGGCGGTGCAGTGGTTAACAATCTACCTGCCAATGCAGGGGACGTGGGTTCAAGCCCTGGTCCAGGAAGATCCCACATGCCGTGGAGCAACTAAGCCCACGAGCCACAACCACTGAAGCCCGCGGGCCTAGAGCCCATGCTCCGCAAGAGAAGCCACCGCCATGAGAAGCCTGCGCACCGCAACGAAGAGTAGCCCCCGCTCGCCGAAACTAGAGAAAGCCCACGTGCAGCAACCAAGACCCAATGCAGTTAAAAATAAATAAATAAATAAATTTATAATTGGGAAAAACATTTGTAATAGCAAACAGTTTTTGTGGCATTTACTCTCTTGCATATGACCACTCCCCTTGGTTTCAAGATCCAATCCAGTCTTTACATATTTTTTAGTGTCTACATTTTAGCTATAGATTTGCTTCATTTTAAGAAATCTTAATAGGCAAATTCAAAGTTAGAAGGAAAGTAAATGCAGGGGTGACTTTTTACACTAAGATACGGCTGCAAGGCAGTACATTCAGACTTCCCCACAGGCACCAGCAAGGACACAGTACTGGGTGGCTCAGTCCTCCTATGACTGGGCAGGAGCTTGGAAAGAAGGGGCCTGGGAGGAAGAGGAGAGGAAGAGGGAGGGGCTGAGAAGCAAATGACTTTCAGCTGGCTCCAAGCTCACAAGGCTTGTGTCTTTGACATGGCTATTTTTGGGTTTCTGAGTGGGGAGAAAAAAAGAAATTCTTCCCACCACTGCCTAGCTTGGCAGCCCCTTTGCCCTGGCTCCCCGTCCCTGCCCCTCCCTGCTCCACAGCCCCTCGGGGATGAAGGAAGCCCACCCTGGAGTATTTCTCTCCCCCCAGCCACCCCTTACCACCCCCCATGCTCTTAGGAGTATCGGGAGGCATCACCCACTTGCTTGTCTCTTTATACAGAGCTGGGAAAATGTGGAAATAAATGAAGCCTCAATTAGGCAGGCATCCAACGTTTGGGGATGGGGCGGGGGAGGGGACCGAGGCTCCGTCCCAATCCAGGAATGCCTGAGAAAGCTCCAGGAGCCTCCAGCAGCCTCCGAGAGTGGAGGCTTCCCACAGACTCCTTTTCGGTCCTCACTGATCAGGCGGCCAGAGGCCTGGGAGGCCGGCTTCATTCCCACAGCAACTCACTTCAGGAGGCCTGCCCGCTGCAGGAGGGCTGGCCCCCCTGCGCCACCCCACGCACAGAAGGAAGGGAGGACTCCTGCCCCCTCCTTCTTCCTCCCTGGTGCCCTTCCCAGTGCAGGAGAGGCAGGACCCTAAGAGTGTGGACCCAGACCCAGGCGCGCTGGCAGCCCTCCAGGCCGAACAAAGGCAGTTTTCCCCTTTTAACTGTGGAAACTCAGCGTTTCTTATTTATTCCATTCTGAGCCTGGAAAGAGCAATGAAACGGAGATCTTGTTTCTTCCCCTGAGTGGTGGGGTGCAGGGAGAGAGGCGGATTCTGTAGGGAGGAGACTGGGCAGGAAGAAGTTCACAGATATTTTTAGAGACATGGGAATTAAGCAAGCAGGGACCTTCTGGGGCCGGAAACGTTTCTGTTTCCATCCCAACTCTGAAAGGCCAGTGGGTGATAGAGAGTGAGGGCCCAGGAGGCAGAGCGTGGCAGGGAGGAAGCATCAGACTCCAAGGAAAGGAGAAACAAGCGGGGAGCCGAGGTCCCTGAGGGCCACTTCGCTGCTACCGCGCTTACACAAGTTGGGCAAATGTCACGACTACACAGCAGCGTGGGGTGGCACAGAACACTGGCACCGGGCCCCCAGCAGGGCCACCCCTCGGCTACCTGCTCTTAGCCCCCAGCTCTCATTAGTACGGGGAGGTGGTGAGGGGCCAGGGTGAGATGCTGATCACCCCAACTTCCTTTGCTGCTGGTTCTGGTTTGACTGTGGGGAAATGAAATGGAAGCTAAAATAAGGATTTTCAATTACCTCCAGCCTTCCGATGAGTCAGGCTATCTCAGTTCTTTAAGACCACAAATATGGTCTTAACCGTCTGTGGGGTGCCTCACTCAGAAAGCATCTCTCTACAGCCTCCGGAATAGCCACACAAATCTGGGTACAGGACGTGGAGAGAGGAAAATAGAGAACAAAGCGGGCGACCTTGGATGCCCTCCTCCCACTGATGCGGTGCGGCGTTTCCAGAGTGCAATCCGGCAGTAACTAACTATCGACTACCTCAAAAACGTTCACATCCTGGACCCAGCGATTCTGCTTCTGGGAATGTCTGCTGAAGCATTATATTAAGAAAAAAAAGAAAGAAAGAAAAAGAAAACACTTAAAAGCAACTTGAAGGCCCACAGTATGGAAATGAGTAAACACGGCTACCTTATGGCATAGTACATAGCTATTAAAGACTGCACTTCAAAGGGTGACATGAGGAACTGTTAAACAGAAGAGTTTTATTAAATGTAACAATCTTACTTTTAGGCCTCACATAAGTATACAACTACACATCCTAAGAGGACGCATAAACCATGAAATTGACAGATTTTGATCTCTTGGTATAGGGCAGCTTTTTTTGCATGCTTTTTGTGTGCTTCCCAAAATTTTCATCATGAACATATTTTACTTCTGGCCTTGGGGAGCAAAAATCACTACTTCTTTAACCCCATCTTCTACCACCATCTCTGTGCTTTGACCAATCCTGCACCTCCACCTCCAGATTACTCCTAATTTGTTCTTTCCCAGAGAGACCCAGAGCTTGGCAGGAGCACTCCTGGGGCCGCGCAGGGTGTGTGCGTCTGTCTCTCTCAGCACTATGCCCCCGTGCTGGCTAACCCCTCCTTCCTGACTATGGACTATGAGATCCTGGAGGGCAGGACCCTTCCTCATCTTTATTTTTCCAACTCCCAGCCCATCCATGGTGTACAACAAGCAAGCAATGAGTGAATGAATGAATTCAACCTCTCTCCTGGTTTCCTAAGATTCCAGGAAGTCATCAGGAAAACATGTGGCGTGGGGAGAAGGAAAACACGATAGTGTATGAGGCCCTGGAATAAGGACAGGCCCAAGCCCCAGATCCCCTGACGGTCTTTCTCAAGGCAGCCAGAATATCAGTTACAGAGCCTGCCCAGCCCATGACAACAAGGGTCTTATTGTTGGTACAAGTAGGTGACTGGGCCCAGTCAGTCAAGGGCCTTATTCACCAGAGGGAGATTAGACAGACTATCTCCCTCTAACTTTTCTGGAACAGCAGTCATCATTAACCCCTGGGTTTCCGACCAGAGAATCAAGAATTTCAACTATCTATGAAAGTATCTCTTCCTCATAAAAGGTGCTGAAGCAAATTATAGATTGAACACAATTCAGGAGGCAAACACACATACACCCGCAGCAGGCAGGTGTACATTCACTCTCAAGCACGCCACACACATCCCACTAGGCACACATGAAGAGCTATGCAGACCCAGGGTAACAACTGACCCACACAGGACAAATCAAGGAGAGAACAGAAGGGAAGAGCAGCCTAGAAACAGAGGAGTGGGGCAGGCAGGAGGGAGTGCCCACACACATGCCCTCTGTGCAGACCGATTCCTGAAATGCGTGAGGGGGTCTCCAGTCAAACGCTGCCACAATCACACAGTGACACGTTTGAGTTGCTGATAAAGCCCGAATCAAAATGACCACAGAGAAGCTTTAAAAGGCATAAACTCTCAAAGACGAAAAACTGGAGAGGAGATAGCAGCAGATGTGGGATATTAAATAAATTTTGAAACTTGGGAAGTGGGTGTGCATACACGGAGAGTGACCAGGTGAAGCAGAGAAGCTTCTGGAGGGAAACCAGGAGGAGGAGGCTGATGCTGTCCCAGAAGAGCAGCAAGCTCAGGGCCTAGAGGCCCCAGGCACCTCTGACCAAGGAGGCAAGGCCGAGAGCAGGAGGCCTGGCCAGCCCGTTCAAGGAGCAGTGAGACCCTGGCTCAGCCCTCGCCAGCAGCGCCCGGAAGGTACTCTCTGAAAAGGCTCTGGACGTGGGGCAGCAGGCACCACGGCGGGGGGCAGGGGGGCGGGGTTGAAGATGCCATGAAAGTCTGCATCCTGAAAGTGGAGGTCTCCCTAACACCACGTTCTTCTGCTGCCCACAGGGCTCCCAGGCTGGAGAGCAGAGGATTTGGATCTGGGGACTCGCCAGTTCCCTGCCTGACTGTCCTTCTAAGATGAAGCCAACCAGTCACCCACGTATACCCCGCACACACACAGTCTCGTTCCTAAACACAAACGTACAGCCAAGGGCCACAACTCGGATGAGGAAGCCCAAGACCAAAACAGGCAGAAAGGGACCTAAGAAGAAAGTAAGTCAGACCAGAGACAGAACAGAATTTCAAAATAACTGAAATTATAAGAGAAAGTATCGCATCCATGAAACATGAATAAGATGCTATAAAAAGGGACACAGAGAGAACATGAAAATGAGCCCTAAGAAACTAAAAATACGATAGCTGACCTAAGAACCAGAATAAAAATAAGAGAACAGGATAGCTGGGATCAGAAATAGAAGGGTTTATGGCAAGGTTAATGAAATCTCCGACACGACAAAGCCATGCAAAAAGACAATAAAATCAGAGCCTGTCCAAAAGGACCAACAGCCAAATAACAGGAGCTCTGAGAGTAAAGACCAGGGAAAACGAGGCAAAAGAAATTACCACAGGAAAAAAAAATACAAGAAAACTTTCTGGACCAGAAGGACAGAACTTTCCTCATTGAAAGGTACACAGGCTTCTGACTCAATGAAAGAACCAGAGCCACGCCAAAGCACACCTTCATGAAATTTTAGAACTCAAGGGGTGATGAGAAGCTCCTAAAAGTTTTCAGAGGGAAAATTCCATTCATTTACAAAGGGTCGGGAATCAGATCCTTTGTACATGAACTCTCAATAGCAATGGTAGAAATTAAAAACAAAGAACAAAGCCTTCAAAATTCCAAGGGAAAATTATTTCCAGCCTGACATCCTACAACCAGTCCAGCTATCAATCGAGAGTGTGGGTAGGAAAGGCATTTTTAGACATGCAAGGTCTCAAAACTTTTTTTCCCTGTGCCCTTCTCAAGAGGCTTTACCAAATGGAGAAGCAAACCAAAAAAGAAGAGATCCATCTAAGAAACTCAGGAGAAGGAGGAAGGGAACTCCCAAGTCAAGAGCTAAGCAGCGGGCCTGGAGAAGAGCCAAATGGGAACAAGAGGAGAAAAGGCTCCATGAGGGATCTGACCATGGAAAAAAAAAGAGCCACTGACCTAGGGACTTGCCCTCACTAAGAGGAGTTTTGTAGTTCTGTCAGAAAGTTTAAAGTTCAATCAAGCTTAGTTAAATACAAATCAAACAAACGAAGGGGGGGAGGGCAATTATCAACTGCAAGAGAAATCAAATGTGAAAGGAAACATAGTCATGGTGTACTACACGGCTTGGATACGCACGTTTCTTACAGTGTCATAATAACATAAACACTATTGCCTTAACCCTACTGTTCACTGCCCTGCACCTGTGTCGGCAGGATGGGGGAGGACGAGAGAGGGTGTGAGGCAGGCACATGCCCGCACACACTGACGTGTGGGGAGGTGGGGGTGGCAAAGCCAGCAGGCGCAAGAACCAAACCCTACGGTGTGGGGAATGAAATCCACAGACACCGCCTTCCGAAACTCAAGAAATGACAGGATACGTGTGTTATTTACAAACACAGAGGTAAGTACTGAAATCCTCCAGCTACAAGAACTGGCAGTGGTCTCCTGCGGGAACAGGCACAGGAGGAAGGAGTGGGGCAGGGTGGTGCGCGTTTCTGCATAACAAGTGTTGAGGCTACAGACTTGACTTTTTAAACTATGTATGTATATTATTAAAAAAAAAAAATTAAAGCCCCCATGATGGTTTAAAATTCCCATCTGGCCCATTTTCAGGCTTCACGTATGTCAGGGAGCACAGAGATCCCAGGGTAAATACTGAGTTACTGGTTGGAAACGGACACACAACTTTCAAAAGACTGCTCGCCATCACCCCCACAGGTCCAGGAGGCCGACCCCCAGGGTCTTCAGACAAGTCAGTTAGCTCTGGATGCAACTTCTCTTTAGGGTGTGTTCATATATTATTTCCTCCCTGGGCAAGGCTGTTAGAAATAAACGACTGTTTTTCCTAAGTCAAAAACCTCAAACACGGCCTTCGCTGGAGGAGAGTTCACGTGTCTCCCAAAGTAATTACGGAAAGATCATTTCTAAGGTTGTGACGGTTTGAACACTGGACTTGGGGTTTAATGTAAAGTTTAAACTAAATAACCAGGTGTGTTCTAAAATCAGGCACATGCTTTTCTCCCTGATGGGACGCGGCTAACAATCCATGGAAGAAGCCGGCATGGATGAAAATCCTACCGAGCTCGCAGGTGTCCACACTATTAAACCACCAGGCTGGAGCTCCACACGGCGACTCGCCCTCTTCCAACCTTTCAAGCATCCTTTAGGAACCAACGCCCCGTGACCTGGCAAATCGTTAGTGAGTGGATAAGTGAACAAAGCAGGAGTGCTTCCACACCCACTCCTTCTGCAGAGAACTGGCCCTGCCCTGCCCTCCAGGCAGTGGTGGCCGCCCTCACCTGGCCCACACCAGCAGGACAAGGGGTCCCATCTAAGAAGACATTCCAATGTCTGTCAATGTCACCTACATGGGCCTACTTAGACAAAGAAGATAAAATGGCTTGGCACTCCTAAGAGGACACTTTCACCCTGCTTTTCCTGGTTTGGAAAGGCAGGGCTTGTGTTTACTTCAGCAACAGAAGGGCAGATAAGAAGCTGGGCACGGTGACTCGGTCCAGTGGCCAAGGGAAGCCCATGAAGAGAAAGGAAAGGAAGGCGCATCAGGGAACATTCGAGAATTCCCACCAACAATGTGGGGTCGGGCTGTTTTCCTAACCTCTTCTCACAGAGCAGGAATTGTGTGCTCTTCTCTGTCTCGGACGGAAGCCCCCAAAAGATCAGAAGCCTTGAAGCGTCCTCTCGACACTCACGCCGCACCTCCTACCTCAAGATGGGGTTGGCACCCCAGCCTGTCTTGGGCCTGCTCCCCACCTTCCTCCACCGGGTGGGCAGGGAGGCCTGACTGAGAGCCAATTACAGACGCGAGGGTCTGCTGGTGTGAGAATGGGGTGCGTGTCCATCCCTCAGGAGCTCACAGCTCCTGTTCACACGCAACCCTGACTCCAGGCAGTGAGAGCCCCCGCGTGGAGGCGCAGCCGTGTCTCTGAACCTGCTGGAGGGTGACGACAGAGACCCCTCCTGCCCTCTGCGCCTCAGTTTCCTCATCTGTCAAAGGTGAGGGCTGAAGGAGAGGATGCCTTCGAGGACCCTCAACACCACCCAACATCTACCACTCCCCGGCCCCTCAACCACCGGCACCCAAATATGTGGCGGTGCTGGTAGGTCTCCTCCTGAGAAAGCGCTGGAAGGTAGGGCCAGGCGTGTCCTCCACACCAGGCACAAGTCTGGCCTCCACCCAGCAGGGAATTCTTCAGACACTGGCTGCCTTACGGGAGGGACTGAGGAGAAAAGGCTGCCTGGCCCTTTTCTGCCCATCACAGCCCTGTGCGCTCAGCAGGCGTCAGTACCCATCACACCACGTTAACCAGGCAGAGCTCCGGCACCAAGTGCTGGGAGGGGGATCTGGGCTCGGCTCACAGCACAGGAGCCAGAGCAGCTCCACCCACCAGGCCTCCCACCCACGGCTCAAGGCCAGAAGCCCAGCTCTGCGGGGGGGCGGGGAGAACCTCACCTTGGGCAAGGTTCACCTTGGGCTCTCCCCACAGAACCATTTTCAGGATTAAATGGGAACCCAGTGAGAGCAGCTAGTACAGTGATTGCTGTGATTTTTTTTTTTTGGCTCTGCATTTATCAGAGGCTAGCTGGTTCCAAAAAATGTACATGGCTACGTGGAAGAAGTGAGCCTCGGGCTTCTGCCCCAGTGGCAGCCACCACGCCCTTAGACAGACAGCCTGATGCCACTGATGAGCGTCCGTGTACACGGCCTTTCAGCTGGGGCCTGGGCACCGCAAAGCAATGTCGGGCCCCCAAATCCTCACTGGTCAGCGGGGAGACAGGTACAACCCCCACCAGTGGGTTCAGAGGGAAAAGTGAATCACTCATAGTGGACTTGGACGAACAGCCCAGTGCATCCACCAGGCAGAGGTACAGACAGAAACCCAAAAGGAAGGTGACCTGAGGAGGGACAGAGAGCAGGTGCAGCAGAAGCTGGCTGGAATCCCGGCCTTGCAATGAGGCCGCAAGGACCCTTCTCCGCTGCTCGAGGACGAGCATGCTCCCGTGCGGCTGGAGGTGGGCCACAACTGCCAGGATACAAAGTTCTTCAGCGCCTCCCTCCACGGTTTGGGGGGTTTCTGTTCCCTCCACCTGCGCTGCCCCATTCCCGCACCTCACGGTCCCACTGGCTGGGTCAGCAATACCACCCTCGTTACAAGTCACAGAAAACCAGCCTCGCCAACAGGACGCCATGGGATTCCCGCTTCCCTCAGCTCGCCCTGCGGGCCAGCTCGATGAGAGGGATGCCAGCCGCGCTGGCTGCGGAACCTTCGGCCGGGAGGGCTGTGTCAAGGAGCTGACCCCATAACCTGGGCAACGTCACCTCTCCATCCCCTCATGGGTACAGGGCTGGTCCTTCCCCATGCTGCACCCGTGCCCAGCTCACTCTGGAAACACAGCGCATCTGTGCCGTTGGGGACAACCATGGGTGGGCCCATCATTCTCCTTTTCGTCTTCCATGTACTGCCTTTCTCTGTTCCCATCTCCTGTGCCTGTCTCAAGCCCGGCAGGGACATCCACAAGTACCACCTAATCCTGCCCAGAACTGGAGCTGAGGACAGAAGGAGGGAGGAAGACAAAGTCAAGAGCCAGCCATGCCCACTGTCTCCCCGCCCCATCCCAGGCAAAGCCCTCCAGCCCTAAGACCCGGCCCAGCTCCTCTCTGCTGTGAAACCTTCCAGGCAGAACCAGCTTGCCCTGCTCTGTATCTACAGCACTCTGCATTAGGTCCCTCTGATCACACCCTTTGTGGCTGCTGGATAATGGCCCCAGAGATATCCACACCCCAATCCCCAGAACCTGGAGTGTGACCTCAGATGTCAGAAGGGACTCTGCAGGTGTGATTAAAGATCCTGAGATGTGGGGATGATCCCACCTTATGCGGGTGGGCTTTACATGTCATCACAAGTGTCCTTTCAGGAGAGAAGCGGGGGAGAACTGACACAGGTGAGGAGAGGTGACGATGCAAGCAGAGAGGCAAGGAAGCGGCCACGAGCCGAAGGGCGCAGGCGGCCCCTGGAATCTGAAAAGGGCGAGACACCACCGTCGCCTGGAGCCGCAGGGATGCTGAGCTGGACTCCTGACCTCCAGGACCGTGGGAGCAAGTCATGCTGTCTTAAAACAGTAGGTCAGTGGCAGTGGTCACAGCAGCCACGGGAGACTAATACACTTACACATTGTATATCATCATCAGAATCCTCTGCCCAGAATGAAGCCACCTTGGGCTCACTTCTGACACTCGAGAGACATCTGTGAATGGTCAGTTCATCAACGTGCACATGCACATGGCCTGGATCAGCCCTTCAGAGTAAGTCATCACATGGTACCAAGTGAGGTACCTTCCTTAAGAAACCCCACCTGCCATCTGTGAGATTCTATGAGTGGAATCATGCCCTGGGTTCAGAGGGCTTTTCCACCAAAAAGAACATCCCCTTCCCTTCCCTGTCCAAGAAAAGATTCTTCCGAAAAAGTGTTGTGGAGGGAAGGAGAGCAGGAGAGATTAAGACACTAACATATTAAGCTGCCTACCCACAATTAATGCCTTAAGTGGATTGGCTTATCAGACTGTTTGTGTTGCCAATTTCCCAGGAAAGTCCAAAGGAAGGAGATGGTCAGGTGGGGAGGGCTGGGTGCATGACAGAGTGCTGAGTGAGGGCAGAGTGAGGAGCCCGAGAAGTCGGGGTGCAGGGGCTATGCCCTGGCGGTCTCTGCAGCCTGGCTTCATGCCGTCCAGCCCTGCATAGGCGCGTGTGGGCACCGTGGGCACACCAGTACCAGTCACTTGGCTTTGTTTCTTGGACTCCAAATGTTTTCTGCTGCTGACTCGCATAAAATGACCCATTTTTTGACAGTTCTCTCCCTGCTGCCACTTAATTAGTTTCCTAACCAATTATTCCCAGCTGCTCACTTTCCTAAAACCCAAAGTCACTCCACTCCTGTCTCTGCATGAGAGCCAGAGCTGCCCAGCCCATTACCACAGACGCTCACCCTCCAGGCCACAGTTGCAGCTGCCACAGAAGTCCCCCCACAGCTCTGAAGACCTCCAACAAGGACACCCACCACTGCCTCAGCTGCTATCCCAGCGCAGAGTGAGGGCCACAGAACTCCCTCCCCCAACTCAACAAAACTGCTGCTCCAACCGCCCCCATCACCTCCTCCCATCATTGAAAGAGCTGTGTGCGTGCTGCGGGCCGGACAGGGGAACCAAGTGGACAAGAGGACGTAGAACCTCCTGCAGCCTCCTCTGTTCACAAGTCGTATGTGTCCCCTCAGCAGCTGCGGGCACCCTGGGAGAAGCAGAGAGAAGACCGTGGGTTCTCACTAGGCTCAGGGGCACCAGACACAGGCAGGTAGCTGATCCCTATTCTGCTGTCCTTGACTCAGCACTCAGGCAATTGGGAAGGAAGGAAAGTACACGGGACGGTCCCAGTAACACAGAAAGGCACTCACGGGGCAACCCGGTCACCAAGTCCTCTCACTCTGGTCTGAAAGTCAAAGAAGGAGGATTCCCGGGGGGCGGCGTTCTTAAACGTTTACGACAAAGACTCAAGCGCAGAGTCAAGGAGGACAGCAGACCGATTCCCCACTCGGTCAGCCAACAGGTGCCGAGCTTCTCCCACAGCCGCGTGTATTATGTAAGGTCCCACCTATGCAGGCAAATAGCAGCCTCTGCCTCGAGGTGCTCACTGCCCTGTAGAGGGAGACCCACACGGAAACATGCGCCCTGGGGACAAGGGACAGAGGAAGGAGATCGGTCTGACCTGGACCCACCTGGGAGTGGTGCCTGTGTCTTCTCCTGGTTCTTGTGAATGATTCAGGGTTACCTGTAGAGCCTTCCTAGCCCACCTGGCAGGTATGTATTTGCTCCCTTCTACCTGACCCTCTGCAGCCACTCATTCCCATGTGTTCTTCTCTAACTTCTTTCCTCTACAAGGCTCAGGCCACCAGGTGACAGACCCTAACACTGAAAGCACAGAACATCTGCCCTGCCCCAGACTCAGGCCCCCCATGCTAACAGTTAGCCCTTCCCTTTGGGACGAGGCAACCAGGAACCTGACTGCTTGCCCCACACCTACTGATTGAGCCCCTCCTCGCTGGGTTTCCCCAGCCACAAATGGACATCTGGACCAGCTCATCTCTAGAAACCTCTGTTCTTCATCCCAAACAGCCCCATAATTAACTGCTGGTGGCCTCCATCCCCCAGCTGTTCCATACTGAGAAATGTCAGCCAAGTCAGCATGCAGAGTGGTAAATGCCAACAAAAAGCTACCAGAGGCAGAACGCTGCACCTTCCAACAGACACCAGGCTCAGACATCGTAACAAGCCCGTGTCTCCAAGCTCCTCCTCAACTCAGTAAAAAGGAGGGGAGTGCAGGGAAGGACTTAAAGTTCGGCCACCAGTTTCCAGGGAACAACATCTGTACACAGGGATGCTTCATTCTAATGGGTGAAGTCTCCTGCGTCCCAGTGAGTCAAACTTGAGGAAAGAAGGCATGTGACACTTGTGAGTTTCACCGCTAACCCCTGACCTTTTGACAAGAAGGCTGTGCTGTCAGTTGGGAGGGGTTCCCAGTCCCAACTGGGTTCATCTTGCCCTTCCTTGCTCACTCACTGTAACATTTCCAAGTAACTGGAAGTTGACCCAAAGATGCTCTAGGGCAAAGCGGCCTGCAGGAAGCCCAGAGGCAGAGCTCAGGGTCCTCTCTGCACCCACCCCTCATGCTGTCATCCACACCCGCCCCAAGAGACTACACACACCTCCAGCCAAGGAAGCCCTTGCATACAGAATACACATTTACAGACTCTATTTTATCCGCAACATACGTAAGGGTCATTAAGGAATTAAATGCTACAACATCCCTCCCAAAGAGGTGAAAATGATGTGTAGCTTGTCATGATTAAGTAAAGATAGGGTAAGCCCCCTATCTACAGCCCCCAAGTCTAGAAAATTAAAGCAGGCAGGAGTAAAACACCTCAACACCCTGGAATCACCTTCTAGACAGCCCAGCGGGTGCATGACTCCTGAGCTCTCCCCCAGGCTGAGCCACTGAGGGTGGAGAGCCACTCTCTGCTTTTCCTCACGAACAACAGCCCCTGCAGAGGCCTCAGAGTTTACCTTGAAAGATGGGTGTTGTTCACACATCCAGCAACACTGGCAAAGCACTTACCGCTTCTGCAAATGTTTTTTTAAAAGTTCATTATTTTGGAAAACTAAGTTAATTAAATGGTCGACACAGAAGAGGTGCCTTGCTCATGCAGGCTAGTGGACTGGGCCTTCAGACACCCAGATGATTCTACCTCAGAAGCAGGTCTGTCCAGTCAAGGCATATTCTTCTCTGCAGCTGGGGGGTGGGGTGGGGGGGTGGTGAAGGAGGGGTGGGAGTATCCCACAATTTCAACTAAAGTAGCGCCAGACTGTATCAGTTTTAAAACTTGTATTAAGTTTCTGTGCAGAATTCCACTGAAAGACAGAGGTCTCCCAACCTGTCTGTGACAGCACCAGGAGGCCCAGTGGAACGTGGTGCATCTGCAGGGCCCGGGAACGGCTTCTGCTCTGTAACAGCCCGCATCTTGCTCACAGGCTAGCGTAAGGATGAGAACACTTCCAAGTTCAAAGCTATTTTTCAAAACTACCAGTTTTACCACGGCAAGCACAGGACTGCAGAAGAGCAGCTGAGCAGAGGAAGGGACGGAAGGAAGCCCAGGTTCACTGTGGGCCCAACACCACCACGAGGTTTCTGTGGAGGGAAATCAGGCAGGGAGGAGGCCCTGCTCAAGGACACTCAGTCAGAAAGAGAGGAACCAGAGTAAAACCCTTAGTTACTGGACCCCAAACCAACGCTCTCTCCCTACACCCTTCAGTTTCCCGGCACCCTGACACAGCAGGCCTGCCTCTGTGCCCTGGAGGCTGAAACTGCGTGGAAAAGTACGAAGGCCGAAGCCAGGCCAAACACATGACGGGTTTAAAAATAAATCTAAAGACATGAGACTAATCCGTAAAACATCAGACGTGGGGAAGCTTCTCCGCAGCTCAGACCGGCACGGAGCTGAGTACTGTTCTGATTTCTACACATCTCTGAACGTACGTCCACACACCCGGACTACAGGCCTGAAGTTAGTTTAGTTCAGCGAGCTGGAAGGCACATGAGAACCTCCTAGAGCTGCACAGACCCGAGGGGTGGGCAGGAGGCCAAGAGCCAGCCTGGCCCTCGGCCAGCGCCACCTCCCACACGGCACGCAGAGCCGCCCATCACTAGACACAGCAGGGGAAGGACCCCGTCATTCTCCCAGAAGGCGTCTCACCAGTTCACAAATCCCAGTTCTGTCACTCGTAAGTTGAGTGATGCCACCATCTCTCGGGGCCTCAGTTTCTTCCGTGAAACAGAGTAACAGTATCTGTCAAGCAATACTGACGTGACCATCACGTTAGAGGTCGTGCCTGAAGAACAAACACAGAGCACCGGGCTGAGCATGTGCCCCCTCCCCAACCCTGTGACCAGCAGGACGGTGGCCAAGGCCCCCTCTCTCCTCCTAGAAGACTCCTCTGACTCCCCAGTCATCCACTGCCCTGAAGAGCATGCGCACTGAGGTTGGCTTGGTATTTAACCTTCACGCGTCCACGTGGGTCCCAACAGGCTGTGAGCGTCACCGTGAGAGGAACCTTCTTTTGGCCGTGTGTTCTCCCCCCACGGCCCTTTGCTACGGACACAACAGCCACTGTGGTTACCACTGACTCAGACGCATCGGCCTGCCTAGCAAGGGGGAGGAGAGCCAGCGCTTAAAGCAGGGCTTCTCCAATGTCTGTGCTTCTTAAAATCGCAGGAAATGGTTATTTAAACTGTGGCTACCTGGGCCTTGCCCTCAGGAGGTTCTGAGCAGGGGATGCGATGGGGACTCAGCTGCAGAGGAGCGAGAGAACCTCAAAGACAGTCCCCACTGGCAGCAGGGCCAAGGTGAGTCCCTCCCCATGCTCCCCTGGGGCCCAAATTCATTGAGAATGAAGTAGGCAAACGTCCTGGGATCAAAGCAACCTCCAAGACTTGGTCCTACAGGAAGGAAAATGTAAAGGAGCCAGAACCCTACCCTGTTAGCACTCAGCATCCTCTGAAGAGCGTTCAGACCAAGCCCACCACTTCACATGCGAGCACAGACCCCAAGGGTGACTTCTCAGGCTGGAGCGTCTCCTCCTAGGGGGCTGAAAACCCACAGCTGCCCTCGAACAAGGCACCCAAGGGCGAAAAGTGTTCTCCCTGCTATGTGTAGGGATGTGAAGCACACTGAAGCCCTTGCAGCATGGCCCCTGTGAAGGCGCAAAGCTCTGGTCTGTCCTGACTTTCTAGGACTCTCAGGGCAGAGGATGGGGGAGACACCCCACACACCTGCCGTGGAAGCATGGGTACAACCTCTACACGCTTCCCACAAAGGAAAGACCCAGGGTCAGTTTGTTTCAGAGCAGAAAGAGTTCAACAGCATTAGACCTGCCAGAATTTTGTTTTTTTTTTTTTTAAATAAGGAGATTCTGGGACTTCCCTGGTGGTCCAGTGGTTAAGACTTCGCACTCCCAATGCAGGGGGCCTGGGTTCAATCCCTGGTCAGGGAACTAGATCCCACATGCCGCAGCTAAGACCCAGCACAACCAAATTAAATAAATAGATAATTTTTTTAATAAAATAAAATAAAGTAAGGAGATTCTGACATATGCTCTGACATGAATGAACCTTGAGGACATTATGCTAAGTGAAATACGCCAGACACAGAAGGACAAATACCATATGACCCACTTACAGGAGGTCCCTAGAGTCCTCAAATCCGTAGAGGCAGGAAGCAGAAGGGTATGTGGTGGGGGCTGGGGGAGGGATGGGGAGTGAGGGCTTAACGGGGACAGAGTTTCAGCCTAGAAGATGGAAGGGGTTCTAGAGAGGGATGGTGGTGATGGCTGCACAACAATGTGAACGTGCTTAATGCCACTGAACTATAATCTTAAAAATGGCTAGGGCTTCCCTGGTGGCGCAGTGGTTGAGAGTCCGCCTACCAATGCAGGGGACGCAGGTTCGTGCCCCGGTCCGGGAGGATCCCACGTGCCGTGGAGCGGCTGGGCCCGTGAGCCATGACCGCTGGGCCTGCGCGTCCGGAGCCTGTGCTCCGCAGCGGGAGAGGCCACAGCAGTGAGAGGCCCGCGTACCGCAAAAAACATAACAAAACAAAAATGGCTAAAATGGTGTATTTTGTTGCACATATTTTACCACAGTTTAAAAGCAAACAACAACAACAAAACATGTTTTGGCCTGGCTTCCAGGAGGAGAAAGGAAGAGAAGACGAAATCGAGAGACAAGGCTGCCAGAGCTCATCGGACACAGTCCCCCAGGAGCCCCAGAGCCTCACAGCCCAGCGGCTCCACCTGAAACTCGGGGCCCTGGATCCCCCTCTGGATGAGGAGCTTCTTCAGGAAAGCCTTCTAGTGACCCCAGCACCTTAGCTTTACATCAGTCCCCAAAAGCTCAAGGAAAGTGGCAGAATTTGGTAAACAAACAGGCAGAGCACAGAGGGAAAAACAAAAGCAGAGGAGAGAGAGAGGCAGCAGCCTGGGTTTCTAGATTCTTCACTCTGTCCACTCCTGAAGAAACAGAGGCGCAGCCAAACTATTCAGGCTCCCACTTGTCTGTGAGGCTGCCCTGAGCCCACCTCACCTCGGCCTGCGTTTGAGATTTTTTTTTTTCCTTTTTTGGGCAATTTGCCTCTCCTCCACACCCAACGGTTACAGGGTATGTGGGTGTATCGAGAAAGAAATTTCCCAAAAAAGGAAAAGTGACTCCCGGAGGTTAGTCCCATCTCAGAGCTGCCTGGAAGAGAAGGCAACAGTCACCCCGGGAGCCAGACTAGCCTGAGGCCCCAGACCCAGCAGAAGAGCCCACGCAGGAGGGCCCCTCGATACAGCCCTCCAGGCAGGCGCTGACCCGGGGACTGCAGCCCTCCTCCTCCGGGCCTCCTGGCCACCACGATGCCCCTCCGGGTCCCCGCCCTATGCTCTGGAGCGCATCCTCCCTTCTGCTGAGGAACCGCTAAGAGCTTCGATGCAAAGCGCACCTAACCCCTCCCCCAGGAGCGCCCAGGCCCCCCCCCACCCCCGCCCCGCGCTGAGACAGAGATCCTGCAGCAACGCATTTACAAACGTTTACGAGGTCTGCGCTACCCAAACCCCAGGTCAGATAATACGAAGGTACCAAAAACGTATCCAAAAACTATCGGGGGCCCAGCACTGACGAAAAAAGGTACCATCCGGTAGGTAAGATAACATTTAAGCAAATGAAAACAAATAGTAATACTGTATAAAAGTCCAAATAACAATTTGAAACAGATTGTCACTAAGTGTTAAGGTCCCAGCCATAAAACGCTAATTTATTACATGCAGTAGATTCGCTGGGGAGGGATGGGGCGGGTGGGGGAAGGGGGAGAGCTAAAGCTAAACTTGGCAGCAGTGGCACGATCAGCAGTGGCTACCGGCTGCTCAGAGCTGCTGCTCTTGGAGACCAACACCAAGATGGGCCTATTATACAGGTACAGAGGTCTGAACTGCCCTGAGCTGCCACAGGAAGCGGTGCCTATCCACTCCCCGGCAGAGAGCCACACAAGCAGTTCTGCTGGCCCTGTGGTCGTCTGATGTGCAAGAACACCCCACAGAAACCCCTCCCCACCAGGAACAGGCCCATCCTATTCCAGGCGCAGCACGCACCATCCCAGCCAGCAGGCTAACCCTGCCCATCACCTCCCTCACTCCCAGGAAATCTGAGGGGTAGGGCCTTCTGAACCTTTTAAGAACCGGGATGATAGCAAGTCAAACAATTAAAAAAAAAAAAAGTAAGCCACGGACCAGGTCACACAGGGTCTCTCAGCCCAGCACTGTGGACTTGGGGCTGGATCACCTTCTGCTGTGGGGCCATCCTGGGCATCACACTCTGTTTCGCAGCACCCTGGCCTCCACCCACTAGACGCCAATAGCACCTCTGCACCCTCGTGCAGCTGTGAGACTCAAAGATGACTCCAGACATTGCCGGGCAGCCCCGGGAGGCACAAGGTGCCCAGTTGAGGACCACGGCTCCACTTCTAGGTACTCAGAGAGGAAAATTCTGGCACGACTGGAACTTGGTTCACACACAAGTCTGCACGCATGGTGTTCTGCTCCAGGTGGAGGCGGGAGTCTAGGCTTCAGGAAAACTGGCCTCTGGGTTGGGGAGCGGCCACGAAGAACAAGGCCTGACGCAGACCACGGGGTGGGAGAGGCCACTCCAGCCCCACAAGGAGGAGCCCACCCGCAAGCCCCCACGGCAACGGCCGCCAACGCCAACCACCGGGCGGCCGGCACCTGACCGTCCCTCAGCAGCCTCCTCGCGCACACGGCCCGGAGGCTTCCTCAGAACTTCCCCCACGGGGCCTTCCTAACGCAACAGGGAAAACCACGCCGCTCTAAAGGTATTTCAACACAACTGCTACTCTTTCCTGTCACTCACAGAAATGATGCCCCTTCACCTCGGGAGGGCCGTGTCCCTGCACTGCAGTCTGGGCCACAGAGCAGCACCGGTCAGTCTCTTCATCCCCACGGGGATCTGCCAGAGTGACCTGAGCCCATCCCTCCACTCTGGGCACCCCGAACACCCTCTCCGCAGCCCCGGTTTTCCCCGGCTTCCTTCTTCTCCATGGCTGGCACGTCCCACCTCCGCCCGAGCAGCACAGGACGGGCAGGTTGTGGGGAGACCGGAAGGCACGGCCGGGTGTCGCCCACGGCTCACAGTCCCAGTCGTGCAGGAGCAGCTCTCGGACAAGCGTGTGCTGTGCATTTGTGCCCAGCAGCCGCCCTCAGGCTCGTGCAGCTGAAGAGAACCATGGACTATACCGGACTCCAGCTGGACCTAAAGAAAGATTTCCTGACGAGAAGAATCAGCCTCCAAGCCGAGTCCAGAAAATTCTGTTTTTTGGGCTGGTTCATGGCCCGGCCCAGCCTGGATGTCATCCAGTGACCTCCAAGGCCCCTTCTCTATGGTTAGTCTTTGCGGAACTTAACAGCAGTCAGACAGGCACAGGGAGGACAAAGTAAACCTCCAGGCAGGTCGGAGCCCACCTCCCGCCCCAGGGCGCCTGCTGACATGACGGTCAAGTCAGGAGAACACAGAGGGCAGTGCTGAGTCACCAAAGGAAATGAGTGTCCAGGTGAATCCGCCCCACTGCTCCTGCCTCTAGTAAATTCTACCACCACCGGTGGTACCAACCCAGTCGCCTCAAACTACTCTGGACCACAGACGTTTCCACGGCAAAAACCCTCTGTGGACCACCCACGTTGTACAAATATGCTCATCAGAAAGAATGAAAAAGAAGAAAATTCTTTTTTTGAAGGAACCAATGAGGCAAAATAGTCAACACAGAACTAGGTATCATACCTATTAATTCCCATTCCTAGATATCATACCCATTAACTTGTCCCACAAACAAAATGGAAAACGCATCACAAAGATTAAGACCCCACATGGAAACGGAAACACCGATGGCCTGGTCACGTATCAGCTGTGATAACCACCGAACATCCAAGTGTCCCAACAGACTACAAGGTGCTGTGCTCACACTTCCAGAACCCTGCTCTCACCCCTGCAGCAAGGAAATGAACTCTGAAAGGGGTGGGGTCAACCTGTCTTACATGGTGTGAACAGATGTTCTTGGACAGTCCCAGTTTAACAATGCTGCCCACACAAAGGTACGCACGCACACACACACACACGCCAATGGAACAGGAAAAGGCACTCAAAGCTTCCACCTTCAATCCTTTATAAAGCTTGGAACTCAGTCATACTTTAGATTAGTTAGGACAGACTGATCTCCTTTAGAAAAAAGTCAGGAGACAAAATGGGTGGGAAAAGAAAAGCCAGAATATTCTACCTGGTTGGTAAATACTCATCCAGCCCAGGAAACAAATCAGGTGGGTGACAGGACAGGATGGAGCCCGTACACCCTGGCTCAGTGACCAGAACACTAACCCTGTGGCCAGGAGACCTCTGAACATCAAATACGATGAGCGACACCAATTCCAGCAACGGACCTGAGAGGAGCCCTGCACTACGCACGGATCCGCGGGGGTCAGCTGGCACCCGCCCACCCAGGGCGGCCGCACCTGCTCCCGCGGGCCCGCAACCTCCTCCGCTTCTCTCTAACCAGGCGCTCCTACCACCCTGAACAGAAGTGACTTCCTCCCTCACCGTGACTCTCACCCGTGGCCACTGAAGGCGCCTCGAGGCAAAGGTCGGGGCTGTGAGGGCTGCTGCAACCAGCTGCCACACGGGCTTCCACATCTCCAGCCTCCCGAGCAGAAGCCGAAGCAAGAGCACACAGCTGCCACAAGGCCGACACCACCGCAACGAAGGGGCCTGGCGAAGGCCGGGGCAGGAGAGGGGAGGGGCGGAGGAGGACACTCACCATCTCATCCAGGGCGTAGCGCAAGAGGCCGTGCTCGTAGAGGATGAAGAACCGGCGCTGCCATTTCTGCAACGGAACACAGAGGGTGTCGGGAGGGTTCTGGCCCGTCTCCACTTGCCGAGCCCCTGCGCCTGACAAGCCTGCCTCTGAGGCACGCTGGCTGCACAGCTTCCATTTCTGGGGCCCAGGGGTAGAAGAACAGTGCCTCGTCAGCCAGGATTGGGCCAGTGGAGAGGCCCAAACCACCCAGTGTGTTCCCAATCACTGAGATTTTAAAAGATGCCTGATCTAGTTTAATCTGTAAGCTCCTCAGAAAAAGGAGCAGAGGCAATGTCTGGGTCACCTTTTTGTATTCTTTATGTACCAAGCACAGAGCTCATTACTAATAATGTGTCAATATTAATTTGATGAATTACCTGACATGACATGGGATAACCTGAGAATGCCAAGCACTGATTCCCCACTTTTGAAAAAATCTGGAAAAATGGTATAAAAGGGTTGGTTGTTCCAGTGACCCACAGGGAGGTTGAAAAAGGGAAAAAGCCAGCCGGGCACCAGTATTCACTGAAGGGGACAGAAGTAACAAAAATCAAAACTGAGGAGGGAGGCCAGTGGGAACAACTCTGACATCCAGGGAGGGAGTGACCGGCAAAGGGTGCCCCTGCCCCCTCGCTGCCCTCCACCCAAAGGCTAGGCCACCAGCGGCTGATGGAGGTCCAATGGCACTGACAGTGGAATGGAAAGGCCCTTCCTTTTTGTGGGGGGGAAATGTCTAGAACGTGAGACTGCTGGTCCCCAAATCCCAAAAATCATCATGAAGATCCGTGACCTATTTTCAACATTTCCAAAAGCCCAACAAAATTCATACTTTTACTGGCAATAAGGCCACAAGAACTAACTAAAATATCATGTCTCTTTGCTTTGGGCCAGAATTATATCATTTGTAATAATGATTTTCCCATCAGAAGCTGAAAATGGCAATTCTGTATGACCTAAATACAAAAGAGGAAAGAGGGCTGTTCCCTGGTTACTGCAGCCACTGGAACACAGTCGCTCTGGCTGTCCTCACGCCTGGGTGGCAGGAACAGGGCACTCACATGGCCTTGCAAAGAGGACCTGTAGAGGCTGGGCCACTGGACTCTTCCCAAGAAATATTTCCAAGGCTCCTATTTGTTGTTTTTAAAATTAAAACCCATTCTGGAAGGAAGCCCAAAGATCCCAGATACAAAGCAAGTTCTGTGGGGTACCAAGGCCCCACCCCAGAGTGTAACATTCAGGCTGGGGGCAGCAGAGACCCAGAGGCAGGGCAGAGGCCCTGGGGAAGGGGGCAGGCGGCAGTACCTGGAGGAAAGCGTGTGGAAAAAGAAAGCATGTTTTAATTGGAGTCAAATCCAAAGGGGCTCCCTGACAGAGGAACAAGCCACTGACCCGGGACGATTCTGGTTTGACCATCTCGCTGCTCCAGCTGAGACCTGGCCAAGCAGTAGCCTGTGTCCAGCAGGACCCACCCGGGGCTGGGTGCCCAGGAGAGATGGGACGCAAGCAAAGTTGGCCCTTAAGGCCTGCCTCCCCTCACTCCTGCTCATCTGCTGAGCTCCCAGCTGGGGAGGAAGGGAGGGGAAAGGGGGGGGGGGCTACAGGAAGCAGAACATTGGCCCTGAAAGAACTCGGACCCTAATTAGCATAATGCAAATGTGCGCTGAACTGCCCTTAGGTCTTTTCCATTTAACTGTTTCTAGAGTGGAGCTGACCCACAAAACAGGTAGCACCATGCGAGTGCATCTCTTTTGAATGGAGGGCGAGGCATAATAACTACTGGGACCTGCAAGTTCACCAAATAGGTAGGGGTTCCCTGCTGATCCGCCATCCCAGGATCCACCATTCAACCCCCCATCTCCGTCCTCCACTCGGTCAATCTGCCTTAGGTGGGCCCCTCTCTTGGTGAATTCTCCACCCAAGAATTCACTCTGATGCCCTTACCCGAGATCGGTGCACTGGGTTATCAAAGTCAGTCCCATCTGGAGCCAGGAGCAGCCAGCCACCATAAATGGGTTTTGCCTGGAGGAGAAAAAGGAGGGCAGGTCATCAGTGGCCTTGGACAGTTTCAACGGTCAAGTTAATGACAAGCTGACAAGCGCTCGCTGGAAAAAGAATCCACCTCTGCTCCACACACTCCATGCATCCCATTCCCCAGCCCCAGGCCAAGTTGCCAAGAGAGATGTTGGAGAGCCTCCTGGCAGGTCTGTAGCATCTGCTGTGGGAGAAGAATGCAAACCCAGCAAGAGTCTGAAACACCGGAGAATATAGGAACTCCTAAGAAACAGATACCTCCCCCTCAAGTTTCTTATCAAGCCACCAGGATCAGGGGAAAATGGCATTTTCTTCATAACCATGCGAGTGCCAATATGTGCAGGCACTAGGGATATCATGTGACCAGCACAGTCAAAGCCCCTCATCCTGATGGTACAGAACAGGGCCTGGGAGCAGAGACACTGCTTTAGCGATCATCATTAGCACTGGCCAAAGAATCACCAACTCGCTGGTTGTATGACCCTGGGCTGAAAACCCTTCGAGTTTCTATCTTCCCGTTTGAAAGGTGAGAGTGATGATAATTAATCTACACCTCATGAATCTTATGTGAGGACTGAAGAGACAATCCAAGTAAAACACAGCCCAGCACAGGAATGCAATACAGTGCGGCTACTGGGGAAGAGTCTGGCAGTTCCTCAAAAGGTTAAACTCAGAAATCCCTATGACCCAGAATTCCACTCCTAGGTATATACAACCCCAAGAAAACTGGAAGCAGGTGCTCAAGTAAAAACTTGGACATGACCGTTCACAGCAGCACTATACACAATAGCCGGAAGGTAGAAACAACCCCAATGTCCATAGCAGATGAATGGATAAAGAAAATGTGGTCCATCCAAACAATGTAACGTCATTCAGAAATAAAAAGGCATGAAGTACTGACACGCTACAACATGGTTGAACCTTTCACTTAAAGACGTTATGCTTTAAGTGAAAGAAGACAGACACAAAAGACCACAAACTGCATGATTCCAGTTATATGAAAGGTCCAAAATAAGGAACTCCACAGAAGCAGAAAGCAGATGAGAGGTAGCCAGGATGTGGAGGGAGCAGGAAATGGGGAGTGGCTGCTAACAGGTATGGGGTTTCTTTGGGGGTGATGAAAATGTTCTGGAATTAGACAGTGGAGTCAGCTGCATGAACTTGTGAGTACACTAAAAATTACTAAATCGTATGCTTTAAACGAGTGAATTTTGGGACTTCCCTTGTGGTCCAGTGGGTAAGACTCCACACTCCCAATGCAGGGGGGCCAGGTTCGATCCCTGGTCAGGGCACTAGATCCCGCATGCCTGCCACAACTAGGAGTCCACGTGCTGCAACTAAGACCCGGAGCAGCCAAAATAAGCAAGTAAGTAAATAAATATCTTTTAAAGAGTGAATTTTATGGTATATGAATTATCTCAAAAATTGCACGAGAAAAAATATACCTGAGCACAGCGTGTGGCCTAAAATACTTAATAAATGCTGGCTATTTTTATATTTTTTATATCCAAAGCGTCCCCCTGGCCCCCCAGATACTGGCAGTAGGAGTTCAACAGGAGCTAAAAGATAAAGACAGACACTCAAGACTCCACCTCCCTTTTTTTAAGCCATACCCAGCTCCTGAGAAAGGGCTGGGAAAGGCACAACCAGGCCAATGTGTGCACTGCCCTTTGGAGGGCAGCAACACAAATTAAAGCCCAAACCCTCTGCCTGCTATTTACACACATAGACTATCTCCGGGTAAGCCCTAGGGGTCCTCTTAGCATGCTTTTTATTCAACATTTCCAAACTGGGAGGCCCTGTCACACCACCTCATTTTGAAAAGCTGTGTAGTCTGTGACTCACAGAGGGAAGGTCACTTGCCAGAGGTCACAGAGCATGAGGGGTGAGCCTCTTTTCTTGGCTTCTGCAGGGTCCTCAGGCCCCCAGGGGAAGCACTGGCTTTTCCCTGTGAACAGAAAGAAGGGCTTCGGGCAAGGGGTATGGAGTCGGCTGAAGGAAAGAAGCGAGACTGGCGTTGATGAAACATGGGGGGGCTTCCCTGGTGGCGCAGTGGTTAAGAATCCGCCTGCCAGCACAGGGGACGCGGGTTCGAGCCCTGGTCCGGGAAGATCCCACGTGCCACGGAGCAACTAAGCCCGTGCGCCACAACTACTGAGCCCACATGCCACAACTACTGAAGCCCGCACGCCTAGAGCCCGTGCTCCACAACAAAGAAAAGCCACAGCAGTGAGAAGCCTGCGCGCCGCAAAGAAGAGTAGCCCCCGTACCCTGCGATTAGAGAAAGCCCACACGCAGCAATGAAGACCCAACACAGCCATAAATAAATAAACAAATTAATTTTTTAAAAAAGATATACTAATGTCTATAGGCAGGAAAAAACATTAAAAAAAGAAAAGAAAGCAAGCAACAGGGGAGTGGGTGCTGGCAGGGGACCAAGAGTTAGAGGGACATGACTCAGAAGGACCATGGGGTGTGTGGAATGAAATGCTGCCTGGGAAAGCAGAAGCAAAGAGAATAGAGGTCTGTTTTCTCAGCAAACACCAGCGGCACCCAGCCATCCCCCAGGCATGCGAGCACACTTGGCCTCTCTCTGCACACAGGGCGGAGAGGTCTGTGCTGGGGGACGACCCCATGTGTACCCCGGCCAGGTGACTCCCCCACATGGCCGCTGGGCCTGCAGTTCCCTGACCTGTAAAATCAGGAGGTTAGACCCCAAGGCCGTGTCTCCTCCGTTTCTGTCTGGCTTTGATCGTACATCACCCTCCTCATTTCTGGCTGCAGGGCTTTGGGGCGACTTCACATTATCAGCTACACCTACCTGCCCTTTCCTCAAAAGGGGCAGTGGGAGACCTGCGACTGGCACAAGTCCCTCAGAACCTGGCCCGAAATCAGCATCGTTATTCGCTCAACAACCATCTACTCAGGGAGCCTGCCAGCATCCACCTCACTTGGCCAAGACTTCCATATACGGATCACCCCAAAGGGGACCCATCTCAGGTGGGCAGGTCGTCCTAAAAGGTGGGAAGGCTGGGCCAGTAGAGGGCACAGGGCAAGAAACAAGTACTCTAGCAGCCTGGGAAGTGGGTAACGTTCCACAAGAGCATTTACCAAGGCAAATCCATAGTGACAGAAGGCAGACGGGGGTTGCCCAGGGCAGAGGGGATGGAAGGATTGTGGGGAGTGACAGCTACAGGGTTTCTTTTGGGGATGATGAAAGCATTCTAAAATTGATTGTGATGACAGTTGCACATCTCTGGGAGTATACTAAAACCATCAAATTGTACACTTTAAGTAGGTCAATTGTATATGGTATGTGAAGAATTATCTCAATAAAGCTGTTTAAAAAAAAACATTTACAAATGTTTGTAAGGCAAACATGTAAGGCAGTGGGGAAGCAGAGATAAATAAGAAACTGCTCCTACCTTCATGGGTTCACAGTCCACAGGAAATGTAAACTAATGAGTCCTTCTCCCAAAGCCAAGAAAAGCCAAGTCTAAGCTAAGAAAGCCAAGTCTAAGGAAGCGGGGGGGGGGGGGGGGGGGAAGGTTGCGGGGGCAGGGATTCGCTACGTAAGTTTTCAAGTGACTCTGTGCTCTGCGCCCCCCACCCCCAGCCAGATTTGGGAAACTTCAGTCAAAGAGACAGGGACAAAAGTTTCCAAGGACAATGAGCTGGTCCCCTGGTTTGTAGCAAGCGAGCTAGAACATACTAGACAGCATCCAGAGGGAAGCCCAAGGCAGCAGCTCAGGTCTGCTGGGGCCGGGAGTGGGGCAAAGGGCTAACAGGGCAGACTTGGCGTCCACAGCTGGGTGACGAGAACCTCCAGATGTCCAGTGCGCAACGCTAGGGTCGTCAGGGGACAGGAAGGTACCTGCCACCCTGCACTGCCATCCAAGCAAGCAAACAAACAGGGAACAACCAACCTGTGAGAAGGAGGGTGGCCTGGGGCGGAGAGGACTCGCTGGCACGGGCACAGCTAAAGTGAAGACAGAGGCAGGAGCCCGTCCACCAGTGCAGCGCGGCTTGGCTGCCGCCCTCCTTCAACTCATCAGCACCTGGAACCCCGTCCACAGGCCTGGAGAGCCACACACCAGGACACCCCGCTCTCTCAGGTAACCCCATAGGCATGGAAGGGCGCCCCAGAGGAGCTGCTGCTCCCACTATTTCTCAGACTGTCTAAAAATGGCAACAGCAGACCCAGCCATGCCAGTGAGTCCAGAAACACCCACCACAGCCTCTGTCCCCATGGGAGAGGCTCACAAGCAGACAGAGGTTTTGTAGGGCAGCATTCCTCCCTCTCTTGCCTCATCTTTTCTGGGGCGGGGCGGGGCCTCTGACAGGACCGAAGGCACCCTCTTCCTGGGAGCCCCCCAAAAACCTGACGTACGAACTGTGGCAACCCCAAAGGCGGCTGGCACAGGAAGTGGGCTCTAGAAACTCTTAATGGTATGTAGTTCTGCTGCTGTTTTCTGGCTGGGCAGCTGGGGTTTTACTTTAAGGGGCAGCGGGAAAAGGAGAAGCAGGTAACTCTTGTCAACACTGAGGACCCAAAAGATGGGACTGAGTTCTGCTTCAGGCAGGCCACCTGGGAAGAAGCACCAGACCTGTGCAGAAGTCACCACCTGAGAGCACCCGCTGAGCCTCTTCCCTTCCGATTAAACTGAGCCATGCCCTGCAAACCCAATAAACCAGAGGCTACGCTTCCGGCTGATCTCTGGGAAGAGACTGCTGGTGGCCTAGGCATTCTCCTCAGCCCAAAGCCCTTCTGAAAATGGTCACTGGAAATTTCTGCTTCAAGATAGGGTAGATGTAAATGTTCCCTATGCCTCCCACTAAGTACAAATAAAACCCTGGACACTGTATATAAGACAAACCTAAGAAGACTCGAAAAGATGGAGAGTAGAAGGCAGAGGGGCTGGGAACCTCGAGACCCAAGGAACCATACAGAGGTGTAACGCCCTGGATTTCTTTCTGCCTCACTGTCCCAGACTGGAGTCTGGAGGAGGGGCAACTTGGAAGTGCCAACGGGCGCAGACCAAAAACACAGAAGCCCCAGTAAAGGCCCTATCTGGCTGAAGAACCGGGGAAGAACAACTTGGCAAGACAGAGAACTCTTAGACAATAACTGTCCTACTCCAGCCGGACACCAAAGAACAGAGAGCCACACCCTCACCCCCACCAGCAGAAGCCAGACTTCCCTTTGCCGGCCAAGAGGCGCCCCAGCACCCCTACCAGGGAGGTGTCAGGCAGTCAGGCAGGGAGCTGGGACTTTCAGCCCCACCCAGCAGTAACAGGTCTCCTCCCTCTCCTTCCTGGTACAACGTCAGAGGAGGACACCTGGGGAGCTGAACCCCACACCCTGCATCAGTAACAAGGGATCTCCTGCCTCAAGTATCACTGGAGCCCAAGTGAGGAGCCAGATTTCTACCTCCACCTAAAAGTAAAAGGCAGCAGCCCTGCTTCCCCTGCTGCATCAGTGTTAGAAAAAGCCGACTGAAAGAGAAGGAAGGGTCAAACACAACCTGCAGTCACCTAATGTGACACAAAAATGTCCAGATTTCAATTGAAAAATCACCATGATACCAAGAACCAGGAAGGTTGCAAACTGAATGAACGAAGACAGATGCCAACACCGAGGTGACAGGCATGTCACAGTTATCTGATGAAGATTTAAAACAGCCATGCTAAATGGTTCAACAAGAAATTATGAACATGCTTGGAATAAACAAAAAACACAGATAGCCTGAGCAAAGAAACAGAAGCTATAAGAGCCATACGGAAATTCTGAAACTGAAAAATACAATAACTGAAATTAAAAGTTCAATGGATGGGCTCAACAGCAGAATGATGGGAACCATGGAATGAATCAGTGAGCTGGAATACAAAAGCACAGAAATTACCCAATCAAATAACAGAGAGAAAACAGACTGAAAAAAATAAGTAAGAGAAGAACAGAGTCTCAGGGACCTGTGGGACTATAACAAAAGATCTAACATTTGTGTCATCAGAGTCCTGGAAGGAAAGAAGGGTAGGGTACAAATATACTCAGAGAGAGAATAACTGAAAACTTCCCAAACTTGGCAAGAATGGTAACCTATAAATTCAAGAAGCTGAGTGAACTCCAAAGGATAAATCCAAAAAAATCCACACCAAGACACATTAAAACAAATTTCTGAAAACTAAAGCCCAAGAAAAAATCTTGAAAGTAACCAGAGAAAAACAACAGGTTTTGGATAGGAGAAACCAAATATAATGATTTGGGCTTAACCACAAAGGCCAGAGGGAAGTAGCACAATACTTTTCAGGTGCTAAAAGAAAACAACTGTCAACCCAGAATCCTGTAACCAATAAAAATATCTTTCAGGAACAAAAGGGAAATCAAGACATTCTCAGATGAAGGAAAACTAAGAGAAATAGTTAGCAGACCTACATTTACAAAATGGTTACAGGAAGTTCTCTAAACAGAAAGGAAATGATAAAAGAAGGAAACCTGAGTAAGCAAAACTACCTGTAACCAGGCTTTCCTTGAGTTTTCTAGATTATGCTTGATGAACAAAGCAAAAATTATAACACTATCTAATGTGGTTCTGAATCATGTAGAGGAAATATTTAAGACACTTACATAGGGAATGGTAAAAGGAGGTAAAGGGAGGTACTCCCTTTACTTGAACTGGTAAAATGACACCACCAACAGAGCGTGTAAGTTATGCATATACAATGAAACTCCTAGAGCAGCCACTAAAAAAAATCTACACTGAAAAAATCACCATAGATAAATCTTGAAATTTATCGTAAAAAAAAAAAAAGAAATTCGAAAAAAAACCCAAAAGATCAAGCAGGAAGAGAAATAAAAATCAAAGAGGGGTTTCCCTGGTGGCACAGTGGTTAAGAATCCGCCTGCCAATGCAGGGGACATGGGTTCGAGCCCTGGTCCAGGAAGATACCACAGAGCAACTAAGCCCATGTGCCACTACTACTGAGCCTGCGCGCGAGAACCCAGAAGCCACAACTACTGAGCCCATGTGCCACAACTACTGAAGCCCATGTGCCTAGAGCCCATGCTCTGCAACAAGAGAAGTCACCGCAGTGAGAAGCCCGCACACCACAACGAAGAGTAGCACCCACTTGCCCCAACTAGAGAAAGCCCTCGTGTAGCAATGAAGACCCAATGCAGCCAAAAATAAATAAATAAATTTATTTAAAAAAAAAAAAGATAACGAAGGACTATTACAAACAATTCTACAAACTTTAACTTGACAACTTAGATGAAACGGACCAACTTCTCAAAAAACATAGACAATCTGAATGACCCTATAACTATTAAAGAAACTAAGTATGTAATTTAAAAATTCCCCAAAAAAGAAATCTCCAGGCTCAGAGGGTTTCATTGGAGAATTCTACCAAATGTCTAAAGAAGAATTAACACCAATTCTACACAGTCTTTTCTAGAAAAAGAAAAAGTAAGAAACACTGCCCAATTCATTTTATGAAGACAGTATTAACTAGATATCACAATCAGACACGATACCAAAAAAGGGGACAAAAAAGAACAACTATGGACCAATATCCCTCATGAATATAGATGCAAAAATCAACAAAGAATTAGCAAATAGAAGTCCGCAATATATTTAAAGCATTATACACCATGACCAAGTGGGGTTTATTCCAGGGATGCAAGGCTGGTTTACTATTTAAAAATCAATCAGTGTTATCCACCATAATAACAGGCTAAAGAAGAAAACTTCTGTGGTCACATCAATTAATGCAGAAAAAGCATTTGACAAAATTCAACACCCATTCATTTAAAAAACATGAACAACAACAAAACCCCTCAGAAAAGTAGAAATAGAAAGGAACTTCCTCAACTGACAAAGAGCATCTACAAAAAACCTAGAGCTGACATTATACATAATGGTGAAAGACTAAATGCTTCCCCTCTAAGATCAGAAACTAGGCAATGTTGTCCATTCTTAGAACTCTTATTCAACATAGTGCTAGACTATCTAGCCAGTGCAATAAGGCAAGTAAAGGAAATAAAAGACACAGATTGGGAAGAAGAAATAAAGTATTTACAGATGACACAACTGTCTATGTAGAAAATCACAAGGAATCTATTTTAAAAAAAGAACTCCTAGAACTAGTGAGTTCAACAGGTTATAGTATATAAGATCGGTATATGAAAATCAACTGTATTTCTACGTATTAGTAATGAATATGTGGACACCAAAATTAAAAATAAAATACCCCCAGAGATAAACCCACGCACATATGGTCACCTTATCTTTGACAAAGGAGGCAGAAATGTACAGTGGAGAAAGGACAGACTATTCAATAAGTGGTGCTGGGAAAACTGGACAGCTACATGTAAAAGTATGAGATTAGATCACTCCCTAACACCATACACAAAAGTAAGCTCAAAATGGATTAAAGACCTAAATGTAAGGCCAGAAACTATCAAACTCTTAGAGGAAAACATAGGCAGAACACTCTATGACATAAATCACAGCAAGGTCCTTTTTGACCCACCTCCTAGAGAAATGGAAATAAAAACAAAAGTAAACAAATGGGACCTAATGAAACTTAAAAGCTTTTGCGCAGCAAAGGAAACCATAAAGAAGACCAAAAGACAACCCTCAGAATGGGAGAAAATATTTGCAAATGAAGCAACGGACAAAGGATTAATCTCCAAAATTTATAAGCAGCTCATGCAGCTTAATAACAAAAAAACAAACAACCCAATCCAAAAATGGGCAGAAGACCTAAATAGACATTTCTCCAAAGAAGATATACAGAGTGCCAACAAACACATGAAAGAATGCTCAACATCACTAATCATTAGAGAAATGCAAATCAAAACTACAATGAGATATCATCTCACACCAGTCAGAATGGCCATCATCAAAAAATCTAGAAACAATAAATGCTGGAGAGGGTGTGGAGAAAAGGGAACCCTCTTACACTGTTGGTGGGAATGTAAATTGATACAGCCACTGTGGAGAACAGTATGGAGGTTCCTTAAAAAGCTACAAATAGAACTACCATATGACCCAGCAATCCCACTACTGGGCATATACCCTGAGAAAACCATAATTCAAAAAGAGTCATGTACCAAAATGTTCATTGCAGCTCTATTTACAATAGCCCAGAGATGGAAACAACCTAAGTGTCCATCATCGGATGAATGGATAAAGAAGATGTGGCACATATATACAATGGAATATTACTCAGCCATACAAAGAGACGAAATTGAGCTATTTGTAATGAGGTGGATAGACCTAGAGTCTGTCATACAGAGTGAAGTAAGTCAGAAAGAGAGAGACAAATACCGTATGCTAACACATATATATGGAATTTAAAAAAAAAATGTCATGAAAAACCTAGGGGTGAAACAGGAATAAAGACACAGACTTACTAGAGAATGGACTTGAGGCTATGGGGAGGGGGAAGGGTAAACGGTGACAAAGCGATAAAGAGGCATGGACATATATACACTACCAAAAGTAAGGTAGTTAGCTAGTGGGAAGCAGCCGCACAGCACAGGGAGATCAGCTCGGTGCTTTGTGACCGCCTGGAGGGGTGGGATAGGGAGGGTGGGAGGGAGGGAGACGCAAGCGGGAAGAGATATGGGAATATATGTATATATATAACTGATTCATTTTGTTGTGAAGCTGAAACTAACATACCATTGTAAAGCAATTATACTCCAATAAAGATGTTAAAAAATAAATTAATTAATTAATTAAAAAAATTAAAAAAAATAAAATACCACTTGCAATTGTTAAAAAAAATGAAATACTTAGGTGTAAATCTAACAAAACATGTACAGGAACTGCATGCTGAAAACTACACAATGCTGATGAAAAATCAAAGAAGACATAAATAAATGGGAGAGACATATTGTGTTCATAGACTGGACGATTCTAAATTGTCAATAGTCCCCAAACTGATATATAAGCTTAATTCAATTCCTAACAAAAGCTCACAAAGACTTTTTTGCAGATATAGACAAGATTATTCTAAAATTTATACGGAAAGGCAAAGGAACTATGTTTAATTAAAAAGAAGACGACAGAGGGAGGAATCCATCTATCTGATTATAAGATTTATTATATATCCACAGTAATCAAAGCTGTGGTATTAATGGAAAGTTAGACACATAGATTAATGGAACAGACTGGAAAACCCAGAAACAGACCCACACAAATGTGCCCAATTTAACTTTGAACAAAGGTGCTAAAAGGGACTTCCCTGGTGGTCCAGTGGTTAAGACTCCGCACTCCCAATGCAGGGGGCCCAGGTTCAATCCCTGGTCAGGGAACTAGATCCTGCATGCCACAACTAAGACCTGGTGCAACCAAATAAAAAAATAAATATATTTTTTTAAAAAGATACTCCATGCGTCCACTGCAGGGGCACAGGTTGATCCCTGGTTGAGGAACTGAGATCCCACGTGCTGCACGGCGAGGCACCCCCCCACAAAAAAAAAACGAAGGTGCTAAAAATTTCAGGGGAGGAGTGACAGTCTTTCAACAAATGGTACTGTAGCAACTGGACATCCATAGGCAAAAAATAAATAAAGCTCAATCCTACACAAAAATTAACTCAAAATGGAGCACACACTTAAATTGGCAATTTGGACCACATTAAAATTTAAAATATTTGTTTTACAAAAGGCCCTACTAGGAGGGTGAAAAAATAAGAGTGGGATAAAATATTTGCAAACCACATATCTAACAAAGGATTAGTATCTAGAATATATAAAGACCTCTCAAAACTCAATAATAAAAAAAACCAAACAACCCAGTTAGAACATGGGCAAAAGACATGAAAAGATATTTCACAGAAGATATACATACGGCAAATAAATACGTGAAAAGATGTTCAACATCATTAGCTATTAGGGAAATGCAAATTAAAACCACATGAGAGGGACTTCCCTGGTGGTGCAGTGGTTAAGAATCCGCCTGCCAATGCAGGGTACACGGGTTCAAGCCCTGGTCCAGGAAAATCCCACATGCCGCAGAGCAACTAAGCCCGTGCACCACAACTACTGAGCCTGCGCTCTAGAGTTCACGAGCCACAACTACTGAAGCCCACGCGCCTAGAGCCCGTGCTCTGCCTGCGCACCTCAACGAAGAGCAGCCCCCGCTCGCCACAACTAGAGAAGGCCCACACGCAGCAACAAAGACCCAACGCAGCCAAAAATAAATAAATAAATTTATTTTTTTAAAAGAATGAGATACTACTACACACCTATCAGAATGACTAAAATTAACAATGGTGACAACGGGGCTTCCCTGGTGGCGCAGGGGTTGAGAGTCCGTCTGCCGATGCAGGGGACACGGGTTCATGCCCCGGTCCGAGAAGATCCCACATGCCGCAGAGCGGCTGGGCCCACGAGCCATGGCTGCTGAGCCTGCACATCCAGAGCCTGCGCTCCGCAACGGGAGAGGCCACAACAGTGAGAGGCCTGCGTACCGCAAAAGAAAAAAAAAAAAAATGGTGACAACACCAAATGCTGACAAGGATGTGAAGAAACTCGTATGTTGTTGGAGGGAATATAAAATGGTACAGCCACTCTGAAAAACAGTTTAGCAGGTTCTTTAAACACTAAACATGCGACTACAACATAATCCAGGAACCGCATTCCTGGGCATTTATTACAGAGAAATAAAAGCTTACACTCACACAAAAACTGTACATGAGTGGCTACTGCATTTTTATCTGTAAAGGCCAAAAAAAACCCTGGAAGCAATGCAGATGTCCTTCAGCGAATGAGTGGTTAAGCCGTGTACACCATGGAATACTAGTAAGCAATAAAAAGGAAACAACTGGTGATGCACACAACCTGGATGAATCTCCAGAGAATTAGGATGAGTGAAAAAAGTCAATCCTTGAAAGGTTACATGATGTATGATTCCACGGATATAGCATCCTTGAAATGTGGAATTTCTAGAAATGGAGAACAGATTTGCGGCTGCCAGGAGTTAAGGAGGCAACAAGGGTAGGAGGTGCAGGACGTGTGGTTGTGAGGGACCCTGCGGGGGTGCAAGCATCCTGCATCTTGACTGCAGGGATGTTGAGATCCTGCTGACTGTGACACTGTGCTGTAATTTTACAAGATGTTACCACTGGGGAAAACTGGGGAAAGAGTACACAGGATCTCTCTGGATTGTATCTTACAACTGCATGCAAAACTACAATTATCTCAAAATAAAAAGTTTAATTTAAAAACAGTCTACAGGGCTTCCCTGGTGGCGCAGTGGTTAAGAATCCACCTGCCAATCAATGCAGGGAACACAGGTTCGAGCCCTGGTCGGGGAAGATCCCACATGTCGCGGAGCAACTAAGCCCGTGTGCCACAACTACTGAGCCTGTGCTCTAGAGCCCACGAGCCACAACTACTGAAGCCCATGCACCACAACTACTGAAGCCCGTGTGCCTACAGCCCATGCTCTGCAACAAGAGAAGCCACTGCAATGAGAAGCCCATGTACCACAACGAAGATCCAATGCAGCCAAAAATAAATAAATAAAACAACTAAATTTTAAAAATATATATTTTTTAAAAAATCTACAAACAACAAATGCTGGAGAGGATGTGGAGAAAAGGGAACCCTCTTGCACTGTTGGTGGGAATGTAAATTGATACAGCTACTATGGAGAACACTATGGAGGTTCCTTAAAAAACTAAAAATAGAATTACCATATGACCCAGCAATCCCACTACAGGGCATATATCCAGAGAAAATCGTAATTCAAAAAGACACATGCACCCCAATGTTCACTGCAGCACTATTTACAGTAGCCAGGTCATGGAAGCAACCTAAATGCCCATCGACAGACGAATGGATAAAGAAGATGTGGTACATGTATACAGTGGAATATTAGCCATAAAAAGGAATGAAATTGGGTCATTCGTAGAGACGTGGATGGACCTAGAGACTGTCATACAGAGTGAAGTAAGTCTGAAAGAGAGAAACAAATATCGTATATTAACACATATATGGGGAATCTAGAAAAATGGTACAGATGAACCGTTTTGCAAGGCAGAAATTGAGACACAGATGCAGAGAACAAATGTATGGACACCAAGGGAGGAAAGTGTGTGCGGGGGGAATGAACTGGAGACTGGGATTGACATATATATGCTAATATGTATAAAACAGATAACTAATAAGAACCTGCTGTATAAAAAATAAATATAATAAAATTCAAACGAACAAAAAAAACCTGTTACTTCAGAATACTCCCTGCACCCACATATGAGCGTTTACCCCTGGAAGGGGACCCATCGCAGCCCCAGAGCACAGAGGCTCCAGCCACAAAAGCCTCTGCAGTCCAGAGGGGTCATGCCCAGGCAAGGCGGCCCTGCATGGCCCTCAGCTGTGCTGCATGAGCTCCACTGGCCTTTCCACCAGCTTCTCCTGAGGCCACAGGCACACATGCATACACCTTCTCTGAGGCCTGTGGACTTGACCATGGCGAGATTCTTCAGCCCCTCGCCACCCTCCTCAGGCAGATCTGCGTTGCATCAAGGACAGCCTGATGTCTCGACTCAGGCCAAGTGGGTGGGCTGCAGGCAGGTGAAGGAGCAAACACCCTGGCTGGCTTTATACAGCGTGGTCAAGCTGCCACACGGATGCCTCCCAGACACATCCAGGCCTCTGCACACAGCTGCCCGATCACAACCAGCTCCAAGGCGTCCAGAACATTACATGCACGTCTCTCAGTTTCACCGTGCCCATCTGAGGCTCAAAGAGAGCAGACATCAGTGACAGATTTCTGCCAGGCGGTGAAGCTCAGTTTTCTGTCCCCTCAGATTCACCCGCCCTCAGAGTGCACAGGGCATTGAGAAAGGCAGTCAGACACGCCACACAGTATGGCAACATAGAGGGAGCACCCAAAACTATCCCTGCAGAAATGTGGGTACCACCTTCTGACCCCCTGCTAACACCCCATCATCCTAAAGGCGCTCTACGGACTGGGGCCCCTCACTTCCAAAGCTGACCCCCCGACACAAACACCTCTACTCCACGGACTAGGGTAATTCCCTGTCCCCTGTGCAGGTCCCCTCAAAATCCCATGCCCAGGGGGCTTCCCTGGTAGTCCAGTGGATAAGACTCCACTCTCCCAATGCAGGGGGCATGGGTTCAGTCCCTGGTCAGGGAACTAGATCCCACATGCATGCCATAACTAAGAGTTCACATGCCACAATAAGGAGCTGCTGAGCCGCAACTAAGGAGCCCATGTGCCGCAACCAAGGAGCCAGCGAACCACAACTAAGGAGCCTGCCTGCCGCAACTAAGACCCAATGCAACCTAAATAAATAAATAAATATTAAATAAAAAAAGAAAAAATCCCACGCCTGGGTCTTCCCTGGTGGTCCAGTGGTTAAGAATCCGCCTTCCAATGCAGGGGACACGGGTCTGACCCCTGGTCAGGGAACTATGATCCCACATGCTGCGGGACAGCTAAGCCCGTGCACTCTAGAGCCCACGTGCCACAACTAGAGAGCCTCAGCACTGCAACTACTGAGCCCACGCAGCACAACTAAAGAGAATCCCCGCATGCTGCAACGAAGATCCTGCCTGCCACAACTAAGACCCGATGAAGCCAAATAATTAATAAATAAATAAATATATATATATTTTTAAAACGCAAGCCCCCTTCAAGTACAGTAACCAACCCAAAGCCAGATGCTTACTGAGAACTTCCTGGGGCTCCTCCTGCTGAGCTGCTCTTACACTTACACCTCCCCGTGGAAAGAAAACCACCTTAGGCCTCTGGGCTTTGCACAGCAGTTCTCTGCGTGGAGGGCTCTTCACCACATCCTGCTGGCAACGGTCTGCTCGCCCCTAAGACCCATCTCCCAGCCCCGCGCCATCTCCATCCCTCCCGTTTCCACACCTTCGCCCAGCGAGGTGCCCAGTGCAAAGCAGGGCCGAGTGATCGGGATGAGTCAGTGGACACACTGATGCGTCACCCAACTGCTCCCTACTTGTTCTCTGGGTGCTGCTGTGAGGGCTCCCGGCCAAGGCTGGGTGAGCCCGGGCCACACCTCTGCCTTCCACACTCAGAGCCCGGTCACCGGGAGGAACCGGTCCACCCCCGACACTAAGGGACAAACCAGCACGCTGAGGAGCACACAGACAGGCTGACCTCCAACCGTCTCTCCCTTTCCTGAATCCAATCCCCAACCAACACTGTGTGCGCCACGCTGGCCTCGACAAAAGGCAGAAACACCACAGGGAAGCCAGCACTCTCGGGGAGCAGCCACGCGGCCACATGTGGCAAGAACCATGGTATTTCCATGCTCCTGCCCCCAGGAATCCCACCAGCCAGAAATGGAGTCTAAAGAAATAACACAGAGCAACAAACAGCTCCACTCACGACTTGGGAGCAACTTGCTGTCCAACAAGTCAATGGCTAAATGAATGCTGATCTATCAACTCTCTAAAATATTACACAGCAATCAGTTATAATTAATTAATTATAGATAACTATGAGGAAGTCAAGAAACCCTCTAGAGTATGAACCCACAGGACTCCCATCAAGTCAGTGCTCCCCACCCAGAGCTGGGGGCTTTTCTCTGCCTCCTGGGTGATCAGAGCCCTCTGGAAGTGTTCAGCAGAATTTCCCCACAAGCTGCTCTGAAGCTGCAATCACTCAAGGTATCAGAGATAAAAACATGAAACACATATAGTCCCCAAGGGGCATTCAGTCTAGTGAAGGGGACCAGGGATGTCTCCTTCAGGGAACCAAGGCAGGATGTGAAAATGTGGCCTATGATTTAAAAATACAGCAGGACTGAGTAAGATTGGGAGTCAACAAGAAAACAGCTATTGCGTTCACTGTTGGGATCATGAACAACTCTTGGGGGTTTTTGTTTGTTTACTTAACATCATTTTTTGTAAACTAATGCTACTATATAGCACTTACCAGATTTTTTGTTTTAATTAATTTATTTATTTATTTTAGTTATTTTTGGCTGCGTTGGGTCTTCGTTGCTGTGCGCGGGCTTTCTCTAGTTGCAGCGAGCGGGGGCTACTCTTTGTTGCAGTGCACGGTCTTCTCACAGTGGTAGCGTCTCTTGTTGCAGAGCACCGGCTCTAGGGTGCGCGGGCTTCAGTAAGTTGTGGCTCGCGGGCTCTAGAGCACAGGCTCAATAGTTGTGGTGCACGGGCTCAGTTGCTCAGCAGCATGTGGGATCTTCCCGGACCAGGGCTCAAACCCATGTCTCCTGCATTGGCAGGCAGATTCTTAACCGCTGCACCACCAGGGAAACCCCTAGATATTATTTTTTAAAAGGAAGGGAAGATGTTTGACTGCCCATGTATGCACGCCTTCTGATACAGCCTTGATCATTCCCAGCAGAAGATGAGGTTAGGGAACCCCTGTACTGCACTCTCCACCAACATGACCTAACAGTTCTGGGTAGTCAGTGTAAAGACCCCGGCCTGGGAGCCAGGAGGCCCAAGTTCAAGTCCTGGTTCCTTGACTTCATCACTGTGTAGCCCAGAACAAGACGCTACGGCTGTGAATCTCAGTTTCAACATCTACAATAAAAGGAAAATATATATATCCTTGCCATTAAAAAATTTTTAAATGACATCAGACACAAACACACACTGAGTCACTAAACAATCAATGCCTGAGAGTCAGGGACATAAATCCCAGCATCTACTCAGGCCCATGCACACAGCTGGTGTGTAGAGGCCAGCAGTGCTCAGGGGAATGAACCCCAAGTGTGAAGGGTAAGACTGTAGAGTATTCAAGGCCAGTCCAGATGGACCCCAGGACTCCTGACTCTGAGGGGAGGGGCAAAGCATGCAAACCCCACACAGGCTCCCGCACACAAGCCTGAACATATAACCTCCAAGCACAATGACCATCCCCATGAAAGTTCTTCAAGAAGAACAATCTCCAAGCAGCCTTGAAGAAGGATCCATACCTATGGGGGCCAGTATCCCAGCTTCGGGGAGATTCCTGGGGCAAAGATTTCTCTGGGCCCGATGTGGGGGGTTGAGGAGCTGCACTCAAGCATGAGGTGAGGGCAAATGGCCCTTTGGTAGAAGATTCACTGAAAGATCTATGGGCAGAAGGTGTGTAAATTGCAGCTAATATATCTTCTGTGGTTTTGAGGTTGGTTCCTTGACCTTCTTTTCCACAAAAGAGTTTCTGTGGAAACGCTTCCACACTCATAGCAAACAGGATGTATAATATTTTCTGCATTTCAATTCCAAAAGGAGAAACGATGCCTGGGTAGCAGCCGTCTGGCCATCTTTACAAGCTTGTAAATCATGGGAGATTCCAAGGTTGCCTGTCTCTTCTGGGATGTGTAGATGTTAAGTCAGTAAAAGGAAATGTGAGCAAATGTCCAAGTCAGTCGGACGCCTTGCCCCCGCCAAAACCTCGCTGTGTCCTGGCCACCCAAAGACCACTTCATCCAAGCACACCGCAGAGGGAGGCCTGTCAGCGGAGCTTGTGCCCACCTGCCTGACCCACACCTGGGTTAGCACACACCTCTACAGGCCAGTAGGGCCAAGACCCCAGGAACGTGGGGCTTCTCTTTTAGGACAAACCCGTCAGGGCCAACCAGCGTCAGCCATCACTGCAGATCCCTCAAGAGGCCACACCAGGCTTCTCCTCCCAATGCCACGTGGACCAAACTGTGTTGGAACTCGTCTCTAAGCCTCGTCCAAGATGTCTCAATCAAGTCCTGGAGAATACTGTCCTATTGCTTTACAGACATTCAGTTCTAGACCCAAACTACATTCCTCCACGTGGGCACCACCTGCCGGCACGAGCGCCCAGGGCCTGTCATCTGCCTCTGAAAGTCAGGAGAGGACTGTCAGCTGCTGCGAAGATACGCACGATCGTGGGGCAGCCACCGTATGCAACTCAATGCCATCAGGGCCTAGGGCGAAGCCCAGCTTCCGAGAAAGGAAAGCATCAGGTATGTGGCCCTGAAGAAACACGTTCCCTCTGAGTGAGCACATGGGAAGTCTGCTTGAAATGCCCATCGGTTTGCTCTGTTAGTCACAGCTGTCCCCACTGTCACCACAGCCAACGCTCACGGCTTACGAGGCGAGTCACTGCTCCAGGCACTTCACATCATGTACCCTGTGCCACTCTTCCATTTCACATACAAGGAAACCACAGTGTCTAAGCAGGTGTGAGTCAAGGCCACCTGGCCCCATATCTTGCCTTTAACCTCTCGACACCGCCCATCAGTGAGCCACTCCCAAAAGTAAAGGCTGGTACTATCCCAGCAGGATGCACGTTCCCAAGTGGGTGACTCTCCTTGGGGGTCTAGTCCTGACCAGCACCTCACTCAGGGCCTCCCCTAGACATCCCTGCAGCTGAGGCCTGGGGCCTGTGTGTAGTGCCAATGCATGGTCCCCGTAAGGAGTTCACTAGAGGATGAACCTCCACAAACCACCCTTCATGAAGCCGCCCACCCAGCTTGGCCAGGCACTACGGGCTGTGAAGGCATTTGGGGAGTGGACAGAGACCATGGGGCTCTTCTCCAGAAGGAGGAGTCTTTCGTACCTGTGGATGAAAGACGTAAGTGTGAGCACAGGCTCCCACCTCCACCCAGAGAAAGTAGAGCCTCAAATGTAGAGTAACCCTGTACATTTATCATCCAAACTGGGATACTTTGGGGAATGAGTAGGGAGCCTACTAATTACACAAGGACATGTGGCCCAGAAGAAAGAAACTTACAAGAAATGCAGTTTACCCATCTTTGCTGTCAAATGTCAGGATGCCAAGACAACAAAGCCACTGAGAATACCCACAACGAGACAAAGACACAAAAACTGGAGCTAAGGGTAAGGAACTCAGCACCAGGGAGCACAGAGGAGGGATCTGGGAGAGACCTCCGTGAGGAGCGAGCAAAGGCAACCTCAGAAATGGAGGTCAGGGGACATGCGACAGGGAGGCCGGCTGGCATGTGCAGAGGCCCACACTTCCCTCCAGAGGCCGCCAAGCCTCACACACTGCCTCATGCCGCCCACCCGGCAGCATGTTATGGCGCGGGGTTCCAAGGGGAGAGGGCACACCCCCAAAATACCATAAGGCCCAGTGTCTTTGGGGGCCCCCTCCTCCAGAGCTCTAAACCTCGAGATAAAGTCCCACCCTTCAGCCAAATCAGAAGTAGCACTGGGTGGAGACAAAGACAATAAATACTTGGTGAAACAATGAACCGAACTCCAAATAAAGTTATCTGATGGCCAGTTGCTTTCAGCACAGAACATGTCCACGCTGCTGCCATGCAGCTGCCACGCACTTGACCACGGCTGAGCCCCAAGCTGTGCGTGCACACACACGCACACGTGGGTGTAAGAGGGCGAGGCCAACACCATGCCCGTCCAGCATGCTCCTGGGGGCCTGGGGTAACCAGGACAGAGCGCAGGATGGAGGTAGAATCTGAGGTGTTAGCTACTCATGGGTAGCAGATGTCAAACCAAAAATGACAAAAAGACAGGAAACAAAGATGTCAAATAAAGGTTTGGCAAAATGTGAATTACAGGGACTTCCCTGGTGGTGCAGTGGTTAAGAATCCACCTGCCGGGACTTCCCTGGTGGCGCAGTGTATAAGACTCCACACTCCCAGTGCAGGGGGCCCAGGGTTTGATCCCTGGTCAGGGAACTAGATCCCACGTGCATGCTGCAACTAAGAGTTTGCACAAACTAAGAGTTTGCATGCCACAACTAAGGAGCCTGCCTGCTGCAGCTAAGACCCGGAGCAACCAAATAAATAAATAAAATATTAAAAAAAAGAAAAATCCACCTGCCAATGCAGGGGACACGGGTTCAAGCCCTGGTCCGGGAAGATCCCACATGCCACGGAGCAACGAAGCCCGTACGCCACAACTACTGAGCCTGCGCTCTAGAGCCCGCGAGCCACACCTACTGAGCCCGCGCACCTAGAGCCCGTGCTCCACAGCAAGAGAAGCTGCTGCAATGAGAAGCCTGCGCACTGCAACAAAGAGTAGCCCCTGCTCACCACAACTAGAGAAAGACCACAGGCAGCAACGAAAACCCAACGCAACCAAAAATAAATAAATTTTTTTAAAAAATATGAATTATAAGCACAAACCAAAAACGGGGGGGGCGGTGCGGGTAATAACTGTTTTGGTGTATTTTTGTAATAACTTACTTTTTTGAGATATAATTCACATACCATACAACTCACCCATTTAAAAGTGTACAAGTCAATGGTTTGTAGTGCACCCACCACCATAATCAAATCTATCCCAAAAAGAAGCCCTGTATACTTTAGCTATCATTCCCCACACACTCCCCGCTCCAGTCCCCAGCAACCACTAATCTGCTTTATGTCTCTACAGATTTGCCTAGTCTGGACGCTTCACATGAATGGAATCAGATAACACATGGTCTTTTGTGTCTGGCTTCTCCCACTGAGCGGATGTTTTCAACGGTCATCCATGCTGTAGTTGTTGGTTGTACCACACTCCTTTTCATGGCCAAGTAATATTCCATTGTGTGGATGGACCACATCTGTTTATTGATGACAGTGGGGTTGTTTCCCCCTTTTGGTGGCTGTGAACATTCATATCCAAGTTTGGTGACTGTTGTTAAAACTCCTTTAGGAGAGACCAAAGAGGTAAACACCACATGTCATGTGAAGTCTGAACAATCAGCTCTTCAAAAGCTGCAAAGGGAAAAGGGTTGAATGGGGTGCTGCAAGGGAGTCCTGAGAGGCTCCCTGAAAGCAGACTGGGGGGCAGCAGCCCCAAGTGCTCAGATCAAGCTCAAGCTGGAAGCCTCCACGTGCCGGCCACACACGGGCTGGACAGGGCGGGGCAACCAGTGCACAAGAAGGGAGGGGCAAAGAAATATTTTCTTTAACAGAGGCCATACGATATAGTCACAGCAGAAACTGTGGTATAACTAAAAGGTCTAAGTCTATGGGGATATCTTCTCATCTAACATTAAAGATGCTGAAATTCCGGGACTTCCCTGAGTGTCCAGTAGTTAAAACTCCACGCTTCCAGTGCTTCCACTGCAGGGGGTGCGGGTTCAATCCCTGGTTGGGGAACTAAGATCCCACATGTCGTGAGGTGCAGCCAAAAATTTTTTTTAAAGAAAGACAACTAAATTCCTGCCAGCTACCAAATCCAAGGGGCAGGACCCGGCTAAGGAGCACTTTAACCCCAAACAGAAGAGGTAATTTTCCTCCTCCAAGGAAAATCCTGAGGGTTGATCCAAGCTTCTTCCCCCAAAATAGAATTTAAAAATCCCTATTGTGTCACCTGAGACCTCTGGGGGCCTCCGAGACTCTCATGAATCCCCTTCCCGCCAACATGCTTCAAGAGCGCAGGACTCGACTGACCGTCACTCCAAGAGCGAGGAATCCTAATCTCCCTCTCCACCCTGACTTCCCACCCAAGCCCCAACGCTGTGCCTCCAGGGTCTCGGAATGTGTCAAGCAGCACTAGGGGAAAAGAGTGAGGTCACCTTGCCTTCTGGCTGCCGAGCAAACCAGCGGCAGAGCCCAAGGAGGACTGCCTGCCCTGCTCCGCAGTCCTCAGCCACCTCTCACGCCACACATCACGGTGGCACCAGCCCCAGCACTGCAGGCTCCATCCTAAAACCTCCGGTCATCTCCACCCTCCCTCCTGAGAGCTGCAGAGCCTAGTGGGGAGATGTGACAGCAAAACAACTTCGCCAAGCCTCAGAATAAACATTCCCTGTGTGTCACGTCGACTCCCCACCACATGCCGTGTGCCTTACCCACACTTTATTTATTCCACGGACAGCCCTTGGCAGCAGGAGGCAAGGGTGGCTGCTTATGCCTCCCGCTCCATCCTCTACCCACCACAGCACTCTGAGCACTGCCTGGGGCTCTGCCCGTCCTGACAGACGTCCTCACTGCCGCTCCCATGGGGCATTCGGGGCCTTCAAGCAAATGGCCCAGCTTGAGCCAGACCAGTGGTCCTCAAAGGGATGGCCCTTTTAAGGGCGCCCTGAGACCCTTTTAAGGGGTCCATGAGCCAAAACTATTTTTACAAAAATACTAAGTCATCATTTGCCCTTTTTGCACTCATTCTTTCACTAGCATATAGGCTTTTCCAGAGGCTACACGACAGGATATCACAACAGATCATGTGCAAAAGATATGAGAATCCAACTGTCTTCCATTAAGATAGATGGTACAGAGATCTGCAAAGGTAAAATGATGCGACTCTTCTAAACAAAACTTTTTTTGTTTTGGAAAAGTTATTTTTCAGAATATACCTGTTATTTATGTGAACATGTAACAAGTTTATTTTATTTTTTAATGAATTAATAAAATTTTTAAAATGTCTCGTTTTAATTTCTCATACAGTTAAATACCATTGGATGTAACCGACATAAACAAAAGCCCTTTGAAGACCTCAGTAATCAAAAGCATAAAGGGGCCCAAAAACAACAACTCTGGGAACCACTGACCTAGCCAGCCGCCCCACCCCCAGCCAGCCCGTCCTCAGATCAGCCCTCCTGGTTCTCAGGGGCCCTGCTCACACGCTGGCTCTGTCAGCCCAAACACACAAGCCTTCAGGTCTGTCTCCAGGTCTCCACACAGAGTCCTTTCTCCTCAACAGCACTATCTTAACGGGTCGCATCTCATACCAGACTTGCTCCCAGCAGCTGCCTTAAGGTCCATCTGGAACTGGAAGACTCCTGCACACATCTGGGCAGGGAGACCTTCCTCTCGAGAGGCGAGCCTCTGCATGGAGAGGAAGTCTGCAGAGGGGGCTGGGCCCAACAACGGGGCAACACCTACTTGTGGTCCCCTCCCCTGGATCCCAGCATCTGGGAGGCTGACACAGCAGAAACACCAGCACCTCGAACATTCAGCAGGAAGGCTGCACCTATGCTGTACACACACGCCACTGAAGTTCTTCCGTATATATCAAATATTTCATTCTATTAACAAATTTTAATGCAAGGGTTAGAGTCAATCAGTGGTTTTCAAACAGTGCTTCAGGGCCACTGCAGACCATGGGGTGGGGCAGGCGGCTGGAGAACCATCCCTTCCCCCCTCCGGGGACTTCACATGGGCAAGTTCCGCGTTCCATTTCAAGGGGCTCCATGCTCCATGGCTAAAGAAATAAAGTTTGAAAACTGGTAATAAGAGTAGTAAACAGGGGCTTCCCTGGTGGCGCAGTGGTTGAGAGTCCGCCTGCTGATGCAGGGGATGCGGGTTCGTGCCCTGGTCTGGGAAGATCCCACATGCCGCGGAGCGACCGGGCCCGTGAGCCATGGCCGCTGGGCCTGCGCGTCCGGAGCCTGTGCTCTGCAGCGGGAGAGGCCACAACAGTGAGAGGCCCGCGTAACGCAAAAACTAAAAGTAAAAATAAAAAGTAGTAAACAGGCCAGATCAGGTCGGAGACTGGCTCTCAGCAGCTCCTCCGCACCTCACCACCCTGGGGTGCACCGGTGTCTCCCTACACGGCCTGGCCTTCAGCTCCCAAGCCCCCTCGGCCCTCTTCCCCACAACTCTGAAGCCCCAGCTTAGCTCCTTCTCGGCAGCTAGGCTGATACTCAGGAGGGAGCAGAGCTCCAGGTGGCTCGGCCAGCCCTGTACACGGGCTCAGCGCCTCTGCCACAGACCCCAGGTCCCCATCCCAGGCTCCTGCACCCGCCCAGCGCCGTATCTGCCCGCCCACCCCACAGTCCGCAGTGCTGAGGTCTGGCTTAATGTGCCGCTTCCCAACGCGGCTCACAACAGAATTCCACAGGACCCAACAATTCCTCCCCTGGTCTCCACCTAGAAGAGCTGAAAGGAGGGTTAGACAGAAGTGTGCATGTGGGTGTTCACAGCAGCACTAGTCACAACAGCCAGAAGGCAGGACAGCCCAAGGGTCCATCTACAGACAAAGAGATAAACAAGATGCGCTATGCCACATAATGCAATACTCGGCCAGAAACAAGCAGTGAACACAGGTTCATGCTACCACATGAACCCTGAAAACATGCTCGGTGCAAAAAGCCAGACAAAAGGGGTCACAATTTCTACGATTCCATTTTGGTGAAATTTCCAAAAGAGGTAAATCCATAGGGAAGAAAAGCAGATTGGTGGTTGCTGAGGATGGGGGTAGGGAGTGGAGCCTAACTCTTCAATAGTAATGGCGTGTTCTTTTGGGGTGATGAAATGTTTTAAATTACAGACTGCTGGTGAATTTAGCATATTGTGAATGTGCTAAACGCAACTGAACAGTACACTTTATTTATTTATTTATTTTTGGTTGTGTTGGGTCTTTGTTGCTGCACGCCAGCTTTCTCTTGTTGCAGCAAGCGGGACTACTCTTTTGGTGTGCAGGTTTCTCACTGTGGTGGCCTCTCTTGTTGTGGAGCACGGGCTCTAGGCACGCGGGCTTCAGTAGTTGTGGTGCACGGGCTCAGCAGTTGTGGCGCAAGGGTTAGTTGCTCCGTGGCATGTGGGATCTTCACGGACCAGGGCTCAAACCTGTGTCCCCTGCATTGGCAGGCGGATTCTTAACCACTGCACCACCAGGGAAGTCCTGAACTGTATGCTTTAAAGTGATTAATTTTACGTTCCATGAATTTTACCTCAAAAAACCAAGAACAAACAAAAACCCACACGCAGACCTCACTAGATCTCAGGCCTAGAGACGGGAGGGCACGAGGCCACCGGCCTGCTGGCCATCCTCCCTCCCACGCCCCAGCTCAGCTGCCCACTCACCCCTCTGCCCACACACATGCCCTGCAAGCCCAGCCCATGCCCAGGGCTCCTCCCTGGACAGCAGCAGCTGCAGGAAGAGGGGAAAGGGACACTTTAGAAAGCCCCTTCCCTGTTTGGGCTTGACAAGGAGCCGATGGCCGTGGGATTTCTGGAACATGACGCCACTTGTGGCAAAGGGAGGAATGCTAGAGAATGCGTGGGGACAAATTTCTGAGGCAACGGCTTTGCAGGAAAAATATCACACCCTGTCCCTCAAAAAGCTGTGCTTCCTATAAAGTAACAGGTAGGACAGGAAAGTCCAATGGAAGGAAAAAAAAAAGAGACAGGAAATTTAACAAGTTCAGCCCCAGCCTCATCCTCCAGCCCCACCCTTCCCAGCACATATACCCCTGGCAGGGCAGCCCCTGGCTGCTGGACACGAGGGGCCAAGGGACACACACAGCTAGAGATCTAAGGTCCAGAAAGCCTACTTGAGCCCACCCAGGTCCACAAGGGGAACAGTGGGAGGAGGCCAAGTCAGACTATCTGGGTTTGCGTCCCACCTCTGCCACTTGCTGTGTCACCCCCGGGACAAGTTCTAGGACCTCTTTCCATCTCAGTTTTCTTATCTCTCTACTTCATAAGGCTGTTATGAATATAAATGAGTTAACAGTGGCCTGGCACACAGCAGTTATTGTTAGCTATGAATGCCACCACTGACCACTGCCACAATAACTAATCTCAGAGCACGTCAACTGCTCCTTCGATTTAAGTATAGAAAGCCACACCAGACAAGGCTGCATGGCCAGCTCGCTGGCCCAGTTCCCAGGAAGATCCTCCAAGCTCACAGGGTTTCTAGGAGGGAAGGGAGACGTGGGGATGAGAGTCAACGGGCTGTGTGCCAAGATGGCATCTGCCTGTTAGAAGAGCTTGCTCACAGGCTCTCGCAAGGAGCCACATCTGCTTGTTTAGACCCCACGGAACGCTCCACCCCCTGGAAGAGTGTGTGATCTGTAAAGGATGTGGGACAGCAGGGGAGGAAGCTGGAGAACCCACCTGCCAGCTGAAGTGAGTTAATCAATGCTGGCGACCAAAGGGCCTGGCCAGACCTCCTGCTCACTGCCCAGTGATTCAGGACTGGGCCCAGGCTGCTCTCTACCCGCCTCTGCCCATTTCCCCCAGGCCCACGGGCAAGAAAACTTGGATTCCCAGACAACTGCTCCCAGGGACACCAGCAGGATAAGCAGCTTCTCTTAACCCTCTCCCACCTTGCTGACGGCCACTCAGACACTTGCATGCACAGTGACTTCTGAAATCGGGATGTGCCCCTGCCACTCACGGGACGTGCACTGTGCACTTCTCTGGGCTTGGCAGGTGCTCGGGGTGGCTGTCACGCTGGCTGCTGGCCTCTGGAGCAGCCCACACCCTCTAATGGTAAGTCTCCGCCTGATGGTACCTGGCCTCTTCGCTTTTTTTGGAGGGGGGCCACGCTGCACGGCCTATGGCATCTTAGTTCCCTGACTAGGGATCGAACCCATGCCCCCTGCAATGGAAGTGCAGAGTCTTAACCACTGGACCACCAGGGAAGTCCCGACTCTTCGCTTCTTATACTCTAAAAATTCTTCAAATCAGTTCACTCTTTACACTTAAACATGTTCTGAAAATCAAACCCACATAAGGAAACCCACAAGGCCCTTCCAATCCCTCGGGGCTGAAGTGGGGAAGCTGCTAGGGTGATGCCAAGCAGCTCGCAGGAGAGTAGGCGGCCTGGGCCCCTGCCCTGTGGGGACAGGGCAGACAGAAAGAGAGTCTGAGGGCCAGCCATCCCACGTGCTAGCACCTCGCCACAGAGGTGGCTCCCCTCTCTGGGTCAGTGCTGATGAAACGAACCCCGTATGCTGAGCGCCCACTACACACCCAAGCATTCACAGATTTGGCACTCTTGCTATTTCCTGCATCTTCCACCATCCTCACAGGCGCCCACAGACATGAATCTTGTTGCAGCCCCCGTTTTCAGAGGAGGGATGCAGACTCTTAAATTCTGAGTAAGTTGCTCAAGCAGCATAAGACCCAAATCTGAGCTGAAAGCCCCCTCCCTCAACCCTCCCATTCCCTTACCTGAGCACGTGTAACTGTGTCAGATTTCTAGGTCAGGGCGGTCCCTAAGCGGAAGACCCGCCAGCCCCAGGTAGACAGGCTCTGAGTGCGGCACCCGGGAGACCTGGACTCTTTCTCTGGTTCAGCTGGGACTCCCAGCAGCTGCTCCCCCGCCCAGCCCCTTTAGCTGTGGGCCAGGATACTAGGAGGGGAGAGACGGGACCGCAGGTGCACATGGAGTCTCCCCGGTCTGCCTGTTCCAACCAGTGTTTTAGGACCTAGGGATCAAGGACACAACTACTTCCTGATTCTGAACCCCTCAGGGGAAAACAGTGCTTCCTGTTCAGGGCTGCACCAAAGGTGTGGTCACTGCAACAGGCCAGCAGCCTGTCCAGGGGACGTGAGACACCCCAAGGCTGAGATGTTAGGACCTGCAGGAGGACCTGTAAAATGCTCTGCCTGCCCCATGCGCCCCCAGCAACCAAGGAATTCAAGTCAGGGTAAGGCCCTGTTTCTGACAGCAAAGGTTAATGCATGTTAGCAGACACAGGGAGGGCCAAGAAAAACTTTGAAAAAACCCACACTGGCCTTCCTGTGACCTAGGCTGCACCTCCCTGGGTCTCAGTGGCTCCACCTGCTAATGGGGACAATCCTTCACCTGCTCAAGGGTGGGGGGATCCCCCAGCCCCTCAGGCCCCTCCTCCCGGGGGAAGGAATTAGAGCTCCATTAAACAGCTCTAACTCAGCTTGCAATACCCCAGCCTCCTACTGAAACAGTACCACGTTAACAAGTCAAAGCGGCCTTGCCAGGAGGAGGGAGGGCAGGTTCCCGGCCGCACGAAGGCTGGTGTGTGAACCATGTGGCACACAGCCCCATCCGCAGGCAGCTCCGTGACCTAGGGCAGGCACCCAACCTCTCTGAAACTCGACGTCCCCTACACTCCACAGGTGGCCATGTTGCCACCAGCCCTGCTCGCCTCCCCAGCCGCCAGCGGTGGCAGGAAGTCACAGTACACACAACACCTGATCCAGTGCGAAGCAGGCTCAGGAGGACTCCACAGGCCCGTCCACTCATTCTCACCGCGAGCTGCCCCAAGCACTGGGCAGGAGACCGTCCAGCGCAGCACACACACCAAGCTGAGCGAGGAGAGGAAGGAGCTGGAAGGGTTACAGACTCCAGGCAAGAACCAGGCTGTGGTTTCATGTGAACTAGGATGACCCTGACTGAGAAAACCAGCAAGTGGTTTGGAAGATTCTAGTTCCAGGCTTCAGAAACAAAATGGCAGCGAATCAATCCTCTGGCTCTCTCGCCCCAAAAGGAAGTGACAGTATAATGGGAGTCGTGGGGATGGGCATTCAGGGGTCCCATCCCAGGGCAGCTGAGAAAGAGCTGCAGACAATTTCACAGAGCCCTCAGCTGCTCAAACTGAAGGGACCACGAAATCTAGGGCAGAGTTTTCAAACCTGCCCCTCGCAGACCTCAGAAATGACTGGAGGTCCCATGGGTGGGAAACAGATGGCTGAGAGGCCAAGCTCTGACCCCGTGTCGCCCAGAACAGTGTCACTTTTTCTGTTTCATACACAATATTTCTGTACGAGATTCCTTTGAGTAAAAGGCCCCACAATTTAAAGTTTGAAAACCACTGACCTGGTCCAACCATGTCGTTTCAGATGAGAAAGTGATGCTTGGAGAGTGAGTTTCCAAGGATAAACGAAAAGCCTGTTTTCTCAGATTAAATGCTTCGAAATTGGCACCCAGTGCTCACCACGCCTCCCTGTGTGCCTCGCTCCCCCACAGGACGAGGATGTGGGCAGTAGGATATTACTTCCCTCTTGTCTCTTTTCCCTGATTGCAATGCTCTCTCCTCTCCTTCAAGTCTAGCTGGCAGCTTGGGAACAATTTAAAGATAAATATTCCAAGTCAAATTTATTTCAGCTACACAACATCAGGGTCCTAGTGATCAGGTGAGAACAGATCTGTTCCCCACAGGAGAGACCGTCAGCATGCTTCTTGGAATATTAATTACCACAAACGGGGTTCAGGAGTCTCCATCCATCCCATTAGTGGACACTCCCTGTGTACAGAACGTGGGCACCTGCTTTACAGGTGGGAAACCGAGGCCGGGAGAATGTAAGTAACCTTTCTGGGTCACACTGCCACGTCTGTGCCAAGAACAGAACACAGGTCGTCGACTGTAGTCCTTCTGCGTGGCAAGGGCACAGGAACTCAGAAAGAAAGGTCAAGTAGCAGGCTAGAACACAGGGAAAAAGGCAGCTAGGATACAGCGGCAAAACACTCAGCAAATACAAAGGGTTGTGCAGAATGCAGTCACCACGTCCTGCCATGTGCCTGGAGGGACATGTAAGCCTGTCCCCACCCCCCCACCCCGGGCTCTCATTCACTCCCCACAGCATAGGTCCACTAAGCCCTGACCAGCAAACACCCTTCTCTCTTCTGCCCTGCAGGGAGTAGGGATCAGAGCCCCAGAGCTCTAAAACACAGTAAAAGGAGTCACCAAAAAAGAAGTGACATTCAAAGAAAGAACCCCCTGAAGTTGGCAAAAAGACATCAAGAGGGGGATGCAAACAGGAGTAACAGCACGAGAGAGCCAACATTCCAGGAATCCGAATGCAGGCCAAGGAGAAAAACCCACAAGCGCAGCCTTCCCACCCTGGACTTCCCCCAAGGGTCTCAGGCCAGGCCACTGCAGCCAGAGCCGCCCATCCACCACTGTAGGCGCCAGCCACACGTGGCTACCGAGCACTGGGAAAGTGGCTAGTCCGGACCAAAGGTGCTGTAAAGGTAGAAGTGTATATAACAGCCTCGTTACATGTTGAAATGATAATATTTTGGATACGTTAAATAAAACGTAACGTTAATTTCACCTGTTTCTTTTTACTTTTTAAATGTGGCAACTAGACAATTTTAAATTACATATGTTGCTCGCATTACACTTCTATTGGACAGGGCTGGTCTAACCCAGGGGGGTTGGCAAGCTATGTATGCTCGTTCCATTGACCAAATCTAGCCCATTGGCTATTTTTTTAAGGTCTCAAAACCAAGAATGGTTTTTACATTTTCCAAGAGTTATATAAGTACCTACTTAAATTCCTCGATTTTTCCTATGGGCCTGCAAAGCCTAAAATATATACTATCTGGCCCTTTAAGAAAAAATTTGCCAATCCCTTGTCTACACTCTAGAAACAATCGGATATTCACTCCAATGACACAAGGAGCAGGGGGCAGGTTTGGAATTTGTGTGTGTGTGTGATTTTTGCACGTTTATTTTTTTAACTGAGATAAAATTCACATCACATAAAATTAACCACTTTAAAATGCATAGTTCAGTGGCATTTAGTAATTTCCTCATGTTATATAAACAGCATCTCTATCGAATTCTAAAACATTTCATTACCCGAAAACAGAACCCCAACCCCATCAGCAGGCACTCCCCATTCCCCCCTTACCAGAACCTTGGCAACCACTAACTTGCTTTCTGTTTTTACAGATTTACCTGTTGTAGACATTTCATATAAGTGGAATCATACAGTATGTGACCTTTAGAGTCTGATTCTTTTCACTTAATATCATGTTTCTGAGGGTCCATCATGTTGTAGCATGTCTCAGTACTTCGTTCCTTTTTATGACTGAATGATATTCCATTGTATGGATTAGACCACAATTTGTTTATCTATTCATCCACTGATCAATATTTGGGTTGTTGCTACTTTTTAGATATTGTGAATAGCGCTCTTACAAACATATGCATAAAACTATTTGTTTGAATACCTGTTTTCAATTCTTTTGGGTATATGCTAGCAATGGAATCACTGAGTCATACGCTAATTGTTCTGATGAACTGCCAAACTGACTTCCACAGCGGCTGTACCATTTTACATTCCCACGAGCAATGCACAAGGGCTCCAATTTCTCCACATTTTCACCACACTTAATACTTCCCCTTTTCTACTAAAGCCATCCTAGTAGGTGTGAAGTAGTACCTCATTATGGTTTCAATTTGCATTTCCCTAATGACTAATGATGATAACCATCTTTTCATGTGCTTATTGGCCATTTGTAAGGTCTGGAACTTCTGACACACCCCTTGCCAAACTACCTACCAATCTGTGAATAATCACAAATCTTCTAAAAAGGGTGGGCATGGAATCTTCCCATTGTTTCTGAGATGAATGTTAAGTCAAATAAAGAAGTTCCATACCATGGAACTTCTAAGAAAGTCACAGGAACAAAGGGAAATGATGAAATGATTGACTGAAATGACTGATGAAATGATTCACTGAGGCCAACTCCTGGCCCACCCACCTCTATGTCTGGGATTCCTACACCAAGGCCCCAGCAGTCCCAGCAGCGGAGTATGGACACAGCAAGGGGCAGAATTAGACCAGGAGGGCTGAGGGGGGACAAAGAAGGACTGAAGAGCTGGGAAAGATCAAGACCAACCTGCTCATTCTCCAGGAAGGAGAAACAACCCAGCCAAGGTCCCACAACAAAACAATGCTAGACCAGGGACTAGAACTGAAGTTTGGTACTCCTTCCACAAAAAGTGATTCCTAATAGTGCACGAGTCAGCAGGAGAATGAGACATCATGTCAGGTCAATACCCACCAGGAACCCTGGCTGGGATGAGGACCTGGAAGCCAAGAACCCTAGTTCCAGACCTGCTGCTCTGCTCCCTCTATTCTCAGTTCACTCTACACAGCCTCCTGAGTGACTCCATTCACTCCCATGACATCAGAATTCCCACCTGGTCCCCACCCCTCCTCCAGCTCTAACCGCCTACTGCCTTAAGTGGGTGATTCCACCTAAGGACCAAATTGGACCTCTACCTCCTCCAAGTCAAACTTACCACACTATTTTTACTCCTCCCCGCTCCCTCAAATCTACTCCAAATCTGCTATTCTCAACTGCCATTAAGGGTACTTTTATCCACACAGGTTTCCTCAATCCCCACTCCGATCAACTGCCAATATCCTGTCCCTGGTGTCTGACGACTCCTTTCCCTCCTGGCCAGCACTGACCTAGAGAAGACCTTTACTGACATTTAATTGGACTTCTTCAAGAGCATCTATTAGAACTTCTGCCTTTAGCCAGAATTATCTTCCTAAAACACAAATCCAATGGATTAAAAAGCTAAGCATAGGAAATTCCCTGGAGGTCCAGTGGTTAGGACTCCACGCTTTCACTGCCAAGGGCCTGGGTTCGATCCCTGGTCAGGGAACTAAGGTCCCACAAGCCATGCGGTGCAGCCAAAAACCAAACGAACAAGCAAAGCTAAGCATAAAAATAACTATAAAAGAACTAAGAAAAACATCAGAGACTACTTTATAACATTGGAAAGAACATCTTCATAAGAATGAGAATAAAACTACAAACTATAAAGAAAAACATGGGAATTAAACTGTCATATTTAAAACTACCACATGAGAAAGAAAAATGACCATACAATTAAAGACAATGTATGACAGGTGCCAGATTAACATCTAGAGCAGGAGTCGGCAAACCATGGCTCACAGGCCGATCCTGCCAGCTACCTATTTTTGTAAATAAAAGTTTCACTGGAAAGAGCCATACCCCTTAGTGTATGTCTTGTATACAGCAACTTCACACATCGGCTTTTGTGCTACAATGGCAACGCTACGTAGTAGCCACTAAGATCTTATGGCCCACAAGGCTGAAATATTTACTATCTGACCTTTAGGAAAAGTTTGTGGACCGCTGACCTAGGGTATATACAGAAGCTCCTACAAATCAATGGTGGGGGGGCCCTAACCCGATAGAAAAATGAGCAAATAATATGAAAATCCACGAAAGAACAAAATATAGTCAATAAATATTACTAAAAGAGGCTTAATCTCACTGGTAACTAGGGAAATTATTAAAGAATTAAATAATTTGATAATACCCAATCCTGGCAATGGTATGATACAGCCTTTTTTGGAAGACAATTTGGTGATTATCTGTAGAAAAAAAAAAATTTAATGCACTTGATGTCAACCTAGCTATTCTATTTTTACGTATCTGCCCCCAGAGAAATACTTGCTTTCGTGTGCGCACGCACATGCATTCTCGCGCTCTCACTCTCTCTCTCTCTCACACACACACATACACACACACGCACGCACACACACACACACACACACACACCCAAAAGCAGTTAGAAAGCTGTTCGTTGAGGCATTCACTGTCTATAATGACAAAACCTGGAAGTAACCTTGCTGTCCACCAATAAGGGAATGGTTAAACTATGGTACATCCCTGATGGTACAATATGCAAAATATCCCTGATGGTACAATGTGCAAAAAACAAGTTTGGTATATTGATATGTATTACCATGAAAATGGCTATAAAACATCATTAAGCAGAAAAAACAAAATATATTTCAGAGCAAAAACGCACATACAGCTTAGGTTTAAATAGGTTTTTTAACTGTACTTGAGTCTGCATGTATGCAGAGAAATGCATAGGAGAAGGACTAAAGGATAAATGCCTTAAAGAGGAGGTGGCCTCAATGATCACTGATCTATCTTCCAGCCTTGATGGTCTAAAATAAGCTCAGGGTGGGAGGGGCAACAGGAAGCAGGGGCTTGAAGGAGACTGATGGGAACCGATTGGCTGAGGTTTTCTAATGGAGCCATGAGGATGAGAGTAAGAGGCTGGGGGAGGGCCGGATGCAGGGAGCAGCAGCTAAGGCTGCTGGCAACAGCCCTGAGTCTCCCTCCGTCTCTCTTCAAAAACAGTTTCTTCCTGAAAGATCCCAAGAGGTAGAAGGCTGGCCTAGTCTCTCCCAGCACAAATAACCCCACTCATTTCAGAAACGACCATTCCACTTGTGCCCTGGAGGGCCCAGGCCTATTTCAAAACCCACAATTCAACTGTGAATACAGTGCAAGATTAAGGTACTTTTAAATTTGTGACATCCCCCTCCCCACCAAATCCAATTAATAATCAGCATTTTAAAAACAGACTCAATTCAAATATGCAGATTCCACTCTAATTCATCTAAGTTTAAGAATCGGAAAACAAGCCCTAGGAGGTGTAAACACCCAATTTAGGCAGCTGCCTGGAATAACCAGAAAACTCTCTCAGAATAACCCTTGCCAAACCAGAAACTTCCTAAATCCAAGCTTACTGTTCTGTAGGTGATTCCTGTTCATTTGTTTTTTAAACTGCAAGAAGAAAAAGTTTCATACGATGTCATGCCTTGCTTTTCACAACAGCCTAGTGAGGCAGGAGAGCCAGGGATCCCTGCTCCCAATTTACAGAGAAGGAAAATAAATTATAACGAGGCAAAGGGACTTGTTCAAGGTCACGCAGCTGCAAGTGATAGCCAAGCCTAGAAGTTCAGTCCCCTGACTCCTGGTCCAGGACCCTCATGGCCACATGAACTGCTTCCCAGGGCAAGGCGTCCAGTGGAGAGGAGAGCATCTCCCTCAGAAGCCCACTACAGCCCGGCACACCACCAGGACACGGACCCTGCCGTCCTAACGCTCTGACTCCGCAGCCCTGGGTGCGGGGTGAAGCTCTGGGTCTCGGGTACCAGAAGTTTCTTTCTGGCCACTGGGGAAGGCAGCCGGTCCCAGGCCGTCACCCCTGCCCTGCCACCCACTCGGCCGGCCGTGTAAACACTTCGCAGCAAGAGAAACGGCCAGGCCAGTCCACTCCAAAGCAGCGTGTCGGTGGAAGGAGCGCCCACGACGAACTCAGCTGGGCTGGAACGGGAAGGGGCTCCCGGCCTCGCGCAGAGGGATCAAGGGAAGCTCGTGGCGGCTGGGGGGACGGAGGCTTGGGGGGGGGACGGAGGCTGGGGAGAGGCCGGGGGTGGGGGGGGGGCGGGGCCGACCGGGAAAGCGGGAGTGGCCGCGCGGGGCCGCAGAGCCCAGCTCCGGAAGGGCCGGCCGGGCCCTGGACCCGCGCCGGGGCACGCGGGACGGCCCGGCGCCGCGCTGTGGGCGGGTTTCCGCCGCCAAAGCGTGCGAAACCCCCCAGGGACGAGGGACAGAGACTCGGCCGGGAGCGGCGACCCTGGGGGCGGGGAGGCCGTGCGAGCCCCTCCCCCGCCGGCGGCCCCGGGTCGCGGCCCAGAGCGAGACCCGGACCCAGGCCGCCCCCGCCCGGTGGCCGCCGGTGGGAGAGGGCGCGGAGCCGGGCGGCCGAGTGTGGCCCCGCGCTTTGTTCCCGCGCTCGGCCGGGCGCCTCGAGACGCCGAAACGCATGAGTCACCGGGCGGCGAGCGGAGGGCGCCGCTCAGTCCCGCGGGCGCCGCTTTGTCCGCCCCGCCCGTGCCGCCCGCTCACCTGCGTCAGGTCCTCGTCGTTGAGCAGATGCGACTCGCGGGGCTTGAAACAGTTCTGACACTTGCTCTTGTTGAAGATGTTGGCCTGGAATTTCCTGCACGGGTTCTCCTTGGCCGCCGACATGGCCGGGAACGGGCTCAGGCCGGGCACCGCCGCATCCCCGGCCGCCGCCTCCAGCCGCGCACGCAGGCCGGCGCCTCACAGAGCGCGCGGCCCCCGCCGCCCGCCCGCGCCGCCGCCGCCGCCGCCGCCGCCCGCCGGTCCCGGGCCCATGGACGCGGCCTCGCGCGCCCACTCCCACTCCCGCCGCCGCCCCGCCGATCCCCGCGCTCGGTGCCCGCACCGCCCTCGGCCGCAGCGAAGGGGAGCGGAACGCCGGGCGCACTCCAGGGCGGCAGGCGCGCGCGAGGGAGCGACAGGCCAGCGCGCGGGGCGTGGCGGTGCGCGGGGCGGGGCCGCTTCCCGGCGCGATCGGCGGCCCGGCGGGTCAATGGCAGCGACGCGTCCTGGCTAACAAAGAAACCCCCTGGCCAATGGGAGCCGGGGGTGGGACAAAAGGCGGCCAGGCGCAAGGTAACTTGTGTAGGCGAAGTAAGGCGGGGCGTGGTGGGGAGTTCAGGCTTGGTGGACGGGCGCGCGGCCGCCGGTCCTGACAGCTGCGTGGGCGGGGCCTGCGGGAGGGGGGGCGCGGCCTGCGGGAGGGGCGGGGCCTGAAGGCGGGGCGGGGCCTGCAGGCGGGGCGGGGCCTGCAGGCGGAGGCGGGGGCGGGGGCGGAGGCGGAGGCGGGGGCGGGGGCGGGGGCGGGGACGGCGGGCTGGCTCTGCAAACAGTTCCTGCAACCTCGCGGTCCCGCGCCCACGCGGAGACGATTAGTTTGGCACCCACTATGCGCCGGCCCCGCGTGGCGGTCAGCAAGGCTACATACTGTTCCAAGTACTTGATATGCATGAGCTCAGCGAAGGCTCACAGCCTCCCCATCCCCATCCCCATCTTACGAGGGCGGACACTGAGGCGCAGAGAAGTTAAGGAGAGGGACGTAGGGTTTTGAGCGGCGGGGGGTGACTAAGAGATGTCAGCCCGGAAGAGCTGTCAGTTCTATTGCAGAAGATTAGTAAGGGCTGACGCGGTGCCAGGTACTGAGCCAGGCATTCCTGTCCCCACTACGTGCTTGAGGAAAATAAGGCTCCGATGTGTGCGTGTGCGGGGTCTACTAGGCGGCCCAACTGTCACTCCAATCGTCCACTATCCAGCCTCCTGGCCAGAAGACCACTTGGAGAAGACTGTAAAGGGGGCGCAGGCAGAAGGCTCAGCAGCCAAGAGAGGGGGGCTCCTTGGGGAAATTAGGGGTGGCTTCAGAGAGGAGGGGAAATTCAAGCAGAAGGTGAGAGGTCGAGAGGGGCTGGGGTGGAGGTAGCAGAGGAAGGAGCAGGACGGATGAGGCTGAGGGATTCCCGAGGGCCAGGGCACCCCACGCCTCGGGTTCCAAGCTCAGGCGCGCGTAAAGGTCATCCTGCCGGCAGCCAGGAGTCTACCACGGGAGTTTCCAAACGGGGGGTGAGCCAACTCAGCCCTCACAGAGGAGGCGACACTGAAGCATGTGTTAGTGGCAGCGACAGCAGCTGTTGCTAAGGGAATGGAAGGTTTTAGGAGGAGCAGCAACTGCTTCCAGGGCTGTGTACTTTTCCATTGAGCATCCGGTGAACAACCCGGGGAGGTGAATTTCAAGTCAGTGTAAGAAAATACTTTCCTCCCAAGAGAGCTGAAGAAAGGTGGATCAAACTCCTGTGGTCACCTAAGGGGGAAGGCCAGCTCTTGACCTTGGTTGAGTGCCTTCACCTACCCGCTGCCTCAGTTACCTCATCTACAAAATTGGCATGATTGTGTGCTTATTGTTAGCATTACATGATATAATGCCTATCAAATATTTAGCATAATGTGCCAGAATGTTAATTGGTGAATCCAAGCAAAAGGTGTTTATTGTCCGATCCTTGCAAATTTTCTGTTGGTTTAAATTTTTGCAAAATAAAAAAGTGTGTGTGTGGTGGGGAAGACAGACAATTGCACAGAATACTCAGAAACTGACACCAATGGTGGCCTCTGGGGAGGGAGCTGGGTGGTGAGAGGTGACCTACTTTTAATTTTCACTGTGAGCCCTTTTGTTTCTTTGGATTTGATATTGTGTGCATGTATAACTTGTTTTAAAGTAACTTTTTAAAGTCCTACTTTGGATTTGATATTGTGTGCATGTGTAACTTGTTTTAAAATAACTTTTTGAAGTCCTACCCATGCCTCAAGGCCAACTCAAAGGCCCCTTCCCTTAAGAAAATCCTTGGGGGACTTCCCTGCAGGTCCAGTGGTTAAGACTCCGTGCTTCCACTGCAGGGGCCATGGGTGCGATCCCTAGTTGGGGAACTAAGATCCCGCATGCCACGTGGGGTGGCCAAATAAATAAATAATAAAAAGAAAAAAGAAGATGCTTGGCAGGTTCCGCTCAAGTCAGCCGACACATCCAGTGCCTGCCTTGAATGGCAAGGGTCTGCAGCTGGGGAAATAAAGAGGCATTTGATTCGGGCCTGCCTGGGAGGAGCTCACACTTGAGCAAGCGGAGACAAATAAGAACAGAGGGCAGACAGACAAATTCAATCCGGGGTGTTGTGAGGGTCCAGTCAAGGGCACCCAGCTCTGTCTGTGGCTTCAGGGAGGGCTCCTTGGTGGAGGCAGTGCCAGGCTGAGACCTGAGCTGAATAAGAACCAGCCAGGAGAAGGCAAAGGGAAGTCACTCCAGACAGAAGTAGCACAGAGAGGTGAGAGTGAGGGGGAACAGTAAACAGATGGTGCTCGCACAGGTTTAGCCCTCGCTGAACGAATACCTATTACGGCAGATTAAAGCTCACCGTCTTCAGGGAGATGGGCGATGTTGGTGTTTATTATTATTGTTGTTTTGTCTCCATCTTACAGAAAACACACATGAGGCTCAGGGCGTTTGAAGAACTTGCCTGTGGTCCCAACATGCACTCTCCAAGTGAGGATTCAAGCCCACACAGACTGACCCCAGAGCTGCCTGGGCAGTAGGGAACCATTAAGTGAAATCTTTAGATTGAACACTTAAGAAGGGCTATTGGCCTGGAGAATGAAGCAGAGGTGGAGACCAGAAACATGACTGATTAGGAAACTACTCCGACAGGCCACAGAGCGGCGAAGGTAGAGGCTTGAATTAGGACAGAGTCAGTGGGAGACTTCGGGAAATATTCAGGACGGACGGGTGTACTTAACCCTTCCAAGTGGGGCTCTCCAGACATGACCAGACTGTGGCACTGTCCGAGCAGGGCTGGGTTGTGGTTCCGGCTGCATTTCCGCGCCTGCTTCACCGCCTGGCATGTGGTAGGCACTCACAAAGTATGAACCAACGAAAACTGACCGTTCTGTCTCGTATTGTTGTCTCTCCCCCACCAGAGTATAAAACCCACGCGAACAGGGTGTCTTCCAGCCTTGGTTTCCATTTCCGGGATCCTAGAACAGCACTTGGGACAAGGTCAAATACTGCACGTGAACACAGAAACATTCATCGGGCTGTACACTTATGATCTGTTCACTGCAGACATCTCTGTGGATAACGCAGAGCTCAAATAGGCAATAAACAGGCAAGCAAGCAAAGCTCTCTCACCTGGGCCCCAAATGCAGGCAAGTCGTGCTCTGCACACCTGACAGCATCCTGTAAGGAGCGGGACTTGTGTGTGCACACGTGTGCGTATCCGCTCTTAGACCCAGCTGTGGAACCCCCGCGTGGACACACTCACCGAGGTAACTGCTGTAATCTCGGTCACCGCGGATCCGTCTACTCGGCCCTTGAACCGCGTGTGAGTGGAATGTGCACTCTGTGTCTGGCTTTCTCACTCACCCGTGGGTCTGTGCACCCTGTGCCGTCATGTGTGTCAGTGCCTCACGATTTCTCACCGCTGCCTCAGAGTCCACTGGCCGGGCGGCCCCGCGAATGTCCCCAGTCTGGGCCGTGGTGAGTGAGGCTCGGAGGGGCACCCTTTGGCCTGACTCTGGCCCACATAAGCACTTACTTCTGTTGGGACCACCCAAGAGGGCACAGCTGGGGATTTGGTGAGCCTGTGTTTCACAGAACAGGAAACTCCCGGACAGTCCTCCCATCTGGGGGCTGGCCCTCCTCTCCCCCTCTGCTTCTTAACTTGGTAATAAGATTCACCTGGGGGATGTGTTGCTTCTCCAGCTCACGGGGCCTTCCCTGGAAATGCCGAACCAGGGCCTGTCGGCGCTCTGGAAGCCATGGGTTGCCAAGCCTGCCTGACCTTTAGGCGAGTTTTGGAAACAGTGATGGAGCTGTGGTTCTCCAGTCTTGAGCGATTTAAAAAATACCTACTCTGGGCCCCGATTCCCAGATATTCGGATTTAATCGGCATCTGGAAAAACTCCTCGAGGCAGTTACTGTAGGGGCAGGGGCGCGGCCCACTGGTTCAGGGAGAGTGGGAGGGACAGCCCACGAGGTCGCCAGCCCAGGAGGGCCCAGGAGGTCACAGGGCTGCACGAAACCACCCACCGACCCAGCGCCACCGGCTGCTGCTTTATTGCCTCTCTAGGTTGTGCGGGCTGACTGGGCCCCGGCTCCGTCCTGCTGGCCTGGCCTGGGGGTCTAGTGTGAGCCCAGTGAGATGGTGCCCAGGCTCTCCCCACAGCTCAGGGATCCCCAAAGTGCTCCAGGAGGGGGAGGCAGAAGCCAGCAGGGTCTCAAAGTCCCTCCGCCTTCTATGAGCCAGCACAGCTGCCCCAGCCCCGGGCACTGCCCCAGGGCCTCAGCCCCCTTTCCATGAGCTTCACCGGGGGCCCCCTTGAGACTGGCTGCCACAAACAGTGTTTACTCATAGGTTATTGTGTGAGGACAAAATATATTAATACACGTGACGTGTCTAGTTTGGTATCTGAAACAGTAACTGCTCCGAAACTTTCAGCTTTTATTATGCCTAGAACCTCTATGTCGGGGTTGGTGAGCTTGTATTTTAGGCTTTGCAGGCTCCGTGGTCTCTGTCGCAAGTTAACCCCCTCTTGCTGTTGTCCCGTGGAGGCTTCATAGACAATACATAAGTACGTGGGCGAGGCTGTGTTCCAATAAAACTTTATTTACAATAACAAGCGGGGGGCCAGGTCGGCCCTCTTCCTTGGGTCCCCTCTTTTCCTCTCGGTCGGGCCTCCCTGTCCTGGCCAGTCTCTCAGGAAGGTGGGTCTCCCTGGTCCTGGTCTAGCCCCTGTCAGCCATCACGTCGGCTCTCGGGGTTCCATGGTCATGGAGCGCTGTCAGTGTGCCCTAGGCTGGATGCTAGGTTCCATCACATATAAGCGCACTGAACCCAACTACCACCATTGGAAGGCAGTTCTGGCAGTGCCAAGTGGTGCCTGATGGGGGTCACTGTTAACCTCCCATCCCCCAGCTGTCCCCCAAAGCCACCCCAAATGGTCCAAATGCAGCTTACTAGCCCCTCCCTGACTGCCGCCTGGGGTTAGTATTACTCCCAGCTTACAGGTGAGGAAACTGAGGCCCAGGAAGGTCGAGGACAGCATTCAAGGTCGTACAACCAGTAAACGGTGAGGCCTAATTCAGACGTGGGCAGCATATCCATAACCACTGCCCTACCCGACCCCGGCCAAGGGTGCTGTGGGCAGGCGGGCCCCGCCCTTCCCCGGGGCTCAGGTGCGGCTGCCCTGGAAGGAGATCAGAGGATCATGGAGGCCCCTTCCAGCTCTGACTCCTGCAGACACCGAATGACAACAATCCTCAAAAATGCACTTGAAGAGAATGACAGGCACTGGACATACAAAGTCCGGCAGGAGGGCAATTTCGCCATTCGATTAAAATTTTAAGCATGCACACCCTTTGACCTAGTGATTCCCTCTAGAAAGACAGGTGTGGAGTTGCTCACGTGCACAAAGGTATGTTACACACAAGGATGCGTCCCTGTTCTCAAGAGCAGAACCGCGGAGACATGCCAGCTGGCCACCACCGGAGGATCCGATAAATAAATGATGGTTCTTTGATACAGGGGAGCACCGCGAAGCTAGTAAAGAATGAGAGGGTTGAAGCGGCCAGCCGTCTGCAACGTAAGGTGAAGTTTAAAAGCTGGTAGGAAAATGGTGTGTGTCTTGGTAGCTCCCTCCTGTCTTAAGTGGATACAGAGACAACATACACAGTATTTGCACAGAGAAGTTCTAGAGGCGCAGGAACCAAACTGCTGAAATTAACCCTGGGAGGGACAAGAACGTGGACTCTCAGCTAAGCTATTGATTTATATCATGTGTGTAAATTTTTGAAAACAAACTTTTGGTTTTTATAGAGAGTCATGTGATGAAGGTTGGTGTCCCCACCCCCAGCTTCCACAGTCCAGCTCAGGAAGAGCCTCCTTTCAGGCACCCTCCTCCCCTCCCCTCCCCTCCCATATTATATTAGAGCAGACCCCAAACTCATACCATTCTTCAGTAAGTACTTCAACGTGTGCAAAGATCATACACAGGCATACCTTGGAGATACTGCGGGTTTGGTTCCAGACCACTGCAATAAAATATTGCGATAAAGGAAGTTGCACAACAACAACAACAAAAATACTTCAACGTGTGTCTCTAAAAGATAAGGACTATTTCTTTTTAAGAATTTTTGTTTTAACATTTATTTATTTATTTGGTTGCACTGGGTCTTAGTTGCAGCACGCAGGCTCCTTAGTGGAGGCATGCGAACTCCCAGTTGAGGCATGCGAACTCCCAGCTGCGGCATGCATGTGGGATCTAATTCCCCGACCAGGGATCAAACCTGGGGCCCCTGCATTGGGAGCATGGAGCCTTAACCACTGTACCACCAGGCAAGTCCCAAGGACTATTTTTTTAGAACAGCCACAAACCATGATCACACCTAAAAAAATAATAATTCTTTAATATGTTCAGTAACTTCCAGTTATCTCAAAAAAATGTGAGTTATTTTCATAATAATAATAAAGGTTGAAAACGAAAAGGAAGCCAATCCAGGGGACAGACAGACTGGTACAACTCTCCTGCAGGTTTGTTTAGTGACACTTATCAAAAGCCTTAAAAATATGCTTATCTCTGACCCTGCAATCCCAACCCATGAATTTGTTCTAGGAAAACAAGATGAAAGAGAGAGGCGGACACTGTTGCCGGGTGTGCCGCGCGCCTGCCACAGAGAGGCTGCTTGGAAAATATTTGTTGAATGTGAGGTTGAGCTCCAGCGTTGTTCTTTGCTGCTTTGTTTGTAAAAGGAAAAACCGAAAGCAACAGAAGAAGTGTAAGACATTAGGGTCCCAGCTCAACAAACGACGACAGAACCATACAATGGAGTGTTGTCCCTGTCATTTGAAACCAACCAGGTCGTGGTAACGCGCACAATACTCCCCCTTCCCTCGAGCGTGGCTTGACTTCACGATTGACATCCAGAGCATGGAGCAGGAATGCAACAACAGTAGTTTACAGTGGAGAAGCCCAGCAGATGCTCCGCCCCTGGACACCAGCAGTGATAAATCATGTGGACGTCAGGTACCCGGATGGGATGCCCCGAGAAGGGTCTCCCCCACAAAACCATTACCGCAGTCTCATCGTGAGAAAAACATCAGACAAACCCAATGGACCCACATTCTACAAGACGCCTGAGCGGTGCCCTTCAAAATTGTCAAGGTCACAAAACAGGAGGAAAGGTAACAGCTTGGCCTGAATGCCGTATGGGGTCCTGGACAGGGTCTTGGAACAGGAAAAGGACAGTCGTGGAAGAACTTGCAAAATCCGAATAAAGCCCCTAGTTTAGTTAACAATAATTTACTAATGTTGGGACTTCCCTGGTGGTCCAGTGGTTAAGAATCTACCTTCCACTGCCAGGGACATGGGTTCGACCCCTGTTTGGGGACCTAAGATCCCACATGCTGCAGGGCAACTAAGCCCGTGCACTCTAGAGCCAGCGTGCCACAACTAGAGAGCCCGCGTGCCACAACGAAGAGCCCATGTACCGCAACTAAGACCCAACACAGCCAAATAAATAAGTAAATAAATATTTTTTTAAATAATAATAATTCACTGATGTTAATTTTTTAGTTTCGGCAAATGTGCCACGGTTAAGTAAGACATTCACATTCAGGGAAGCTGGGTAAAGCGTGGACAGGAGCCCTTTGTGCTCTCTTTGCTGCAAATCTAAATTGTTCCAAAATGTAGTAGTATTTTAAAGAGCCAGAAGGTAGGTATTTCCTTTTTTTTTTTCTTTTTTTTTATGGCCCCACCCCTCGGCTTCCAGGACAGTTTCCCAACCAGGGATCAAACCCAGGCCCGGGCGGTGAAAGCTCGGAGTCCTAACCACTGGACGGCCGGGGAATTCCTGAAGGTAGATATTTTTTAGCGTAAGAATGTACACATGATATATTAAAGGGGAAATCTGTGTCTGGTCTCATACAGTTTTTGCTGAACGAGCCCATTTTTGTAAAAATATCACTGAGAAGGTGTGTGCATATAGGTGAATGGATGTGCACGTACACACACGCAGGAGAATAGGTCTGGGTGCACAGACTCCCGGTGCTGCAGCCCCAGGGCAAGGGGGAGAGGTGGGCTGGTGCCCGCCGTCCTTCTGAAATGTCCTACGGGACCTGGAACCAGTCCCGACGGATCTTCTCATTCTCCAAAAGAAATCGAAATCCAGGCTGCTACCCAAATTTCTAGGACCCACTCGGCCGTGGGGAGAAGGCCTCCAGGGTCACACAGCCAAGGAGAAGAGGGCTTGGGTGCCAAGAGGCAGGCAACCCGGGCGTCAGCGGGGCCGCCCCACCTTGGCCCCCTCTGCTCCTGGGCCTGGAGGACCGCCAGCTCCCCGGGGTGGGGGCTGGGGAGCTGCCACTTTCCCGGCCTCGGCCCTGCACGCGGCCAGGCTGGGACGGAGGTCTGCTCGGGGCCCACGGGGCCGGTGCTGACCCTCTGTTGGGCAGGTCACTGTGCATGTGTGTGCGCGCATGCGTGTGAGTGATGGATCCGGCATCCCCTCGGGTGTCCGTGTCTGTGCACGTCTGGGTGGGTCTGGCCGTCTTTCAGAGTGTCCACAGGCATGGCCATGCTGTGTACCTACATGAGTATTGGCACGTTCATCCGTGGGTCCACAACCGTGAGTGTGAGGGCGCATCGTGCAGATGTGCACACCTGTGTCTCTGTTGTATGCGTGTGAGATGATCCTCTGTGTTTATGTGTCTGTGGGCAGGGGCCCTGGCTGGCTGGCCCCAATGCCTACATATCTGTGTTTCTGCGGGACTGCCTGTGTGTTTATACCATGTGTGTACACGTGCGCACATGTGTGTGTGTGTCTGCTCTGTTCAGCTGTGTTTGCTTGTATGTCTATTGTATGTATGGGCGTCTCGGGTGTGTCTGTGCGTCCGTGTGAGTGTATGTTAGTGTCTGTAACTGTGTGCGTGTCCACTGAGTGTACATATGTGTGCATGTATGTGGGAGTGTTGGATACTGGAGGTCAGGAGTCGGGGTTTGGGGGTTAGAGGTCACAATCATCACCAGCTTCTCAATTCCCTGGTTCCTGCAGGTCCCCGTGAGAAGCACGTAGGTCCAAGCACCCCCTCCAGCTCCCGAGCCCGAGGCACAGGGTGAGAAGGCCAAGGGTGGGCCAGCAGCAGAGTCCAGGCTTGGAGGCCCCAGAGTACACTCCTTTGCGTCCCCTCCACACATTGCAGCCACCAGTCTGCCTTGGCGTGGCTCCTGGGGGCCCCTTGCCTTTGGCCTTCGAAGAGTCTTTGCTCCAAGACACAGCCCCCACAGCCCACCAAGGTACTGCCTGAAGGCCTTTTGTTTACAGGTGAGCTGGGGGGGCTGGGGGAGGGTTGGGGGATTGAGGCGATGGGTGAATGGGGGGTCAGCTGGGGTGAGTAACAGACGCAGGAAGCCTCAGAGCCTTAGGCCAGAGGGACCCTTGGAGACCCTCTGGTCCAGTCCCCTGTTTTACAGATGAGGACACTGAGCCCAGAGAGGGCAAGATCCTGACCTGAGGTCACACAGCAATTCCCCAGCAGAACTGGCCTTCCCTTCAGAGAGCTGGGTAGCACCAGGGTTCACAGGAGTCATTCATTCATTCAACAAACATGTACTGAGCACCTACTGTAGCCAGGCCCTGGGGATACAGGCACGGACCAGACAGACACAACCCTTGCCCTCATGGAGCTTATACGCTAGTCACAGAGACAGACCATAAGCATAGCAAAGGTTCACTCGATCCCCAAGCTCCTTTCTCTCCTCTCAGTTACTGGGCACTCACTTGAACACCCTCACTAGTACCGTCCACCTGTTTCCCCTCCCCCACAGGCTGACTGAAAGCCCTCCAGTCCCCGTCCGGAGCGCTCAGACCAGTTCCCCAGCCTCCCCTCGCTGCCCTGGGTCCAGTTGCTCTTCCAGAGTTTGGCTCCTCTCACTGCGTCAGAGGCTGATAAAACAGGCCCATCTGGTTGTCTTGGGTTCATGGGCAGATGCTTTAGGTCACCGGGTGTTCCATGCACTTCCCCACCACGATGGTCACCTTGGAGCCGGTGAGGAGGTGGCGGCAGGAGCCAGCTTGCTCTGGGTCCAGGGGGCCTAGAAGGGAGGCTGAGGTTTCACGTCGAGGGGAGAGGCTTTGGTTCCATCTTAGGAAGAACGTCCTCTCTAAAAACAGCGGATGGCATAGCCGTACATCACTAGTGGAGGGGCCTCCAAGGCCCTAAGAACGGGACAGGTAAGCCCTGTCCTCAGCGGTGGGCAGAGGCCTGCTGTCTGCCCCCCCAAACGCCCGACACTCCCTCCCCCAGGACCTTTGCCCCACCCCTCTCTCTGCCTGGAACGGCTCCCAGGGCCCTTCTCACCCTCATGGGTCGGCACCTCACTCTGAAATCTCCTGCCTCCCGTACCGGACCGTCTGCTCTGTGCGGACGGAGCTGTTGTGCAACTTGCTTCCTTCCGTACGACACCCCCTCCCCAAGTTTCCTTCTAAAACCGCCTGGGCCGTGGGAGAGGCTCGGAGGCTCCTGGAGTGACCGGATGGCCCAGGGGAGCAGGGCACGCTGTCACCACCCCCAACGGCCTGGAGGGAGGGGTCCTGGCTCTGAGGGAGCGGGAGGGGTGGGAGGTCACTGGCCCAGGTGCCTAGGGTGTGCAGCGGGCCTGGCCTGGAGGGGCCCGGCTGGTCCCAGAGCCAGCAGCTGGCGAGGCTGCGGGCACACCTCCCACGTGACAGCTCTCCCCTCAGCCTCAGGCCTCCACTTCCTGCCCTGCCCAACCTCGGGGCTGACCTCAGGTGTGGCCTCTCCAGGGGACTGGCCTGCGGTTCAGGATGGGGACCCTGAAGCTCAGAGTCACGCAGCCAAGGAAAGAGGCACAGCTGGGAGTCGTACCCACAGTGGCCTCAGCTGGGCCGCCTGGCAGCCCGAGCCCTGGGCAGGCGTGTGGCTCCCTGGGTCACGGGGCTGCAGACCTGCCCCCTGCGTGCACTTGGCTGCACCCCAGGCATACATCAGCGGGGTGGACTGTGGACGGGGCAACCTCTCCGAAGAATGCGGCTCATTGTGAGCCGCCTCCCAGGATTCCTTCCTGACCCCACCCGGAGGTGAAGGTGGAGGCCGTCGGACCATCCAGGCCGAGAGGGCAGCCCCAACCAAGACTGTCTGGGCAGCTCCAGGAATAAAGATCATTATCTGATCTTTCCACCACACACTGAGACTTTATAATGAGAGTAAAAAGCAATCCGTGGGGCTTCCCTGGTGGCGCAGCGGTTAAGAATCCGTCTGCCAATGCAGGGGACGCGGGTTCGAGCCCTGGTCCAGGAAGATCCCACATGCCGCGGAGCAACTAAGCCCATGGGCCACAGCTACTGAGCCCACGTGCCACAACTACTGAGCCCGTGTGCCACAACTACTGAAGCCCGCGTGCCTAGAGCCCGTGCTCCGCAACAAGAGAGGCCACTGCAATGAGAAGCCCACGCACCGGAACGAAGAGTAGCCCCCGCTTGCCACAACCAGAGAAAGCCCGCGTGCAGCAATGGAGACTCAATGACAAAGACCCAACGCAGCCAAAAATAAAATACTAAATAAAATAAATAAATTTATTTTAAAAAATAAAAATAATAAATAAAAAACAACCTGTGTTATAAAATCATGTGCGTGGGCTTCCCTGGTGGTGCAGTGGTTGAGAGTCCGCCTGCCGATGCAGGGGACACGGGTTCGTGCCCCGGTCTGGGAAGATCCCACATGCCGCGGAGCGGCTGGGCCCGTGAGCCATGGCCACTGAGCCTGCGTGTCCGGAGCCTGTGTTCCGCAACGGGAGAGGCCGCAACAGTGAGAGGCCCGCGTACCACAAAAAAATTAATTAATTAATTAATTAAATAAAATCATGTGTGGAACACTTCCCCAACGCAGGCATGTTCTAGCCCTTCTGACACCCCTGAGGAGGACGTGCTGTCATCATGCCCCTTCTGCAGACGGGGAAGTGGAGGCCTGGGACACCTGCCCCCTTTCGCAGAGCTAGTGCACAGGGAGCCGGGACTCACAGCCAGCACAGCCCCTAGCAGACAGCTCTCGGCATCACGGTGAGCCCAGATCCTACCCAGACGGAGCACATGGTGGCCCCAGAGAACATGGGGCTTGAGTCCCAGCACTGTCCTGCTCTTGCTGTGACACCCTAGGTCTCACTTCCTCACCTGCAAAGGGAGGAGTCAGGATAAATGCTGGTGAACCAACAGCAAGGACAGAGCTCAAAGAAGACGCTGGGTCCCCATCTGGGTGCCACGCGCGTGTGAGCTACACACCAGATCTATGCGCTTTACGGTGTGGAAGTTACGAGTTTTTAAAATGAGTAACTCTGAAAAAAGCAGCACAGGCTCTGGAGCCTGGCTTCAATCTTGCTGCTCCTTTGAGCAGCGGCCTTGGGGAGGCACCACCCCTGCCAGGCTGGGCCCCCACCTCTGGAGGGAGGGGTGAGCCCACTCCTGGACAATGGGGTCCCGCAGGGAGGGTCGGGAGTAAAGCACTGAGCAGGGGGCCTGGCCTGGAGAGCGGTCCAGTGACTGACTGTCATCAATGAGGGAAGATTTATACCATGAGCCGTGAGACGCTTATTCCACACGTGTTCACTCGGCAATCCGCGGGCGGACGCTGGGCTCGGCTGGGCTGGGCTGGACGGAGCAGATGCTGCCTACTTGGCCTCTTGCCAGGGGCCAACAGCCTTCCTCCGTCAGGACGTGACTTCCCCAAGTTGCACAGTTCGTGAGGGCCTCGACCAGGACCCCAGGCCGGTTCCTCCGGGTGTCCCGGCCCTCAATCCTCCTGGACTCTGTGTCAATAACCACGTGCCGGGAAGGATGATAATGTCTCCTTACTTGGAGACGGGGCCTTTACAGGACTCATGAGGTTAAAACGAGGTCATTAAGGTGGCGCCCTAATCCAACATAACAGGTGCCCTTTGAAAAAGGGGAAATTTGGACACAGAGACAGACACGCGTCAGAGAAGACGGCCGTCTGCAGTCCCGGGGGCGAGACTGGGGAGGCTCCTCCCGTCACGGCCGCAGCAGGACCAGCCCTGCGACACCTGGATGGGCTCCGGCCTCCAGACGGGGGACAGGAGGTTGCGGTGTTGAAGCCGCGCAGCGTGCGGGGCTTTGTTACAGCAGCCCCAGCAAACTGACACGTGTCTTCACTGAGGTGTAAGTCACACGTGACAGAATTCACTCCTCTAATTCTGTTCACAGATTTGCACACCTCTCACCCTCATCGAAATTTACAGCACTTTCTTCACCCCAAAAGGAAAGCCTGGACCCGTTAAGCGGTCATTGCTCAGGCTCCCCACACACCCCCACGCCCAGACACTACTCATCCGCTTTCTGTCTCGATGCATTTGCCTATTCCGGACACTTCGCACGTGTGGAATCACGTGCTGTGTGGCCTTCTGTGACTGGCTTCTTTCACTTAGTATAATGCGTTCAACGTTCATCCACGTTGTAGCACGTGTCAGTGCTTCCTTTCTTTTTGAGGCTGAATGATTTTCCGTTATATGGATGGAATACATTTGACTTATCAACTCATCTCTGATGTGCAGTCTAATTTTGTTTTGGAAAGAAGACCATTTGTTAAGTCCAAGGGGTGAGAACGTCGATATTTGTTATGGATGTCCGAAAGGTTTCATAATTTTTTAGTGCTAATCAATATATTTTGAAAATATAGGGCTTCCCCCGTCACATAAAGACACATACTGTATGATCCCACTCACATGCAGTTCCTAGAGGAGCCCAACCCAGAGAGACAGAAAGCAGAATGGTGGGTGCCAGGGGCTGGGGAGGAGTGGTGATGGGGGAGTTGTAATGGGTACAGAGTTCCAGTTTCCGAGGAGGAAAAAGTTCTGGAGGTGGATGGGGCTGACGGTTGCACGATGATGTGGACATGTTTATTAAGGCCACTGAACTGTACACTTAAAAATGGCTAAGAAAAAATAAAATATAAAAAAAATAATAAAAATGGCTAAGATGGTAAATCTTATATTGTGTAATTTCACCACAATAAAAAAAATGAGAAAAGATATATATATATAGGACTTCCCTGGTGGTGCAGTGGATAAGAATCCACCTGCCAATTCAGGGGACACAGGGTCGACCCATGGTCCGGGAAGATCCCACATGCCTCGGAGCAACCAAGCCCATGCGCCACAACTACTGAGCCTGCGCTCTAGAGTCCACGGGCCACAACGACTGCAGCCCACGTGCCTAGAGCCCGTGCTCCACAACAAGAGAAGCCACTGCCATGAGAAGCCCGCGCACTGCAACAAAGAGTAGCCCCCGCTCGCCGCAACTAGAGAAAGCCCGCGTGCAGCAACCAAGACCCAACGCAGCTAAAAATAAATTTTTTTAAAATTTTAAAAAATATAACTATTTTAAATATATATATATATATGTACACTGGGGACTTCCCTGGTGGCTCAGGGGGTAAGACTCCACGCTCCCAATGCAGGGGGCCTGGGTTCGATCCCTGGTCAGGGAACTAGATCCCACATGCATGCCGCAACTAAGAGTTCGCCTGCCACAACTAAGGAGCCCGCCTGCCACAACTAAGACGCAGTGCAACCAATTAAATAAATAAATAAATAATATATATATATATATATATATATATATATATATATATATACACACACACACATATATAGAAAGAGTCAGAGAATGAGTCTCCGGGCATTGAAGGGAGATAATGGTTGCTGACATACTAAAGAACAGAAGGGTCTAACACTAAGGAAAAAGAAAAAGGATTCCTGAACGTCTCTCCCAAGTTCCTGCTTTCCTCCTGACCCCAGTGTCACAGCGACAGGGATGCTACTGAACAGCCCCGCCGTGAGCCCCGCCTGCCAGGTCTTTGGCTGCCTTCCCAGCAGGCCCAGACCAGGGGCAGCCCTCAGAGGAAGTGTGGATATCTTCTGAGCGTGGTGGGCTTGGACCGTGTGGGAAGGGGCCCACCAGGCTCCCATGGCCCTGCCTGGGTCCCCAGCCACTGCAGCCTCCCCCTCCGCCACCAGAGGCCATTCCAGCCAGACCCTGGTGACCTGCCTCACCCACCGACGGGGAGTTCACCCTCTTGCAAGGGGGTCATCCCACTGCCAAGCACCGTGGGGCGCCCCCTGGAAAAGGGCTCGGGGGGCAAACGGGCTTGGGGGCCACGTGCAGCTTATGGCGTCACCAGCGTTCACTGAGCACCAAGCGTGTGTCCGGCCCTGGCTCCGGCTTCGGCCCCTGCTCCCAGCAGCTCTGAGAGGAGGACCACAGTGACGCCCTTTGAAAGACGGTGCTCAGTGGGGCAAAGGTGGCTGAGGTCCCACGGGGGGCGGGGGCACTCAGGGCTTCCGTGTACCCCACACCCATACCTCCTGGCACCAGAAGCCGACGGAAGGCCCCGGGACACCGCCCTAACGCATCTGGGGTCCCCGCTCCCCTAACCCATGGGAGCATCCTTCAGGGCCCTCCTTGGGCAAGGCAGCCCTGGGCTGGACCAGCTCCATCTGTCAGGCTTGCTTGTTTAAAGCAGCTTTTTCTGGGTGTTCGCAGCCGGGCGTCGGAGCAAAGCGGCCGGTTTCCTTGAGCCCGTTTCGATTCCATCCTGCTTGCATTTCACAGTAGGGAAACCTACGTTTTTCACCCAAGGTGATGCCTTACCTGGCAAGAACTGTGCCTCGAGGGTGGAATTTTAGGCACGGAGGCTGAACTGCATCCCTAGGCCTAGGGGAGAGGCCGGGCTGGAGGTGGTAGGGAGGGGAGTGGTCCTGCACCGTGCCCCCCACCCGCTAGATGGGATGAGCCCAGAAACGACGCCAGCGGGTCCCATCCTCCAGGGAGAAGGTACAATAGCGCTGCTCAGGAGCGAGCTTCAGAGGGACCCAGCTGGGGGTGGGCCCAGGGCAGCCACGCCTCCCCTCCTACACCACTTGGCATTCTTTCCGGGAAACCTTGCAAAATAAGACTGTGGCCGCCCTCTGTGGCCGGCGCGTCGCGGCATCGCTGAAATGCCAGGAGGGTGGTGCCCTGGCGGCCCGGAGCCCAGGCCGCTGCCCCCCACCTCCGGGGCCCCGACAGCGCAGCTGAGCGGCCAGGCCCCTCCTCCCACCCACAGCCTCGTCAGCCTGGCCTTTCTCAGGATCGCGGGACAAAGGGCGTGGGCGGTCCCGGGACTCCAAGGGATTCTGGGAATGCATCCCAGCCTCCCAGACCCCTCATCCACCCCTCACTGCAGGGGAAACTGAGGTCTGGAGGGGACAGGAGCTTCCTTAGTGAAAGAGACCCTTGCTCTCGGCCTTCTCCCTGGGGTAGGACGCACCAGCCCCGGGGGCCACGACAGGGGTCCCAGCCCCACGGAAGCCCAGCTGCCGGGGCCTCGGTGGGAGGCACCCCGTGGGGCTGACGGGCGAGGGGCCAGGAGCCACTGGCCGGGCTTCAGCCCCTGCTTGCTGGAAGGATCTCTAAGGATCCTCTCATTCCAGTTGGGAGCCTGGAGGCCGAAGGGGTCAGGAAGGCCCATACAAGAGAGTACCGGGAGGAGGTGAGGTCAGACCCAAGGTCCCGTCACCCGGCCTCGTGAGTGGGGTCGGACCTTGATCAGCAGAGGAGGACGCCTCCGCGTGCACTCCTTTATCTGCTGGTCGGCTCCGCGGCCCGGCCGGTCCCCTGTCCTTGCGTGTTCTTGCTTCCTGGCCAGCACGGACAGCACACTGATCAAGCCAAGCCGTGAGAACACGGAACACGGTGGGGCAGGGCTGCAGGCCGGGGCTCGTGTGGGCAAACCCCTCCCTCCTCCGTCCCCCCCCTTGGGGACACAGATGCCCTGGCCACGTGAGGCCCGCCATCAAGACGTCGGGGGAGGCAGAGAACAGCCTGGCATCGGGGGCTGCAGGGTGCTGCTGGGGGAACCGGGGAAATTCCCTCCTGTCTCCAAGCCTCAGTTTCCTTGACTGTGAAGTGGGCAGAGGGCAGCTGTGTGAGGCCTGTTCATGCCCACACCCCTCCCAGGGCCTGCGTCTCAAGAACGGTCACAGCCTGGCTCCCCATCCGCTTCCGCTCACAGCACACCCAGAAGCACTCCTGGTGGGCCCCCAGGCTCCACCTGCACCCCCCCCCACTCCCCGCTTCCCCCCCTGCCTCACTTCTCTCCCCTCCGGCCTCCCTTTGGGGTCTCAAAATGCCTGCTCTTTCCTGCCTCAGGGCCTTGGCACTCGCCTCCGCCGGGCCCAAACTAGTCTTTGCAGGCCGCCCTCTTTGAGCCACCTTCCCATCTGCCCCCACACCGGCCCCTCTGTCCTCGGCCCTCAGAGCTGCCCACTCATTCCCTGCCCAGCACTGGAGGCTTTGAGAACGGGACACACGATCCAGGCTGGGCTCCCCTAGGACGCCAGAAACCCCATGACATCCTGCTACCCATCATTGTGTCCTCATCCCCAGCCTGGTGTCCAGCGTACTGGATGTGTTCAGTGACGACCAGCAAAATCTAGAGTCCATTCTGGGTTTGTAGAAGAACTAGGCCGTCCCAGGGTATGGCCCCCAGGCAGATCTGGAGGGGGGCTCTGTCCAGGGAGGGGCCCAGCAGTGGAAATGCCTCTGTGGGCCTTGCCTGACGCCACGGCCCCTGAGTGGGAGGACCGAGGTCCCAGGGGCCTTGCACCCAGCCAGACAGGTTCCAGCCGGTTTGGCGGGATTGCTGCAGACAGAACTCAGCCCTGCAGAACGGCCGCCCGACTCCTGTGGCCAGCTCACCTGGGGAAAGGCCTCAGTCCCCCAGGGGCCCCCCCCCCACCCCCGCCAACTTCTCTGCAGGAGCCCCAGCCCAACACCACCCACCAGGTGCCTCCTACCAGGGCTGGGGGCCAGCAACGAGCAAGAAGGGGCTGGTTCCGATTCTGCGGAATTTACGGGTCAGGAGCGTCGGATTACACCTCGTGGCTCGGGCGGGTAGGGGGAGAACCAGGGCTCCTGCGCGAGCTCCTCTGGCTCTGCGGTCCCCTAGCCTGAGACAGGTTCTGAGGGCGGGTGGCCTGGGTGGAGGGGATCCGGAAAACTGTAGGTGAGTGGAAGGGAAGGAGCCCCGGTGGGCTCCCCCGCCTGCAGGAGCCCCCAGTCACCAGCCCACTGGCCGTCAGGATACTGACCCGCCAATTCCCACCAGGCCTTGGCTGCTGGCCGCCCCACGCTGGGGCTGCTGGGTGAGTTCTGCACTTCCCCAGGGGAGGGGTGTCACAGAGAAAGCGCTCAGGGGAGGCCTGGATGGGCTACGTAAGGCAGTGGCCACGTAAGGCGGGGTGGTTCCCGCGAAGAGTCACGCCTCCTCCAAGCCAGCACCAAGCTTTCCCACGAAGCCTTTAAGGGGCGGCCAGTCCTTCCCCGCGAAAGCCAACCTCTGGCCACTGCATCTCCTCCATCCACAGAGGCAGCCAGCCCCACACTCCCTGAGGCCCATGGGCTCTGACCTTGAGATTCTGGGGTACAGTCATCAAGGGGCACCCGCCATCCACATTCCCAGAGCCGGAAGCACAAACCATCTCTGAGCCCAGGCCCTGCCACCACCTCCTAAGTAAAGAGAGCAGCAGCCCCGGCCAGGACGAGGGGATGGGACACAGGAAGCTGCAGACGCTTGTTAGGGTCTCCAGGCACCTGGGACCTGGGAATCAGGGGGCAGCAGAGGAAGCAGGGAGTCCAGGAGGGAGAACACCCCCTCAGACCCTTCCTGGGACCTCTACCTTGCGGGGGGGAGAAGGCAGACACATCACAGTTCATTAAATCACTGAACTCCATTCTGGTGAATGAAGCCAAAACAAAACGAGCAGGGGGTGTACTTGGCTCACAGGAGCAAAAGAATAAGTGGCAAGAACATGTCTGGCCAGAGATTCAGGAAACAACTCACGGGCAGCCTCAGGGAAGAACGTTCCCCCTCTGCTGCCATCCTTGCGTCCTTCTGTTCGAGACTCACCTTTCTGTAATAGTAAAGAGTTTCCACAAGCCAATAAGACAAACAAAAATTGCAACAGAAAAGTAAGCACGAATGTGACCAGACAGCCCACAGAACAGGAAATACAACTGAGTCTCAAACTTTTGAAAAGATGTTTAGTCTTATTCAAAATAGAAGTGCAAATTGGAAGTACAGTCCAACTCCATTTCTCACCTCTGGGTTGGCAGTGATGACGCTGCTGGTGTTGGTGTGGGGCACAAGCCCTCACACGTTGCTGGTGGGAGTGCACTTTTTTTTTTTGGCCGCGCCAGGTGGCATGTGGAATCTTAGTTCCCCGACCAGGGATCAGACACGTGCCCCCTGCAGTGGAAGCACCAAATCCTAACCACTGGACCGCCAGGGGAGTCCCATTTTTTTCATGCACGTGCCTTTTGACCTAAAAACTCCCTCCTGGGAATTTATCCTGCAGGGACATTTGCACGTGTACAAACGACACTAGTACAAGGATTTTTATCGCAGGCAAGGACGCTCAGCCTCCTAGCTCAGGCTCACTCCCCTGCGGGGTCGCTGCGGCGATGTCCCCGAGACACACGGCGTGAATCTAATCACCAGAAAACACCAGACAGATCCGAAGACAGACTTTATACAAAGCAACTGTCTATAGTCATGGAAAACGAAGAAAGGCTGAGAACCGCTTCCAGGATTAAAGGAAGTGAAATAGATGTGACCCTGGTTTGGGTGGGAGACGGGAGTGGGGCGAAGGGCTTTAAAAGGCTGTTATTGGGCCGGTGACAGAGTCTGAATATGGACTGTATACCAGGCTTATTTGCGCTAACTTTGTGAATTCCATCAATGTGCTGTGGGGAAGAGAACGCCCTTGATCTCAGGACCCTAGGGGATCGCCCTGAAGTCATCAGGGTGAAGGACATGCGGTCTGCAGTTCACCAGCGAGTGGCTCACAAAAACCTCGGTAAACGTGCACACGTGATACATCACTGCGTGTAATCATCACGTATGACGCATATAACGTAAAGCACAACGTGCGGCATCGTATAACTCCACGTTAGCACAAAGTGTGAGTGAGAAAACAAACGTGATCAAACGCTGACCACGGTGACCCAAGGTGAAGGGTGTCACGGAAGTTTTTTTTTTTTTTTTTTTTTGGCTGCAATGGGTCTTCATTGCTGCACACTGGCTTTCTCCAGTTGAGGCAAACAGGGCTACTCTTCACTGCAGTGTGAGGGCTTCTCACTGCCGTGGCTTCTCTTGTTGTGGAGCACGGGCTCTAGGCGCACGGGCCTCAGTAGTTGTGGCACACAGGCTCAGCAGTTGTGGCTCACAGGCTCAGTAGTTGTGGCGCATGGGCTTAGTTGCTCTGCGGCATGTGGGATCTTCCCAGACCAGGGCTCGAACCCGTGTCCCCTGCATTGGCAGGCTGATTCTTAACCACTGCGCCACCAGGGAAGCCCCAGAAGTTCTTTTTTTTTTACTCTTAATAATTTTCTGTAGGTTTGGAATTATTTCAGAACAGAAACTTTTAAAATAATTCATGTAGGGACTTCCCTGGCGGTCCAGTGGTTAAGACTCCACGCTTCCACTAGAGGGGCATGGGTTCCAGCCCTGGTTGGGGAACTAAGGTCGCACATGCCGCGCAAAATAATAATAATAATAATAATAATAATACATGTACACGACAGAGATCTCAGCCGTTCACAAGGCAGGGAAGCGGGTCTCCCGGCCCTGGTACCTGGTGCCTTAGTCCTCAGGAAGGCACCCCGTTCACCCACTCAACACCTGGCTCGCAAGCAATCACGTACCCTCTTTCCCTAAACACACACAGTTGTGTATCCTGGTCTTTTCGTGTAACATTATATCATGAGCATTTTCCTGTGTAACAAAACTTCCCTCCAAAGCATCCCTTTGCGTGGCTCCCCAGCAGCCTGCCCACGATTTCCTTTTAATTTGTGTATTTTTCGCCTGCGTAAGCAATGCTTTATCCGTTCATCTCTGCCGCGCGCGCCTCTGAGCAGGCTCTTCGGGGAGATTCTAAGGTGGGAGGACTGGGGGGACACTGCTGGTGTTTAAGGGCATTTGGCGGGTCCTGCCTGGTGGCAGGCGTCTCGGCATTCCAGAAAGGTTATACCACCGCCACACCCACCACACCCACCACGCCCACCACGCCCGCCACGCGGGGCACCTGCCCCAGGCTCCCTGGCCGCGGACTCCCTGGAAACCATTAAGACATGAGCCAGTCCGGCATGTCCCAACTGGGCCTCGCTGTTTCCCTTGAATGCAGGGGTACCCATTTGGCGTTCTTTCCTTCTGTGCATCGTCTGTGTCCTTGGTCTGTTTTCCGCCATTTGTCACCGCCTGTCGGTCATTAGGACTGACGTGAGGGTAGCACAGGGAGGCCAGGGCACTGCTTCCCTCGGAGTCCAGCTCTGGCTCTGCTGCCCACGCGGCACCCCAGGCCTCCTCCTCCATGAGCACCCGGGGAGCCACCGCGAAGAGGGCTTGGGACCAGGCCCCCCTGACCGAGCGCCCCGTGGCGAGACCGTTACTGGTACAGGAGGGGAATCAGCCCTTTGTCCCGTGTGTTGGCAATCGTTCCCTCCCCAGTGCGAAGGCTTTCGGAGAGGCTGAGCAGGCGGCCCCCCAGGAAGGGGTGAGGAACCCGGGAGTCTAGTGTTCATGAAGCCACGTCACGGAAGGAATGTCTACCGCCGGGAACGTTCTCAGAGCCATAAAGAGAGGCCTGGTTGGCCCCGAACCAAAACCCAAATTAGTCCCAAGGAAGATTTCGCAACTTCCTCTGAGAGCAGCCTCCCAGCAGTCAGTCGGGGGTCCTGCCTGAGGCCTCCCCCGGCCCCTCCCTGCCCACCCGCGTGTCTCCCCCTCCTCTGGGGGACGCGGCAGGGGCTTTATCCCCAAAGAGAGTCCCCACCCAGGGTCTGGCAGGTGGGACTCACCTGGGAGCCAGGTGAGGCCCCAGGAGGAAGACCGGGGCCTCTGGGCTCAGCCCGTGCCCTTCCCGTGACTCAGGAGGGGAGGCCTAGCGCCCTCGTTCCCGAGGAGTCCCCCGGTCCGCCTGAAGGGCGTCCAGCTTGGGGTGGTTTGCGGCGGCCACGCTGGCCCTGACCGCTCGGCCTCTGGAGAGCTAGCGGCTGGAGCTGCATCTCGGCCCCGGGTCACCGACCCTCCCGGGTGGCCCTCCTGATGGCAGCTACACCGTCATGGGGAAAAGCGTTTCTTAGGGGTCCCCATGCCAAGCCCCCCAGTCCTGGAGACGGGGCCGAAAGAATGCCATCAGCCTCGGACCCCGGCCCAAGAAAGCCACACGCCTCAGGCCTCCTGGGCCACGGCGCCCAGGGCTCTGGCCCGGCTCGGCCCCAGAGGACAGGACTGACCACCTCCCAGCTGGTGTGGGAGGGACCCGGCCCTGTCAGGGCTCAGGCTCCAAGTACGTTAAAAACGAGTTAAAAGGTCATGTGTAGGGCTTCCCTGGTGGCGCAGCGGTTGAGAGTCCGCCTGCCAATGCAGGGGACATAGGTTCATGCCCCGGTCCGGGAAGATCCCACATGCCGCGGAGCGACTGGGCCCGTGAGCCATGGCCGCTGAGCCTGCGCATCCGGAGCCTGTGCTCCGCAACGGGAGAGGCCACAACAGTGAGAGGCCCGCGTACCGCAAAAAAAAAAAAAAAAAAAAAAGGTCATGTGTAGAATTAACCTGTTATATAGCGATTCCACTTACAGGTATAAATATACCCAAAAGAAAAGAGAGCAGGGACTCAAAGAGATACTTGTACACCCATGTGCACAGCGGCATCAGTCAACCGAAGATAGAAACCACCCAGTGTCACCGACAAATGAATGGACGACAAAATAGGGTCCATCCACACAATGGAATATTACTCAGCCTTAAAAAGGAAGGAGACTGACACCTGCTAGAACATGGATGAACGCTGAGGACGTTACTGAAATAAGCAAGACATGCAAGGACAAACGCAGTATGATTCCGCTCATAGGAGGTCCCTAGAGTCCCAATCCAGAGACAGGAAGTAGAAGGGCGGGTCACAGGGGCTGGAGGAGGGGTGGGAGTGAGGGCATAACGGGGGCAGAGTTTCAGCCTAGAAGATGAGAAAGTTCTGGAGTTGATGGTGGTGATGGCTGCACGACAACATGAATGTACTTAAAGCCACTGAACTAAACACTTACAACGGCTAAAGTGGCAAATTTTACAGTATGTATATTTTACCAATAGAAAACGTCATCGTGTGCCCCAAAGGAGTTCCACCCTCGTCCTCCCTCCCCCCAACTAAGCTTCTGTGCTAAGGGCTGGGGCTTGGGGGCTGATGGGATCTTTTCCAGCCACTGTCTGTTGGACAGAGTCCTGTTGTGGACAAAAAGAATGGGATCCCTGGGACTTCCCTGGTGGCACAGTGGTTGAGAATCCACCTGCAAATGCAGGGGACACAGGTTCGAGCCCTGGTCCGGGAAGATCCCACATGCCGCGGAGCAACTGGGCCTATGCGCCACAACTACTGAGCCTGCGCTCTAGAGCCTGCGAGCCACAACTACTGAAGCCTGCATGCCTGGAGCCTGAGCTCTGCAACGGGAGAGGCCACCGCAGTGAGAAGCCCATGAACCACAACGGAGAGTGGCCCCCGCTGACCGCAACTAGAGAAAGCCCACGTGCAGCAACGAAGGCCCAACAACAAAGACCCAATGCAGCCATAAATTAATTAACTAAATTTTTTTTAAAAAAAGAATGCGATCCCTCTATTTAGGATATAGGGTCTGTCTCCTGTAACACCAGTGGCTGAAACAGACAGCATCCACCTCTCCTGCACCTGGTCTGGAGGGAGGCTGTGCAGGGCTGGCGTGGAGACTCTACTCGGCAGTCGCTGGGCCCCGGCTCCTCTCCGGCCACCCCTAGGGCGTTTGTCTTGCCACGAGGCTCGAGATGGTTCACCACCACATCCCTGTCCTTAGCAGCAGGGAGCAAAGGAGGGAGGAGGGGTGCCTTCCTTCCAGACGCTGGCACCGGCCTCTATACCAGAAGGAGGATGCGGCTGGTATGCTGTCTGCCCCCTGCAACCTGGGAGGATATCAGCTGCACACCATCTTGCCGTGGCAGCCGGGGTGGGGTGTGCTGCGCAGGCAATGCCCCTTCCAGAGACGCTGCCACAAGAAGTGCTGTCAGCCGACAGCCTGCAGCTGCACCGCTGGCCTGGCCGAGGCCCCTGCTGGCCCTCCCACAGACTCCTCTGTGGGCTGGGGCCACCCCCTGCTTGCTCAGGCCCCCTTCCCACTTACTGCAGGGGGGTCCCCCAATGTTCCTTGCATTTCTAGCTCGTCTTGTTGCCGGCTTCCGGGAGGACACAAAGTGACATCTTTGCTCAAGGCTGCATCCCCAGCCCGTAGAAGAGAGCCCAGCATATAGCAGGCACTCGGCAAAGCAGAAGCAAGGGTCGGGGTCATAGAAGAAATAAAAGCAGGCACTCCGCAAGATCTCCCACGGGAACCAAGAAGATACAGTGGATGCTGCAGAAATGTGCGCTGACCTGAGCCGGCTGCCAAGCAGCTGGGAACCAGGCACCCGCCGGCGCACCTGAGAGGGGGCTCCCCACCACATCGGCTGGGGCCCTTTGCCAATGAAAACAGGAGGGGAAGGTGAGGACCAGACTGGCCATGGCTGCAGGGGCCCCCTGCCTGCCACCTGCAGGGCGGGGTCTTCCGGAGCCCACAGAGGGCATGGAGGGGAACAGCTGCTCCTGGCCACGCAGGCCACCCTGGCACGGGCACCAGGAGCTCCGGGCATGGTCCCGGGAGCCAGGAGCAACGAGGAGGCTGCCAGGTCCCGGCCTGGGAGCCGACCCGGCGTGATGTGGTTCATTGACAGCGACCTTTTTCCTACAGCTGCTCCATCCGTGGAGATATTTGCAGGGCCGCCCGAGCTCCCTACGCACCCTGCCTCTGGCCAGCAGGGGAGGAGAGGACCACAGAGCCCGCTGCAGGAGCTCGCACGGCATGCTTCTCTGGACTCCTGTCCGCAAGCTTGTGACAAGCCTGGTCTGTAGGTGAAGTGCTCCATCACGGGCAGCGGGACAGACACGGGGGAGTTCGGCCTGAGAAGGCAGGAAGGAGGCACCAGCAGGGCAGACCTGGGGCAAAGCCACAGGTGATTCTAGATCATTCTCGAATCATCTGGACAACCCGATGACTCCCTTCTGGAGAAATAATGACCTTGCATGCTGACTCCTGGCCCAGGCTGGGCGGTGCTGGTGAGCAGGTGTGTTGAGCTTTGCTGTCAGGTCAGGGAGGGGCGACCAGGCTGGGCTCTGAGGCTCCAGAGAGGAGGAAAGTGAGAGGTGGACCCCAAGGTGGATCAGAGAAGTGGACGGGAGGGTGGAGGGTCCTGGACGGGGTGCTTGGAGTTTGCTCTTGTGGAACAGGGGGAAGAGAATGGCCACCTGGCTTTCCATGAAGGGCCAGAGAGAATGGGATGCGGGCGAGTCAACCTAGAGAGAATGGCAGGCCAGTCTGAAGCGGGAGGCCAAGAATGTAGCCTAAGAGTGGGGATTCCTAATACAGAAACCAGAAATGACAGAGGGAAAGAATGACACATCTGATTACGTGAGCATGAAACGCTCCCAAAGGCCAAACACAGGGCAAAACAAATGCACAAACCCCCGTCAACAGGGCTGGAAGTGAGATGATCAACTAAGAAAACGTCAGTAACCAGTCAACCAGGACAGAGGGTTAACATCCACTACGTAAAAAGGCTGTACAAATCAGCAAGAAACAGGCAAACAAATCGCAATGCGGGAAAGGACACCAAGAGGCGACGTGCGCAAATGCCCCCGGCCATCAGACACACACGAGAGCACACGTGACCCGGGAGCAGAGAAGCAGGAGCAAATGGACAAGATGCCACGGGCCCACCAGGTTGGTGCAGACTGATAAGCAAACTCGGACATCACCAAGGATGTGGGGAGAGAGCCCTGGGGTGAAAGCCTCACGGTGCAGAGCTACCGGTGGGCACTGGCACACCCACCGAGTTACAGGATCCGCGCGCGTGCTCCCCTCTGTCCCAGATGCCCGCTGTGAGAAGCAGCCCGGGAGGAGTATCTGCCCTGCTGTGCAAAGGTCCACACACGCGGCCTTCCGTCAAGTTGGTAACAATTCAGATTTCTATCAAAAGGAGAATAAATGATAGTATGTTCACAATATGGGAAACCGCATAGCCGCTACGAATTGTGGGGTGGATCTATGTGGACGCCTCCTTTCCCCCCTTCTCCCCTCCCCCCTTCCCCCTTCCCCTTCTCCCCTTCCTTCTCTCTCTTACTCTCTCGTTAAGCCCGTTTGAGTTGATTTTCTTCACTTGCAACCAAAAGAACCCTGATTAACACTCTGATTGCAATGGTAATAACTACCTTAGGCAATTATCGTAAAGAGACCTAAGGTGTATAGTAGAGCCGTGCGTAGGATGTAGGATGCGTACTACACGGGGTTTCCTGCCACTGCCCCGGCCCCATCACCCACAGACAAGCTGGGCCTCTCAGGTGGGGGGCTGGGAAGGACCGCCGGTGCTGTTTGTGTGGGGGGGGGTCTAGGCTGCCTGCCCAGGCACATACCATCCACCCCCGCCACCTTGCACTGGCCACGGCGCCCCAAGTGCCACAGCGACGGCCCCTCTCCTGAGCGAGGCTCCTTTTCAAAGCTGACCCACGTTGGGATTTCCCTGGCGGTCCAGTGGTTAAGACCCTGAGCTTCCACTGCAGGTGGTGAGGGTTCGATCCCTGGTCAGGGAACTAAGATCTGCATGCCACGCGGTGCAGCAAAAAAAAAAAAAAAAAAAGCTGACCTACACCTTAGGGAGCACCCAGCCCTTTCCACCGAGAGTTCCACTCGGGTCGTAATGCCACTTATTGAGACCCCACCACGTGCTGAGCCTGCTTTGTGTTACATCTGCCAAACTAGGTCACCTCCCTCCTCTGGGTCCATCACCACCAATTCTCTGTAAGTTCAACCCACACGCAGACATTTGCACAAATCGTAATTATGCAGCTCACTGAATCTCAAAAGTGACCACGCTTGTGGGACCACAGCCCAGAGCCCCCTTCGCCCCACTACTGCCTTTCCCAAGGGTAACGGCCATCCTGATTTCCCACCCGCACATCGGTTTTGCCGGGTTTTGAACTTCATGTTCAGAATGAAATCACACAGCCGACAGTCACCCGTATCCAGTGTCTTCTCTGGACGCCACGCCTGCAAGAGGTGTGTTTCCGCGAGCAGCAGCAGACGTTCAGTGACGTCGTGCCCACCGGGTGAAGACACACAAGTGACCCATCTTACTGCTCGTGGGCATGTGGCTGTTCCCAGGGTTTTTCCCACTATTATGAACAGTGCCGCTCCGGCACTTTGACTCTCTGTCACTGTCATTCATTAGATGGAGATGGTAAAGCCCTGGATTGTGTCCACTTTCGTTTCCCCCTTTTCTGTGCAGAACCAGGAAGTCCCCACTCTGGCCCTAGGCTAGAAGGTGCAATTCTCCGATTGTCTTAAGCAGTCCTGGGCCGCAGGGTTGGTGTAGTTTTCTCGGTGATATGAACGGTCACCTGCTCCTTCTAGTCAAGTCTCTGTGAGCAGGGCCAGGTGAAGGGCCTGGTGAAGGAGAGACGGGGAAGAGAGAACCCTGTTTCACTTCGGATCAAAACTGTAGACATGGGCTTCCCTGGTGGCACAGTGGTTGAGAGTCCGCCTGCCGATGCAGGGGACACGGGTTCGTGCCTCGGTCCGGGAGGATCCCACATGCCGCGGAGCGGCTGGACCCGTGAGCCATGGCCGCTGAGCCTGCGCGTCCGGAGCCTGTGCTCCGCAACGGGAGAGGCCACAACAGTGAGAGGGCCGCGTACCGCAAAAAAAACAAAAAAAAACACAAAAAAACAAACTGTAGATGTGTGGTAACATCTATACTAGTTAGAAACTGTATTTAGCTATAAGTAGCAGAAACCTGGGAAATAGGGGCTCAGATAAAATAGAGGTTTACTCTCACAGATCAAAGAAGTCAGGGACTCCCAGGACAGGTGTGATAATTCTAGCGCATCATCGGGAACCCCCAATCCTTTCTGTTCTGCCATATTTAGAGTTTGGCTCCACCCTCAAGGTCACAAAATGGCCTCTGGAGGGCCAGCCATCACGTATACGTTCCAGGCAGGCAGAAAAAGGAAGAAAATAAGAGGAACGCACACGAGCTCTTTAGGAGCTTTATTGGAAGTCCTGCCCAACAACTTCTGCTTGTATGTCATTAGCCAACCTGTTTGCTAGGGAAGCGGGAAAGGCAGTCTTAGCTGCTCACCTGGTCACCTTGAGAGAAGGGGAGATTAGATATTGCGCAGGCAATGAGCAGGCTCTTGTGCTCAACATCCAAGCCCAGTTTCCTTCTGCCTTATTTGGGATATCGAGAGACAAGGGACTTTCCAATGCCAGCCACTGCTAGAAGCAGGTGAGTTTGATCCCTAAAACCAAGTGCTTTAAACGGGCTTTGCCGGTGTTGCTGGTTCTCCTGCTTCGTTAGAGCCACGCGGTGCCCCTCGGGAAGGGGCATGGCCTCTCCTCCAGAACGGCAGGTAAACACCAGAGCCTATTAACCACAGGTGCTTTCCGAGATAAGCAATAAGGAAGGTTCTATTACAGGGTCACGTCAGGTGGGCTCAAGCTCTGTGGGGGGCTGATTCTGGAAGGAGCCCACCGACAAGTACTGGTGTGAGTGGTTTATTCAGGAGAAGCCCCACCCCAGCTGGATGCTGCAGGTGGCTCAGGGCATAAATTCCATCTCGGGGAAGTAGGTGGGACCTGGGCTTTCAACTCCAGCCCTCGTCAGTCACTAGCTGAGGACAGGGGTGGATGAGGGGCCACCCACAGTTCAGCGGCTCCGCCCCAGGAGCCCAGGCCAGGGTGCAGGAGTGAGCCCTGCAGGTGAGCACACACGGTAGCTCGGGCGGCACATGGGTCTGACGAAAGGGACCCGGCGGGTGTGGGCGAGCATTAACCGCATCCATGGCACCCCTGAGAGGTCCGGGGGGGAAACTGAGGCCCAAGGAAGGAACGTGGCCTGTTCAAGTGTCAGAGCTGGGAGGCTGCCCCTTACCTGAAGGTCACTGAAGACCCAGGCTACTGCCAGAGCGTACATCCCTCGCTTGCTCATGCCTGATGTAGGCAAAGCCCGAGCTGGCCCTCCAGATGGGGGTGACTGCCCCAGGTGCTCCTCCCGGGGTGAGCCTCAGACTCATCCGGTCACCGTCTCCCACGACGTCGCCAGGAAGCAGGCAATCTAAGAAGTAACCATAGCGTGTGTGTGTGTGTAAACTCGGGGCCTCCCGAAGAGAGGGCTTGCGGAAAGGCGGGTGACGACAACTGGCGAGGGGCTCTGGGAGGAGACAGGCTGCAGAGGTCTGCGGGCGGACCCCAGCGGTAACCAGGCCGGAACCAGCTCCTCCTTGGAATGAAGGAGGTGACTCATCACTGACGCAGCCTGTGGTCAAGAAGGTGTCGCTGGCAGAGGGCTCGAAGGGCTGTGGGTCCCATCACAGCAGAGGTGGGGGCTGCAGGCAGCCGGCTTGCGCACAGGCACGCAGAGCTGGAGCCCCCACAAATCCCAGCTTTACTGGATTTTACCACTGATCTGCTGTGTGACCTTAGGCAAGTTAACGAACCTCTCTGGGCCTCCATTTCCTTAGAATGGAGGGCTGGGGAGGATTCAGTGAGTTACTGAAATAGTACTTGGCACACAGCAGACTCCCACAGGGATGATGACAGTGGTGGTGATGGTTCAAGTAGGACAGGACTGTCTAGAGTGCAGGCCCTTCCTTCCCGGCTGTGGGAAAGGCTCACTGTCACCTCCATCAAAACATCCTCCACCTGGGTCCCGTCCTGCCTCACAAAGGGGTTGGACCCAGATTCCTGGGTTCCAGAATCCACGTTCTTAACACAGCTCTCCTGCCAGGAGCACATGCCTCGGACGGCCCTCCCTACAGGGCCCTCGTGCAGCAGCTAGTGTCGTTATTTGCTCTGCTGTTGTCCGGGTGGATGCTGCCTCCCAAGGCTCTGTAGAGTCAAGGCAGCGTGGCGAACACCATTCCTTCAGAAGCATCAACACTGCTGGGCCACCGAGGTCCTCCAAGAACCACCCCCCGTTCTCTGCCTGTCATAGTATCCCTCACCAATGGTCTTTTAGTCTCTACTTGCATACCTCTGGGGACACGGGGCTCACCACCTCTCAAGGTCATTTCTCTAGTCATTTGAAAGCTTGTCTCTGTCCTGAGCCAACATCTGCCTCTCCACTGGCTGGCTTTGCTTTCCAGGAGGCAGTGAAAATCCTGCTGGTGTGCGAGAGCGGAGGCCCACGCAGTGCAACCGCTGAGTGGTCAGTGCCCGTCCCCCAGCTGGTCTCGGACTGCTGGGCTGTGGACAGATAAGGCACAGCAGATCTTCACGTCTTCTCCCTCCTTCTCTGCCCCTGAACGCACCAGGCAGCTTGGAAGCCTTTATGTGTCACGTGAACACAGTTACATAAATATTACATGTGCATGATTTTAAGGATCATAAGCGATGAGGTTTCAAGGTGAAAAGATTCTTTGCCTTTCTTTTGGAGAAGCTCTTTGAACGCGGTGCCTTTTTAGGAAGAAGAGTGGCAGGCACAGGTGGTTCTGCCTCAGAAACCTTCTCGGCTCAGCCGGGCGCCTGCAGGATGAACGAGCTGCAAATCCGCGTATGCTCTCCCAGCCCGGGTGTGGGATGCACGTTGCAAACACAGGCCACACCTGATGCCAGGGCGTGTGCTTGTCCTACGATGGCGGCACCCACACTTCCGGGGGCCCTTCAGAGGCAGGCCCTGGGAAGACAGGTGCCTCGCATATGTACCTGCCCACAGATGTTCAGAGCAGCACAATTCACAGCAGCCAAAAGGTGGAAGCAAGCAAATGTCTGTCCACAGATGAACAAAGTGTGGTCTACGCATGCAACGGAATAATATCATTCAGCCTGGAAAGAAAGGAGATTCAGACACGGGCTCCAACACCCGTGAAGCTGAAGCCATTTTGCCGAGTGAAACAAGCCCGGCACAAAAGGACAAGTACTGCACGATCCCACTTACGTAAGACACCTAGAGTCCCAATCCACACAGGCAGCAAGTGGAAGGGTGGTTCTCGGGGGCTGGGGGAGGGGTGGGGAGTGAGGGTTTGATGGGGACAGAGTGTCAGTTTGGGAAGATGAATGATTTCTGGAGATGATGGCGGTGATGGCTGTGCAACAACGTGAACGTTAATGCCACCGAACTGTACACTTTAAAATGGTAAATGTGACGTTCCGTATATTTTACCACAATAAAAATACTAAAACAACAACCCCCCAAAATAAAAACCAAGACCACGTGCAGAGGTTCCTCTGCTGTCGGCCCGGGTCTGTGGGCAGAGCCGCGCACGTGCACAAGCTCCGTGGAGCGCAGCTCAGGCCAGTGTCACCAGGGAAACCGAGGCTGGGGTGGGGGGCGCTGGGGTGGGCTGCGGGAGTGGAGCTGGGCCTGGCTCCGCGCGCTCCTTCCCGAACCCCGGTGTCCTTTGGCGGCCGGCCCGGAGGGAGGACGGCGGACTGGTTCCCCCCGCAGGGGCGACCCCCCCTCCTCACGCAGGTGGATCAGGTCGGGGGGCCCTGACACGGGCCTCAGCATCAGGGTGGCCCGGGCGGAGCCGGCACCGCGCACCCCAGCCCCGCGGACGCCACTCTCATGCCACACCGGCCACACCCGGGCTGCGCGGCCGCCGAACGGGCGGGGCGCCACCTGCTGGCGGAGGCGGGGAGGGGGCGCGCGGGTGCGTTCAGGGCCGGGCTTCCTGCGGGTGCGGGCGGGGTCTGTGCGGTTCCGCAACCCAACCCGGGGGTGACAGCTACAGAATTTTATCCCTCCCAGGGCCGAGTCCAGAGCCCCCCCCTCCCCGAAATCCGGGGCCAGGGAGTTCCCGGGCTCCCCAGCTCCCGGGGGTGGCGGCCCCCTGCTCCACCTCTGCTCAGTCCTCACAGGACGACGCCTCCCCGTGCATCTGCGTCCTCGCTCCCCTTTTCCCGTGAGGACACAAGTCATCGGATCCAGTACGCCTCATTCTTAACTCGATCACATCTACAAAGACCCCATTTCCAAATGAGATCACATCACAGGCCAGGGGGACGTGAATTTGGGTGCATTCTATTGAACTCAGCAGAGGCCCCTGACGCAGCCTTCCCTGACCACCACCAGGACCAGCCCCTGTCCTCCGCGCCCAGCAGAGCACGTGGGCCGCTGGGTGGGGTCTGCACCGCACTGCTCTGAACCTGCTGGCTGGGAAGCATGTTCCCACCTACACTCACCTCTACAACGATATCCCAGCACAACTCTGGGGAGTCAGAGCCCCTGCCCCGTCCTGCCCCATCCTTATGCAGCAGGAATGGGCCATCCCCACTTTGGTATTAAAACTGCAGCAGGGGGACTTCCCTGGTGGCGCAGTGGTTAAGAATCTGCCTGCCAATGCAGGGGACACGGGTTCGAGCCCTGGTCCGGGAAGATCCTACAAGCCCCAGAGCAACTAAGCCTGTGTGCCACAACTACCGAGCCTGCGCTCTACAGCCCGTGAGCCACAACTACTGAAGCCCACGCACCACAACTACTGAAGCCCGCGCACCCAGAGCCCGTGCTCCGCAACAGGAGAAGCCACCGCAGTGAGAAGCCCGCGCACCACTATGAAGACCCAACGCAGCCAAAACTAAATAAATTTTTTAAAAAAACAGAAAACTGCAGCAGGATTTTTTTTTTTTCTTATTAAGGCACCATCATGGATACCTAGACCTGGAATACTCAAAATGGAATTCAGGATTTATAGGATGAACCCACGGAAAGAACTATCAGGTCTCTGTGGTGTGGCACGTTTCATAAAGTAATAAATCTCAAGGCCAGCCTTTATCCAAGCCGCTTAGTGTTAAGGCTACAGTTTAAATGGCCAAAATCAGCACAGAGGGGACACTGTTGTACTTGGTGTTTAATTCTTAAACAGGTGTGGGTCCCTGGCGGCCAGTCACGCCAAAAACCACAATCCAGATGGTTTTTGCTTCAAGTGCTTATAAAGGACAGGGATGTTTGGGGCCGAGGGACGGATTTCTGCCCAAAGCAATTAATGTATAATGACCCACCAGCAAACGGAGGTGGACCACGTAAGCAGCAAAATGGAAATTGGTGTATGGAAATGCGCTCCTGAGATTCAAATGTTTTCAAATGTGAATCAAATGCAGAAAGTGCCAAAAAGAAGGGTTGTTCGCCTGGGTCTGTTGCTGGCCCCCCATCTTCACAAAAACCTCCCTGAAGTGGCGGTAAAGCCTGGTTCCCTGGCAAACACGGCACCCTTAGACCTCCACTGCTGGGTGTTCAGGAACTTTCCGACTTCAGGCTTTAAAAATGACACTCAAGGGCTTCCCTGGTGGCGCAGTGGTTGGGAGTCCGCCTGCCGATGCAGGGGACACGGGTTCGTGCCCCGGTCCGGGAAGATCCCACATGCCGCGGAGCGGCTGGGCCCGTGAGCCATGGCCGCTGTGCTGGCGCGTCCGGAGCCTGTGCTCCGCAACAGGAGAGGCCACAACAGTGAGAGGCCCGCGTACCGCAAAAAAATAAAAATAAAAATGACACTCAAGTGTAGGTTTAAAACTTTGCCTGTATTTTGGATTACTTCTTCGGGATGGATCCCTGGAAGTGGAATTCCTAAGGCAAAGGGCAGAATAATGTTTAAGTTTCTCGATCAGAGATTTCAAACTGGTGGCCCCAGAGACAATTTGGCTCTCAGCTGACTTTGATTTGGCCCGTGCAATTTTTTTACGCATGTCATCGTTTCAAAGAAAGAAGATTTCCCATTGGAATTCAGATTTCCAGCTTATCTTGTAAAATCAGAGCTACCCAATCTATCAATGTAATACACCACATTAACAGAACGAAGGGAAAAGGCCACGCGATCATCTCAGCTGACACAGAAAATGCATTTCACAAAAGCCAACACCCCTTATGATAAAACACTCACCAAACTGGGAATAGAGGAAAATTCCTAAGTGTGATAAAGGATGTTTTCGAAGAGCCCAGAGCTGACATCATACTCAATGGTGTAAGACGGAAAGCTTTCCCCCTAAGACAGAAACAAGAAGAGTATGCCGGCTTTTACCACTGCTATTCAACATAGTGGTGGAATCCTTGCCAGAGCAATTAGGCAAAAAAAAAAAAAAAGAAACAAAAGATATCCAAACTGAAAAGCAAAAAGTAAAACTATCTCTGTTCATAGATAACATGACCTTACATATAGAGAATTCAAAAACTCCACTGAGTAACTATTAGTGCTAGGAAACAAATTTAGCAAAGTTGCCAGGTACAGGATCAGCACACAAAGATCAGTTGTATTTCTATACACTATGAACAGTCCAAACAGCAGTGAACAATCCAAAAAGGAAATTAAGAAAATAATTCCACTTACAATGGCATCAAAAAGAATAACATACTTTGGAATAACTTTTACCAAGTAGGCGAAAGACTTGTACACTGAAACCTACAAAACATTGCTGAAAGACATTAAAGAAGACCTAAATACACGGGAAGACATCTTGTGTTTATAGACTGGAAGATTTAATATTGTTCAGATGCAATACTGCCCAGAGCAATAAACAGATTCAATGCAATTTTCATCAAAATCCCAGTGGCCTTTTTTTTTTTTTTTTTTTTGCGGTACGCGGGCGTCTCACTGTTGTGGCCTCTCCCGCTGCGGAGCACAGGCTCCAGACACGCAGGCTCAGTGGCCATGGCTCACAGGCCCAGCCGCTCCGCGGCACGTGGGATCTTCCCGGACCGGGGCATGAACCAGTGTCCCCTGCATTGGCAGGTGGACTCTCAACCACTGCGCCACCAGGGAAGCCCAAGAGAGACACCGAATTTTTAACTTCACTTAATTTTAATTTTTTTTTTCGATCCTAAAGTCAAGTGCAATTATTGAGAGATGCACACTTTTTCAAAATATATTTATTTATTTGGCTGTGCCAGGTCTTTTTTTTATAACAACACCTTTTATTAATTAATTAATTAATTTTTGCTGTGTTGGGTCTTGGTTTCTGTGCGAGGGCTTTCTCTAGTTGTGGAGAGCGGGGGCCACTCTTCACCGGGGTGCGCGGGCCTCTCACTGTCGCGGCCTCTCTTGCTGCGGAGCACAAGCTCCAGACGCGCAGGCTCAGTAGTTGTGGCGCACGGGCCTAGCTGCTCCGCGGCATGTGGGATCCTCCCAGACCAGGGCCCGAACCCGTGTCCCCCGCATTAGCAGGCGGATTCTCAACCACTGCGCCACCAGGGAAGCCCTGCGCCAGGTCTTAGTTGCAGCATGTGGGATCCAGTTCCCTGACCAGGGATCAAACCTGGGCGGCCTGCGTTGGGAGTGTGGAGTCTCAACCACGGGACCGCCAAGGAAGTCCCACTTAATTTGAATTTAAATGTAAATCTCTCAAGACTCTAGCAGCCGCGTCCGGAGAGCGCCAGTTCGGCAGCTCCACCTGGTGGCTCCCCTTCCCCAGCCTCGACCCAGCCCCAGCGGGAGCCAGACAGGCCGTTTCCCCGCCCAGCCCTGCGGTCCGAGCCTTGGGGTCAGCACACCACCACGCCCCGCCCTGAGTGGGCAGCCAGCAGATCTTCCCATCCTACTAAATCATCACTCTGTTTGCCCCCAAGTCCAAGTCTCGCTCTCTGCGGCCGGCTAGGCATCTGGTCTCCCACACATCTGCTGCTCTCGTGGCCGGAGCCTGGGAAGCCGGTCAGAACGAAACCCGCAGCCTCCGCAGATGTGCTCCTCTGACATGGGCACCCGCCCGTCTTTCCTGTCAGGAGCCAAGAATACTCAGGCTGCTAATTTGAACAGAAACAGTGAAGTTCTCTCTCTCGCCTCTTTGGGCACTTATTCCGCAATTTCAGTTTTCAGAAACAAAACCCTCCCGTATGCAAAATTCGTAGATGGCTGTGGTCTCCAGGATGTTCCTCGTAAAACAAATGCGTCTTGCCTGTGGTTTTACAGTTTCATGATCATCCCACGTCGCAGGGGCACAGTTCCGACGGAAGGCTGGCACAGAGCCGCCGGTGAAAGGGCGCGAATGCGGCGTGTTTAGACCAGCAGCGAGTATAGACCAGGGTGTCTCAGCATCAGCGCGATTCACATTTGGGCTGGATCATTCTTTCCTGTGAGGCCGTCCTGTGCACTGTCGGATGTTTGCTAGCGTCCCTGGCCTCCATCCCCCACACCACCACACCACCCTTGAGACAAGCAAAAAATGTCTCCAGACATTGTCACACGTCCCCTGGCGGGGGGCAGAATCGCGTGGGTTGTAGACAAAACCTGGGGAAAGAGGAGCGGGCCAAGTAAGACTCCGCGGTCACCCCTCTTGGGGAGCAAAGTGCAAAGCCTCTGGACCCCAGAGAGCAAGCTGAACCCCTAGACAGCGTTGCGTGTGGGTTCCTGGCCTTAAACAGGAGAGACTCACGCCGACATTTGTCATGCATTGTTCTGCCTGTCAGGTGCTGGCAGTGTGGGGATGAACGAGCAGATAAGCTTATTATTTCACTCAACAAGTATTTATTGCCTACTATGTGCCGGGCACTGTTCTAAGCACTGGTTGTATTAGTCAAAGTTCTCCAGAGAGACAGAAACAATAGAATTGAGATATACAGATATATAGACATATATATACACACGTATCCTACTCATGCGGAAATGCAAAGAAGCTAGAATATTCAAACCAACTCTGAGAAGAGAGCAAAGTTGGAGCACTGACACCAGCTTGCTTAAAGCTACGGTAATCAAGAGGGTGTGGTATTGGTGTGGAGCAGACAACTAGGTCAGTGGAACAGAACAGAGAGTCTAGAAAGAGACCCACAGATCTGGACAAGTGAATTGCAACAAAGGTGCAAAGGAAATGCAGTGAAGAAAGGCTAGCCTTTCAACAAATGGTGCTGGAACAATTGAAGTCTGTATGCAAACAAAACAAAAACAAAAAAAACCTTGGATCCATATATAAAAATTAATAGGGGGAGGGATAGATTGGGAGTTTGGGATTGACATGTACACACTGCTACATTTAAAACAGACAACCAACAAGGACCTACTGTAAATAAATATTAATACAAAATATTGTTAATACATCATTACACAAAAATCAACATAATACACAAAAATCAACACAAAAGAGGTCATGGACCTAGATGTAAAGCCTAAAAGTATAAACTTCTAGAAAAATATACGAGAAGACCTTGGTTAGGCCAAGATTTCTTAGATACGACACCAGAAGCACGAACCATAAAAGAAAAAAAATGGTAAATCGATTTCATTCAAATAAAACACTTCTGCTCTTCGGTAGATGCTGTTCAAGAGAATGAAAAGACGAGCCACAGACAGGAGAAAATACTTGCAAATCAAATCTCTGATGAAAGACTTTTATGCAGAATATGTAAAGAACACTCCTATCCAATAATAAGAAAATAAGCAACCCAATTTTTTAAAGTGGGCGAAAGCTTTGAACAGACACTTCATCAAAGAAGATATACAACGGCCAGTAAGCACATGAGAACATGCTCAACGTCATTCGTCGTTAGGGAAACGCGACTTAGACCCCTAAGGGGACACATCTGCCCACCTATCAGAATGGCTGCCACACTGAGTGCCGGTGAGGACACATGGAAGCGCGGGACTCAAAACACAGACTGTGTGACCATTTTGGTAAATAATACGGCAGATTCTGGACATTTTAAACATGCGCCTACAGTGTGTGATCCAGCGATTCCACTCCTAGACATGCACCCAAGGGAAACGAAAGAACATGTCCATGCAAATGTGGACGCCACGCAAACACGCAGCTCTCTTGGTAACCTCCCAAACCTGGAAATAGCTGAGGTGCCTCGAACTTGCCCGGCCGCTCCCTCTGCCTGGGATGTGCCTCCGAAGAGAACCACGCGCCTCCCTTTCCTGCCCCTCGGGCCTTCATCCAAACATCACACTGTCGCGAGGTCTCCCAGACAAACATGCTGACCCCGAAGGCCTGCAGGGCCGGCCCCCTGGGCCTGCGAGGTTCCCGCAGATGACAAAGGCGCTTCGCAGACGCGATTACACTGAGGATCTCGAGATGGGGAGGTGGGCCCGGGTTACCCAGGTGGGCCCGAAATGTGATCTCCAGTGTCCCGTGAGAGGCAGGCAGAAGCAGCAGGTTCCGTGGCCGAAGCAGGATGCCCGGCTGCTGGCTGGGAGACGCCCGACGGGCCGAGGGCTGCGAGGAGTGCAGCTCAGGAGGCTGAAAAGGCAGAGAAGGGTCTCTGCCCGGGGGGCTCCAGGAGGAGCCAGCCCTGCCCACGCCTTCTCCTGGGCCCAGGGGTGCGGGGCCGGGGCTTCTGGACTTCTGAACGGCGAGGGGATAAGTGCGCGTCGTCTGAGTTGCCAAGACAGTGGACCTCCCCACGGCAGCCACAGGGACAGACGCTCTCCCCGTCTTGCTGCTGTCCCCAGGGCCCCACTCCTGCCCTTCTCAGCACCCGACATGCTTCCCATGTTCTTTGTTCGTCTCGTTTACCGTGTGTCTCTCTAAGGGGACCATGAACTTGGGAGGGGGGCGGGAGACTTGCTCTGCTCTGCCCACACTCTCTGCCCTGCAGCCCAGTATATAGTCGGGCTCAGCAAACTCCGTGCTGGAATTCAACAGTGGAACAATAGCCCAGAAGACTTTTAATATTCATTGTACTGCAGGCCGTAATTTACCAAATCCCCAGATGGGCCTTGTGTACAACGGGCTGTGTGTGTGCTCCGTGTTTTTCTGTCCCACTCCCTCTGACCACGCCCGCCGGTGCCATTTCGCCTCCCAGAGGTAACCATGCTTGTAGTCTGGGTCGTGCGCTCCTGGCCCGTGTTTTCCATTTTACACCTGTATGGAAGTGTGTAGGGGTTACACCCACTGCTCCTTGGGGTCTGTGTTTAAAGTTCACACAAATGGAGCGACTTTTCTTCAGGCCGCAGGGGACACACGAGGATCTCCTTCCTTTTCCTGCCGTGCAGTGTTCCATTGTCAGGACCTGCAGCACGTTATTCATCCCGCACCCTGCTGCTGCACCGGGCAGAGTCCGGGCCAGAAAAGGAGGGACCACCCAAAACAAGGAGGAGCTGAATGAAGGTGGGCGGGGCCCGCGAGAGCCACACACTCACACCCTCCCCGTCGCCTCTGCTCCCACCGGCTCTGCAAGGACCGTCGTTGTCCTTGGGTCCTGGGACCGTGTGTCGAAGCTCCTCCGAAGTCCCCACGAGGGGCCTGGCTGGCCAGGCGACTCTGCACTACCCCGCCCAGTTTAATCTAAGAAAGGCAGGGTGACTATTTGGACCTACAAGTGAAGGTACCTCACAAAGGGATTTACCCTGAGTCACCTGCTCCTGGAGGGTCACTAGGAGGACCCCCGCGGGGCTTTCTTTCCACAGTTTTGTCAGCACGACCCCCTTGAACTCCGGCGAGCCACAGAATGATACAGGACAGAGTCCTGGGTCCAGTCTCTGCCGCATCCCTTGTGAGTGTGACTGTACTTCTGTCTCTTCACCCGTCCGCTTGGGGGCATCACAGGTGGAGTCGGCCCACACCCGCCCCAGAGAACCGGCGGGGAGGGGCCAGGCCTGCGCCCGGCAGATACTTAGAAACAGCTCCTTTCTGTAGAAAGAACGGAAGTGCCCGCCTTTCTCTCACTTCCTTTCTAGGGCCTGGGCGGGTTGGCCTGTGAGTGGCCAGCTGTTATTTTTGGGCCTCGGTTGCTCCGTGTGAAACCCCGGTCCCCCCAGAGAGGAAGGGGGGCACCAGGTGACCTCGCCCTTGGTCTGGGGTGCAGCCGGCCCAGGTGCAGCGGTTACTGCCTCAGAGTGAAACCCACACTGGTCAGGCTGGTTCTGCGGCCAGGTTTCCTAGCAGATAAGCACCGTGTGCGGTATTTACAGACACTCAGAACGCAGAGGGGCTGCCGTCCGCTCCCCCGGTTTTGACAGCAGGGAAGCTGGGGCCCAGCACCTCAAGCGCCTGCTCTGAGGTCACACACGGAGCTTGGGACACCAACAGGACCAGAGTCCAGAGTCTGGACCCCTCCGAGGGGCGGCAGGCTTGCCTGTTTGGAGGAGGAACGTGCTGAGCTTTGAGGACCCTGAGCATCTCCGCCCACCCCATTGTTCCCAGGGTCCTGGGCCTCCTGGTGGGTGGGCAGGGCTGAGCCTCAGGGGGAGGCAGGGGCATGAGACTGTGTGCCGTCTGGGGTCCCAGAGTCCGCGTCAGGGCAGACGGGGAGAGCCACCTCCGTCCCCCTCACGCCCATTCATGGTGGCCTTTAGCGGTCTTCCCTGCTGCGCCATCTGGGCTGCTCTTTGGCGATCCCCGTGACCCGACTTCACCGCACTGAAAGCGGCTGTGTGGTGACCCCGCACCCCCACACTTGTTGAGCTTGTGCCACAAGCCAGACGTGGTCAGGGCTGTCCTCACGGACAGGGTGAGGTGCCAAGAAAGCTTTGCAGGAGCCGACGGGTCCCCCTAGCAGGTATCTGGGCACAGAGCTCTCCCGGCCCAGGGACTGCACAGCAAGGCCCTGACGTGCTTGAGGCCCAGAGAGGGAGCCCGTGTGTGGGGTCGTGCGGCTCCTAGAGGGAAGGGTCCGGGTGCAGGGACCTGGCCTCAGGCTCCCACTCCGAGGGCTCTGGGCAGAGGACGACGAAGCAGTGACCTGGGCTACAGGTGGCACTGGGCCCGGGCGGGGATCCCACGGACGAGGGCGCAGGCAGGAGAGAGGCCACCTGGCCCAGCCAGGTGAGGGGGGAAGTGGCTCGAAGCAGGCGGGGCAGGAGAAGGTGGGAGGTGGTGGTCTCAGAATCACCGTGAAGGGGACCCCTGAACCTTCCAACAGATGTGGGTGGGCCGTGGAGGGAAGCGGGGCGTCCGAGCCGCTCGGGGCCGGGTGCCCGTACCGCCCTCCCAGCCAGCCTCCCAGAGCCCCAACAGGCTGCAAGTGAACGAGGCCGCCCACGGGCCTGGCGCTCTGCTCGGCGAGGGCTCGGACACGGTTCTGAGGGTGACGACACCAGAGTCACCGCTCACGAGAACCTCGGGCAAGTCTCCCATCTCCCCGTCTGTCTTCCTCGTGAGACAGGCATTGATGGGTCTCTCCTCTCCTCCCCAGATCCCTCCCGAGGAGACAGGTGGCTACACATCAGGGGCTGAAACACGAGGCGAGCAGGGCTGGGCCCGGGGGGCTGAGGGGCTGCCCTGGGGCCACGGTGGCCGAGAGGGGGTTCCCTCCCGACGGCAGAGGCAGAGCTGAGGCGCAAGGAAGACAGAGCATCAGGCGGGCGGAGGAAGGGAAGAGTGTTTCAAGCAAAAGGAACAGCATGTGTGAGGGCCCTGAGCCAGCACAGGGGGTGGCAGCTGAGGAACGAAAAGGGGTTTACAGGCAGAGAAGTGCTGGCTGGTGGGCCAGTGGTGACACAGGTGTGCTTGTGACACAGGTGTGGGCGTGCTGGTGACACAGGTCTGGCATGGTGGTGACACAGGTGTGGCGTGGTGGTGATTCAGGTGGTGGTTGTGACACAGGTGTGGGCGTGGTGGTGACACAGGTGTGGCATGGTTGTGACACAGGTGTGGGCGTGGTGGTGACTCAGGTGGTGGTTGTGACACAGGTGTGGGCGTGGTGGTGACACAGGTGTGGGCATGGTGGTGACACAGGTGTGGGCGTGGTGGTGACTCAGGTGGTGGTTGTGACACAGGTGTGGGCATGGTGGTGACACAGGTGTGGCGTGGTGGTGACACAGGTGGTGGTTTTGACACAGTGTGGGCATATGGTGACACAGGTGTGACGTGGTGGTGACAAAGGTGTGGCGTGGTGGTGACTCAGGTGGTGGTTGTGACACAGGTGTGGGCATGGTGGTGACACAGGTGTGGCGTGGTGGTGACACAGGTGGTGGTTTTGACACAGTGTGGGCATATGGTGACACAGGTGTGTGGTGGTGACAAAGGTGTGGCGTGGTGGTGACTCAGGTGGTGGTTGTGACACAGGTGTGGGCATGGTGGTGACACAGGTGTGGGCGTGGTGGTGACACAGGTGTGGCGTGGTGGTGACACAGGTGTGGGCATGGTGGTGACACAGGTGTGGGCGTGGTGGTGACTCAGGTGGTGGTTGTGACAGGTATGGGCGTGGTGGTGACACAGGTGTGGGCATGGTGGTGACACAGGTGTGGCATGGTGGTGACACGTGTGGGCATGGTGGTGACACAGGTGTGGGCATGGTGGTGACACAGGTGTGGGCGTGGTGGTGACACAGGTGTGGCGTGGTGGTGACACAGGTGTGGGCGTGGTGGTGACACAGGTGTGGGCGTGGTGACACAGGTGTGGTGTGGTGGTGACACAGGTGTGGGCGTGGTGGTGACAGGTGTGGCGTGGTGGTGACACAGGTGTGGGCGTGGTGGTGACACAGGTGTGGCGTGGTGGTGACAGGTGTGGCGTGGTGGTGACACAGGTGTGGCGTGGTGGTGACACAGGTGTGGCCATCTCTGCTCGTCATCCCCAGCGTGGTTCCCAGCAAGGTCTCCCCAGCCCCCACCAACCCGGGCAGCGAGTGGCGTGGAGCGGCAGCCGGGAGGGGCCCTGGGCCGGGGTGGCAGGGACTCGGGGGGCAGGGCCCTGTGCCCTTCTGCTTTGGGCCCAGCGGCGCTCCACGTCACATGCGGGGATGGTGGTGCGGAGGCTGGCCCATGAAGCCCCTTCCCCCAGAGTGGAGTCAGAGCCATCCTGACCCCACAGGTGTTGTTTCTGGAAGAAGGATCCAGGGTTTACCCTGCTGGGACGGGTGAGACCCGCCCCTCGCACCACCACCCAAGCCCACCGGGCCACGGAGGGCATCCTGTGGGCTCTGAGGAGGGGGCGGGGGTCACTCTTGGGGAAGAGGTTGAGGCCTTCATCTCACCCCATCCTCGCCGCCCCACTCTACAGATGAAGAAACTGAGGCTAGGAGAAGGGAGGCGTGGGCCCAAAGCGGGGCCTGGCCAGTGTGTCTGACGCTGTCCTCGCTGGGTGACGGGGCCACGGGCTTCGGCCTCCCCCGAGCTCGCGATTTCACTCCCGGGTAAACCTTCCGGTAGAACAACGTTCACGGCAGCTGTCTGTAACGGCCCCAAACTGAACTTCCCAAGTGTCCATCAGCCTGAGGACACAGCCCGGGAACGCAGTGGGTGACCTACCGACACACGCGACGCAGGTGGAGCGAGGGGCCCAGAGTACCGGCACAGACGCCCTGTGAGCGCCTCTGTGCGAAGTCCACGGTCAGGCAAAGTGAGTCTGGGGAGAGGTGACACGGCCGGAGGGGCTGGAAACCATCAGCCTGGGTGCCGGGGAGCAGGACACTGGGGACCGGAGCGCCCCGCACTCCAGTCACCCCCAGCACCAGAAGACGCCTGCACCCCGGCCGCCCCATCCTGCCGTCCACGGGGTCGCACGGGTCACGGGAAAGGGATCCCGGCTCCCCGGCACCTCACAGCACATGCCCGGCACGGCCGTGGTGGGGCCTGGGTGGTGACCGGGGACCTCAGGGCAGACACGCAGCTGCTTGGGGAGGGGGGGCGCTCAGATAAGGGATATCCATCGCTGGAGGTGTCTGGAACTTTCTGGAAAACCCGCCGCAGGGTGCAGAACCAGCCTGACGTGACCCTCCCCCCATCCCCCCACCTCTGGATGAAGACTTGGGCCGAGTACAGCTTTTCTCGCCGTGAAAAGCCCTCCGGATACTTTAGCTAAGAACAATTCTCCACTCAGTCCTTGACAGGCTCCAGGTCACGGCAGGGTGGGCCCCGTGCAGAGTGTCCCTCTACATCATCTCCAGCAGCCCCCAGCTCGGCCCCAGAGGCAGATGCCACCAGTCACTCCACTTCATGGAGGAGAAAACCGAGGCTCGGAGGGGGAGTCCCTGTAGGGGGGAACGGGGGAGCGAGGACCCAAGCCCCCAGGCTCTCTAACAAGGGCTCTCATCGTGTGCTCTGGGGACCCCGGTGGGACCCCAGGCCTTTCCGGGGGACCTGCCATCCAGCCTTGCCAGCCACAGATCCCAGTGCAGCCCAGTTTCTTCAACAGGTTCTTCCAATACACAGTCGATTTCTCATAACGGACCATGTAGCAGTCAAGACGAAGCCCTGGCCTTCCGAGGAGGAAGCGTGCGACCAGCTCAGAGGGAAGCACACCAGGTCCCTGGTGGGGGGGGTCTGGCTGGGAGGCGGGGACAGGCCCCCTGAGAAAGTGCTGTCTGAGTGTTCCCGGCAGGAAGCGCACGGGTGGGGGGCGGGGCTGGAAGGACAGCAGGGAGGCGGGGGGCCAGCCGGGCGGCGCCTCGTCCAATGCCGTCCCCACGTCTGCGCTCCTGCCCGCACAGGACGTCCGCCAGCCCGTGGACCGCGACGCGTGCTCGCTGAGTCACCGCCACCTCCCGCGGGGCCCGGCGCCATCTTCTCACGAAGGCCTCGCCTCGTTGATCCTACGCCTCTCCCTCCACCCCGCAGAACCCAAAGGGCCAAAAGCTTGAGAGTGCGTTTGCTTTTAACTTCCAACCTTCTCGTCCATTCATTTATTCACTCGACCAACGCGTGTGCCGCGGTGCTGAGTGCACAGCTGGGCTCTGAGGAGAAGCAGCCCGGAGTCTCCCTTCCCACCTGTAACCTGGGCCGGCTGCACCTGAGCCCGCCTCAGACGCCGCTCTCCTAGAGCCCCGATGCTGGGGGGGGCCTGGAAGCATCTCCCCCAACATCACGTGTGTGTGACACAGGGCTGGGGGGAGGCGGGAGGGAGGGGGAGGGCTTCCTCTTGCTCTCAAACCTAAGATGCAACCAGCTGTGGAGTGTGGAGCCTCGCAGCTCCGCCCCGCACCTACCCAGGCTACAAACGATCCAAACACTGCAAGAAATTAAGAGATCACCAACCCACCTCTCCCTCCTGAGCTGCCTGGAGAGAAGCACTCTCCCGCCTTCTCTGTCTCCTGGGCCCGAGGGCTGGGAACTATTTGCAAGGTTGCACATTTCAGTTAACAAACAAGTTCTTTGCTCACAGCCAAGGGGAGGGGCAGCAAAACCTGAGCCTGACTCTTCTTTCTGTGAGAAGCCATTGTTTATCCCCTCTGGGAACTTCCCCACGGGTGGGAGGGTGGGAGGGGCCGCGGCGCGGAGGGAAGGGTTTGGGACTGGAGACGGTGCGCTTACCAGCTCTGTGACCCCAGGCAGGTCAGTGCACCTCGCGGACCCCCCGTGTCCCCTTCAGCAAAATAGGAATAATATTAAATGCATTCCCGAGAGAATTAAATGAGATCTGATTAAGTACAGTGCCTGGTGCACGGTAAGCCAGGCATGGGCGGCAAGCGTTTCTATTAATAGAAATACGGGAGCCTTAGGAACTGAGAATAATCACACTCCCTCCACGACGCCCACCCTCCACGATGCCCACCTGACAGTCGCAGTATCCGCTGGCCTCGGGGGCCCAGGTGCACTCCCCGGGCCTCTTCCTTCCCCCTGAGTGACCGCAGGCCTTCTCCCAATGGCCAATAAGCACGTGTGCACAGCCTTGCCAGCAATGAGGAAATTAAGGCAGCAAGATACACTTCTCACCTGTGAGGTTGCCAAAAAATCTAAATGAAACAGCCTGACCCTGTCCTGTGCAGATAAAGTCGAGGAGGGACGAGGAAGGTCACCCCTTGCCACTGGGAGTGAGTAGGAGTGTGGCCAGTTTGGCGACAGCCACTGAAGTCGGGGCATGCGGACCCTGCAGGTCAGAGGTCCTGCTGGACAACATCCGCCCAGGAGAGACGCTCGTGTGTTTGCGCAAAGAGGCTGCACGTCTGCCCAGGATGGCGTTGCTCACACCACCAAGGAATCGGAAGCAACCTAGATGTTCCTCACTTGAGGAGGGATGGGAGTGGGTGCGGGGCTCCAGACAGTGGTGAAAAAGAACACAGCAGAACACACCGGAACACACCAGGACCACAGCAGCACCACACCAGGAATGCACTAGCCGTGTGCGCGCTAACGCGAGTTGATCACAACAACGCTGGGTGAAAACAGGAAGACGTATGATGATACACACCAGAGTACTATTTATACGAAAAATTTAAAAATAACATGCAAAACAGTGCTGTGTACTGTATGTTCATAGATAAACACATTCTTCTGAAGGTATAAAAATAAGCCTGGAGGACGGAGCCGTGTTCATGACGGTGGTTCCTTCTGGCGACGGGAGGGGTAGGGTTAGGGCAGGAGATTGCAGAGCTTTCCCTGTCATCTTTTCCTTTTTAAAAGAAAAACTTGAAGGTGAATATGCCAACCTCATAACATGCGATTCCAGGTGGTGAAAATACAGGTTTTGTTACATTATTCATGGTTATTTTCTGTATTTTTTTTCTTTCAAAAAGGGAAACAAAAAGGAAGTTCTCCTTCCTAGAGAACGCAGGCTGGGAAACGTGGGAGGAGTGGCAGGTTTGGAAAGCCACCACCCTCAGTGAAAGCTGAAGCCATCTACCGAGGCGGCTGGGAACCAGGACGCTCAAGATACCAAGGCATCAGCCGCCAGTGACTAGTTGGGGGGACGCCGGGGCCTATACGTGGGGACACCTGGTGTCACCACCTCCTGTCAGTGTCACTGCGGGGGGGGGAGGTGAGCTGACACCAGGCTCCACTTGATGAGATGCAACAGGAAGGACACCCATCACCTAGGGCTCTTCTCCCCAAAGTGTGTGATCCAGGGGAGCCGTCAGAGCCACCGTTCAGCTTTCAGGACTCACAGAGGATGAGCACGGTGTTAAACCACACAGGGAGAAAGCAAGCAGAGAAGGGGCCGTAGGACACTCCACACGACAGGCTGCGTCCATGTCAAACCAAGAGAAGACAGGAAAAGAAGACAGAAGAAAAGGAAAAAGCAAAAGCGAGGGGATGATTCTAGAAGAAAAATGGCTAGAGACAAACCGATGCCACGTGTGACCCTCGCTGGATCCTGAATCACAGGAAGCAGCCACGGGCTTCCCTGGTGGTGCAGTGGTTAAGAATCCACCTGCCAATGCGGGGAACACGGGTTCGAGCCCTGGTCTGGGAAGATCCCACATGCCGCGGAGCAACTAAGCCCGTGCGCCACAACTACTGAGCCCACGTGCTGCAACTACTGAAGCCCGCGCACCTAGAACCCGTGCTCTGCAACGAGAAGCCACTGCAACGAGAAGCCCTTGCACCGCAACGAAGTGTAGCCCCCGCTCACTACAACTAGAGTAAGCCCGCGCGCAGCAACGAAGACCCAACACAGCCAAAAATAAATAAAATTAAAAATAAATTTAATAAGAAAAAAGGAAGCAGCCACAAAAGCTTCTTAGGACAATTGGGAAACTTAAATACAGACTTGATATTAGATGATGCCCTTAAATTATCACTGATTTTCTTAGGTGTGAAAACGACAGTCTGTGTGAGAGACGGTCCATCTTCTCTGAAGACGCTGCAAAGCATCTAGAAGGGGTGTTCTAAGGTCCGCAGAAGGTACAGGCAGAGAGAGCGTGTGGATGACAGACACCAATGTGAACACCGGTCAACCCGCTGGAGCTCCCGGGGGTATTCATTTCACCTCTCTTTTAACTTTTCTCTGAGGTTTGAAGTTTTCATAATAAAGAGTTTTGAGGGGAAAAATTTTTTTAATGGGAAATAGGTCTTCCCACAAAAGGTTGGGAATTCACTGTGAAGAAGCCGCTTTGAAGTGGGTTTTTTCCTTCTTTGAAGTGGGTTTTGCTAAAGTACCGGTCTCTAGCATTTCTGAGAAATTAGTACAAATCAAAGCCACGTAGGAAATTCAGCACATCTGAGTCGTATATGTAAATTGGCATCATGAAAATCAGGGCTTTCGCTGCATTTCTAAGAAATGTCCTTTTTTGGACTCTTGCTTTTGTCTTGCCTCTGGAACTCTCTCAGAGAAGACTCAGCCACGTGGCCTCACGGGGGCAGCGGACACCAGGCCCCAGGGAGGCACACACAAGGTCTGGGGGCAGGGAGCTCTGGGCCCAAACCTCACAGGCACATGCGGACAGTGGAGCAGTCCCACCGGAACGTTCATTTGGCCAAGTAACTCCACTTAAGGAATTCAAGCCATTGCATGAGACACGGAGAAGGTAAATCATGTAGGAAATGAAGGCGGGGAATGTTTAGAATAGCGTCTGCAATGCTGTTTTGTTTTGCCTGGTGACCACTGAAGAGCTCATTTAAAAAGATAAGGACTTGATTGATAGGATATATTCAGTGAAAAAAGGAGCCTGTTAACAGTGTGTTTATTCATCTGTAAGAAAAAAACGGGAGGGTGATAAGGCAAACCCCATCACATGGCGGCTCGTACACGCGTGCGCCCAGATCAGCTCACGGGCCCGCAGCCAAGCCTCCCGCTGGGAGGGAGAGGTCCTCTGTGCTGCATTTCCTCGTACAGCGCCTGAACTTCTCTTCACTGCGTGCTCATTCCACCTTTTTAAGGACATATGTAACAGAGCCAGCTCCCAACCTTGAGGTAACAGAGTCTCTGCTCCAGGTCCCAAAACTCTTCTGTCCCCTTGACTGTGGAGCTTAGAATTAGATACCGAGCCTCCCGCGAGACGGCTGAGAAAGGGCTGGTTTCAGAATGAGGCTCAGAAGCCTCGGCACCTGTTCTGAGGGAGCCCAGCACGGGGGGTCCCACGGGACAATCCCTGCGGCACGGTGGGGGAGAGGTCCCACGGGCTGCGGTTCTGTTTGAGCTCCATGATCATCGTTTGGGCAGGGGAAAATAAGGCCCCCAGAGACCCCCAAAGGTCCCCCAGCTTGTTCTGTCTGGTGTCCTAAAATCTAACTTGGAGCAAAGAGGCCAGAAAAAAAGCAGTGGACCATCATGTTTGTATGTTCCCTGTTCAGGAACGGCCAAAATGCATCTGTGGTGACAGACGTCAGAATACTGGTTATGCTGGGTGGGGTGGGGTGTGCTGCTTCTGGGGGCTGCAAATGCTCTAGGTCTTGATCTGGGGAGTGCTGCCTGGGTTTGCGCACAGGTAAGCGTCACTGGCCTGCCCACTGAGAATACTGCCTCTTACCGCGCGTACGTTACACCTCTAATTAAAGAACACAGAAAGTCGATACAATCCATTAATTGTAAACAGCGTTTAAGCAAAAGCATTAAAAAGCTGTGATTAGCAGTGAGACGCTGGGGACCCCATCATTCCATTCTCGCCGCCCAAAGCCAGGCTGGATTTTGTTTGGTTTTCATTTCATGGGTAACTGCGCCGGTGTTAAAATTCCAAAGGGCGGTCTCACCGGGCGAGACCGCGTGTGACTGTGGAAACTGAGGCACAGTCGGCTCACCCCCTGGGAGCCAGCTGCTCCGTGAGGCGGTGAGAGCCCCGGCCCCGGGGGTGTGCAAGCAGAAGGGGCGGAGGGACGCGGTGAGGTCATCCCACAGGGACGCTGGGCTTGCCCCTCTCCAACAGGCGACAGCATCTGTGGTTGCCCCGGCCCACAAAACCCCACACAGCCCAGCCGTGGGCTTGTTACTTTCCACTGACACAAGGAATATGTACCTCCGTGTAAAAATAAAAACGTTACAAACAGGGCTGAAGCCCCTCGGACCCCATCCCCAACCTGGTCCCCTCCTGCCCTACCCAGCAGGATCACCGTCATCGTGCCCATCCTCTTCATAGCTCTGCCATGCCTGTGCGCACACAATCGTAGGCAAGGAGGCCTGTTCGTCTTTGTCTCACGGAAAGGCCCCTTACTGCAAGAACCATGCCACAAACTACTTTTCTTCACTCAACCATCGGTCTTGACAATCTCTCCACGTCACTGCGTACAGACCTGTCTCACTCTGTTTGACGGCTGCGTAGTATTCCTGGTTATGGCCCTCGAGCTTCACGTGCTCGGCCATCACTGCCGGGGGCGGGGGGGCACTGGCTCTGTTTCCATTGCTCCACACTCGTGCGTCTGTGGCCCCTGGAGGAGAGCTTCTGGGGTCAGGGATCAGGCGTAGGTTCTCCATCTTACGGGACCCTGGCAGGTCCCCTTCCACACAGAGGTACCAACACGCTCCCTCCCGCAGGCCCAAGCTCAGGCTTCCCCCGATCTCCTCCTCTCGGTATTACCGCGCTTTAAGACTTTGCCGACCGGGTGGATGAAAACCAGCTTTTCTGATTATTGATGAGACTGGGTGCTTTTTAGGTCATCCAGTCATTCGTATTTCCTCTGCCACGCGACCCACCACTCACAGCAGCCCTGCCCTACATCTTCCTGGGCCGCCTGGTCTCTCCCTCCACCCTGAGTCCCCCTCAAACTCCACGGGCTTCCTGTGACTCCTGAACGTGCCGTCCTCCAGCCCTGTCCCCGCGGAGGCTGGGAAGGCGGGAATAAAGTGACCACTGACGAGGGCAGCAGTGCTCGTCTGGACACCGAGCCCTGAGAACTCGCTGCGCCAGGAAAGTGCTCTGAGGCCTGAACTGAGCACACATCCCGTTCTCATCTCCACCTGGACCTTCATACCCACTTCACAGAAGAGGAAACAGAGGCACCAAGACGTTAAGTAAATTGTCACCAAGGCTTCCTGCCGGTACGTGGCTGAGCCGAGACTCCAGTTCAGCCGCTCAAGGGCTCTGACGGGGGTAAGGCCGGGGCTCAGGAAGCAGAGAACGGGCACCTCACCCGGCCTCGGGCAGTCAGGAACGGCTTCCCAGAGAAACTGACACCTCAGTGGAGCCTGAAGGAAGGAGCAGAGGAGCTGACGGGGCAGTGAAATAGGAAAGGGCTGTAAAGGGGGAAGGGCCCTGAGCAATGCCTGGAGGCTAGGCCACCCTGGCTGCAGCCTGGGGTGTGTGATGGGGCAGGAGACCAGGCCCATGGGCAGTGCACCCTGGGGGCTCAGCGGACAGCGTGGTGGTGGGGGGGCTCCTGGAGCATCGGGCTGGGCCCACACCCCTCAGCTCCCGAGACAGAGGGCGCAAGCGCGGAGGGAGGGGAGCCGCTGATTTACATCCTACAGCTGGGGGGGAAACCCAGGAAGTGCAGCCCGGGCACTAATCAAATCTAGACTAATAATAAACGTCCTGAGTAATGAGTGGCCTGGGCCGGAGCAGGCGAGGTGGCCGGAGCTGGGAGGGCCAGGAGGAGCCATGTGAGTAGCCGGGGAGGTGGGGGTGGGCGCAAGGGGCTCCGCCTGGGTCTCTGCATGGCATTGGGGACGCAGGGGAAGCGGCCCACAGCAGACGGGCAAGTTCGGGCTGCCCCGGGGCCTCCCGCGCCTGTGCACGTGGAGAGCCCTGGGTCTGGGGCCCTGGGGGTCTGGCCTTGCGTTCCCGAGAGCAGCCGCAAGGTTGGAGGGTCGCTCTCACAGGCAGGAAGTCCCTCTCCCTCCCACCCCAAGCTGGCCCCAGGACCCACAGCCAGATGGGCCAGGACGTGTTTTAAACATCAGGAGTGTCTAACAGGCCCTCCTACAGATGTCGACCACTGTCCACACTTCCAGGATTACCCACAGCCCGCTGGATCACTTTAGAGACAAGTCCAAACAGTGCGTTTTTGATCTGTAAATACCTCTGTATGTCTCCCTTAAAAAGAAAAACTCCTTAAAAAACAACCCCCCCCAAAACTCTCATGCCATGATGACTTCTGCGAAGAACGATTCCTTTGTGTCACCAAAGCGCCCATGTTCAGACTTCCCCGACTGTCTTGTCAATGTCTTTTCCAGATGATTTGTTCCAATCAGGATCCAAACACCATCATTTTGGCTATATGTTTTAAACTAGAACATTCCCACTCTGTCTCGTGTTTTCCCTTGCTGTTTTTTAAATTTTTTTTTATCAAAGAAACCGGATCATTTATCCTATAGAATTTCTATCAGGGCAGGTTTTGAAGGTTTGTTCAGAGGCCCCAATCTGGAAGCGTGGGTGCTAAGGCAGGTGGAAGGGTCCAGGCCCCTCGCTGTGCAGATAGGACCCACGGCCGGGTTGGAGGGGCCACGGCTGCTCTGTCCACCACACGCCTGGCAGGGAGCACATCTCCTCCGTGAATCCTCCGGATGGGAATCCTTTGTGTCAAGCAACCACCTCCCCAGATGTGTTCCCAGCTAAGGGCTCGGATGTTTAAGATTTCTGAGAAAGTTGGACCAGGAAGGAACAAGAGGTCGCCTTGACACAGGATGGAACCGCCCAGGCCCAGGCCCACGAGTCGGGAACCTGTCAGAACTGGGACCTGGCACTGACAGAGGCCGCCAGGAGCAGCGGAGTCGGGCCTGCCTCCCCTTGTCCACCGACTCGCTGTGTGACCTTGGAGGAGCCCCTTCACCTCTCTGGGCTCCATTTCCTCGGTCGTAAAATGAAGGAGAGCCTCTCCCCCAGCAGAAGTCCCTGAGAAAGACACAGAAAGGCCTTGAACCTGCCTGAGCCCCTCCTGAAGGGCCACAAGCAAAGGCGCTGAGAAGGGCTGCACTTAAAAACAACAAAACTTTGGCTTTCTTTAGCCCAATGTTTTTCAAACTAATTGGACCACAGAGGCCTTTCTTGGTCCAGCGCCTACAGAGCCAGGCATGTGAGGGAGACGGGCAGACAGCCGGGACGCAGGAGAGCCTGGGCCATGAGCCCAGCCCACAAACCCAGGCCTGCGAGAGCTCTCCCCTTCTCCCCGTGGTCAACACGGCTTCTGTTCTGCTGGCCAGTGTCAATTTGGGGCTTTTCCTGCCCTCCTTTGGGGCTGGATGATGGCTCTGGGACTTTATGTAGGTTCCGGTGGTGTTGGAGGAGGGGTGGGCAGGGACAGCGCAGACATCCGGTCAGCTGGGTGTCTGCCATCTGGCCGAGTGGGCTCTTGTGTCCCTGTCAGGTCCAGTGGCTCGGTGCCCTCTGACCGGGAATGGGTCTTTGAGGCTTCCTAGGCTGCCCTCGTCCGATCCAACCTGCTGTCCACTGGCCAGCGCTTCCCTGTGGGTGGGGTGGGGAAAGCTTCCACCCTCCTCTCCCCAAATGGGAGAAGGCTCAGGGGTCTCTTCAGTTTTGTGTGGTCCTCTGCTTATCTTCTTTTAATTGAAGTACAGTTGATTCACGATGCTGTGTTAGTTTCTGATGTAAAGTGACTCAGTTATACACCTATATATTCTTTTCCTATTCTTTTCCATTACGGTTTATCACAGGATGTTGGATACAGATCCCTGTGCTCTACAGTAGGAGCTTGTTGTTTATTTTATATATAGTAGTGTGTACCTGCCAATCCCAAACTCCTCATTTAGGTCCTCTTGCTTTTCTTTCTTTCTTTATATATATTTTTTGGCTGTGCCGTGTGGCTTGTGGGATCTTAGTTCCGCGACCAGGGATCGACTTGGGGCCCCGGCAGTGAAAGCACCGAGCCCTAACCACTGGACCGCCAGGGGATTCCCAGCCTCTTGCTTTACAAGTCTGCTTTGTGAATAGATGGTAGTCACAGGCTGGAAGCCCACAAAGTATAAAAAGGTACCTCACACAGCCTTCCTGCCCTCCTGGTCATCTGTCCGCCCAGCTCTCCTGCCCCCTCTAGAATAAACGGCTCTGTTCAGATGCTTGACGTGCCACAAAGTTCACCTGCTTAAGAGCTGTGCAACCATCACTATAATCTAATCTTAGAACATTATCGTCACCCCCAAAAAACCCCTGTCACTCCTCATACCTCCCCACCCCCAGCCCTAGGCTGGCCCTGACCTACTTTCTCTCGCTACAGATTTGCCTACTTTGGACATTTTATAGAAATGGAATGTGCTGTCTATGACTAGCTTCTTCCAGGAGCATGTTTTTGAGGTTCAGCCATGTGGTAGGGTGTCAGTACTTTATACCTTTTTGTGGCCAAATAACATTCCGTTGTATGGATGGACCATTTTACTCATCCATTCATCAGTTGACGGACATTTGGGTTGTTTCTACTTTTTGGCTACTATGAACAATGCTGCTGTGACCGTTCATGTACAAGTATCTGGGTGGACATGTTTTCATTTCTCTTAGGAGTGGAATTGCTGGGCCATATGGTAGTTCTGTGTTTAACGTTCTGAGGAGCTGCCAGACTGTTTTCCAAAGCAGCTGCACTGTTCTTTGTTTGTTTGTTTGTTTGCGGTACGCGGGCCTCTCACTGCCGTGGCCTCTCCCGTTGCGGAGCACAGGCTCCGGACGCACAGGCTCAGCGGCCACGGCTCACGGGCCCAGCCGCTCCGCGGCACGTGGGATCCTCCCGGACCGGGGCACAAACCCGTGTCCCCTGCATCGGCAGGCGGACTCTCAACCACTGCGCCACCAGGGAAGCCCCCTAACCCATTTTTAAACTGGGTTATTTGTCTTTTCATTATTCAGTTGTAAACGTTCTTTATATATTCTGGATACAAATCCCTTATCAGATATATGATTTGGAAATATTTCCTCCAAGTCTGTGGAATATCATTTTATTCTCTTGATGGTGTTCTGTGAAACACAAAAGTTTAAAATTTTTATGAAGTCCAGTCTCTCAAGCTTCTTCTGAATCATTTGTGCATTCGGTCTCACTGCCTAACCCCAAATCATGAAGATTTACTCCTGTTTTCTTCTAAAACTTGTCTAGCTACATTTAGGTCTGTGACCCACTGTGAGTTACCTTCTGTGTATGGTGTAAGTTAGGGGTCCACATTCATTCTTTTGAAGGTGGCTTACCCAGTTGTCTCAGCACTATTTGTCGAAAAGACTATCCTTTTTCCCGTTGAATCTTCTTGGTATCTTTGTTGAAAATCAATTGACCATAAATGTTAGGCTTTAGTTTTTGACTCTAAAGTCTACTCTACTGACTCACGTCTGTCCTTATGCCAGTACTACACTGTCTTATTTACTGTTGGTTTGTAGTAAGTTTTGAAATTGGGAAGTGTGAGTCCTACAACTTTGTTCTCTTTCAAAAGTGTTTCAGCTCTTCTGGGTCTCTTGCATTTCCATATGATTTTAGGATCAGCTTTTCAAATTCTGCAGAAAAGCCAGCTGGGAATTTGATTGGGATTGCATTGAATCTGCAGAATTATTTGGGGAGCACTGCTATCTTAACAATATTAAGTCTTTCCATCCATGAATATGGAATATCTTTCCATTTATTTAGGTCTTCTTTCAGGAATGTTTTGTAGTTTTCAATGTGCAAGTTTTGTACTTCTTTTGTTCAATTTATTCTTCAGTATTTTATTTAAAACACTGTTTTTGGTTTTGTATGTTTCCTTACAGTGTTTCTTTATGTATATACTAATACCTATAAATCTAGATTAGAACTTTCTCCTTTTTTGCAGAGAGACAGGGAGACTGTGAGCCATGCTGTTATGGACCTTGTTTTGTTTTTATTTTTTTATTATTAAAAAAAATATTTATTTATTTGGTTGTGCCGGGTCTTAGTTGTGGCAGGCGGACTCCTTAGTTATGGCAGGTGAACTCTTAGTTGCGGCATGCACGTGGTCTCTAGTTCCCTGACCAGGGATCGAACCTGGGCCCCCTGCATTGGGAGCGTGGAGTCTTAACCACTGTGCCACCACGGAAGCTCCTTGTGTTTGTTTTTCCACTTAATATATCTTGGAGTTCTTTCTAAAGCAACATACAGAGAGCTTCCTCACCCCTTTTCTATAACTGCATAATAGCCCAGTGTATATACTCAGTCAATCCCCTACTGATGGACATTTGTGCTACTTCCAATCTTCTGCTATTACAAACATTGCTGCAATGAATTATCATTTTGCACTCTGAAATAAATCCCAGAGATTAATCACTATATCAGCAGGTAAAAACATCAGTCATTTTGACTAATGTTGCCAAATCTCCCCCCTTGAGGGTTATCCCTATTCCTCTCCTTCCAGAGTGAATGAGTGCCACTCTCCTTGTGACCTTGCCAACAGGAGGTGTTAGTAAACTTCTGGATTTTTAGCAATCTATTAGGGAGAAGATGGTCTCAGTGTAGTTCAAATTTGCTTGTTTCCCAAGAATAAGACCAGACAAATTTATGCTGTTCGTCCCTGTCTGTGAACTGTCTGTTCATTACCTTTGCCCAATTTTCTGTCGAGTGGCTGGTCTTTTCCTTTCTGCTTACTCTTTTTTTATACATGTGTTTCTCCTTTTGTATTATTTATTTATTTTATTTATTTATGGCTGTGTTGGGTTTTTGTTGCTGCATGTGGGCTTTCACTAGTTGTGGCGAGCAGGGGCTACTCTTCATTGCAGGTGCGCAGGCTTCTCATTGCGGTGGCTTCTCTTGTTGCACAGCACGGGCTCTAGGTGCGCGGGCTTCAGTAGTTGCGGCACTTGGGTTCAGTAGTTGTGGCTCATGGGCTCTAGAGCACAGGCTCAGGAGTTGCGGGGCATGGGCTTAGTTGTTCTGCAGCATGTGGGATCTTCCCAGACCGGGGCTCGAACCCGTGTCCCCTGCACTGGCAGGCGGATTCTTAACCACTGCGCCACCAGGGAAGCCCGTCTGCTTACTCTTTAGATACAAGTTGCAAGTGTTTTTGTTCCCGTTTTTGTCTTTGGACTTTCCTCCTTAGGCTGCTTTTTGCCATGCAGAAGTTGTTTGTTTTGTGTAGTCTATTTTATCAATTTTGTATTTTATAGAGTTTGGATTTGGGGTCACAGTTAGAAAGGCCTTTCATAGTCCAAGGTTATAAAGAAGTTATCGAATGGTTTCTTCTCTAGAAGTTTTTAAAATTTTATTCTATTTCACGCTTAAATCTTCGGGCTGTTTTTTTCAAGCTAGGAGAAATTATTTTCTGTGCTGTTTTCTGGCCCAATCATTTTGTGCCAAAAATCCTTTCCTCTAAGTTCTGAAAGCAAAAGCCAGGGTTTCTGCTCTTCCCACCCCACCCCCCAACCTCAGGACACCTCTGCCCTGAGTCCTACTTGAAAGGAGGAGATGCAGGCAGGGGAGGGGGCAGAACAAAACTCAGACATTATGCAATGTTAACACAGCACAAGCACGAGGGTTGCTTACCACTCCACATGTCTTCACTGAGGACAGCTCTGTATAAAGTATTTGGTTATTTGTGACCATTGGCCGAGGACCTACTGTGTGTCTGGTATTACAGAAGCACTGGGCTCGGAGATGAATGAGACAGTGTAAGGAGGTAGATGGCTACACCCTCAGACGTCAAATTACAAAATAAGAAACATTACCAGGTAGAAGGTGCTCAGGCCACATGGCCATCCAGGAAGGCACACCTGAGACATCTCAGAGGAGAGGTCAGGTGACACGGCAGCGTACAGGGACAAGTGTCTTTGGGAAGTTATGGTGCTTCAGCCGCAAGCTGAGGTTCTGGGGGCAGTTCCCAGGCCTGGAGTGCAGATTTGCTGATTATGAAATGATTATAATTAATCCATTATATTTTAAACCACTTTATCCAAATAACTACCACTTGGCAACCGCACCTCGGGCCAGTTCCATGCGTGTCACGTGCACGTCCTCGAGGAAACCTGCTCTGCAAAGGAGCACCCATAGTCCCCGTTTACAGAAAAGAAAACCCGAGGCTGTGCTGCCGGCCTTTCCTAAGCTGGCTGGCTGGTGACTCAGAGCTGTGCTTCCTCCACAGGCACGGCTGCGCTCACACACATTTTGTCACTGAACCATGGGAAATCGGTTTTCAGAATGAGTCAACAGGAGGCAGAAATTACAATGGGAAGAAACGGTCATCCCCACCTTTCTCTCTTCCTCCTCCTTCCTGATTCATAAAAGAGAGACTGTAAATGATCACTGTAATTCTCTGACCTGTCACCCAGAATGTGGAAGCTCCTGAAACTCTCTCAGACCCCCCAGCCCACCACGTGCTCAAGGAGAGATCACCCTCTTTGCTGCCAGCTAATCCATCTGCCCCATATGCAAAACCCTCTGCAGTTTTTCTCCCTCCTTCCTTCCTGTCTTGTAAGTCCTGTCATTGCCCTGTTCACTGACAGTGGTCTAGGGGTGTCCCCTCTCACAAGTGAGTGACTATTGTAGACACAAAGTCAGAGTTATTCCCTGATTGTAGTTCACTTCAACATGACGATGTAAACTTTGTTCACAGCTGAGCCATGTGACCTCCCTGGAGTTGAAACTCCTTGGTTTTCTCTGTATGTCTCAGGAACTCACCCCCAGCTCTGGGGCAGATCCAGCCTGTCAACTGGTCAAGCAGACTCGCTTATATACGGTTCCCTGTTTCTACTGGAGATGTTCCTTCCGCTTTTCTCCTATTTTAGTTGAGACAGGGCTCCCCCTTGCCCTCCAGGCCATGTCCCAGGGACTCCCTTCACCATCATTCTGAGAACTTCTATCTTTCCCTCTTGACTGAGACGGACCCTGCTTTCCCTCCTCCTCCATCAGTTGAAAATCAACTGACCATAGATGGAGAGCTTATTTCTGGGTTCTATTCTATTCCACTGCTCTGAGTATCTGTCTTTATTCCATTATCACACTGTTTACTTTAGCTTTGAATTTTTTTTTTTTTTTTTGCGGTACACGGGCCTCTCACTGTTGTGGCCTGTCCCGTTGCGGAGCAACAGGCTCCGGACGCGCAGGCTCAGCGGCCATGGCTCACGGGCGCAGCCGCTCCGCGGCATGTGGGATCCTCCCGGACCGGGGCACGAACCCGTGTCCCCTGCATCGGCAGGCGGACTCCCAACCACTGCGCCACCAGGGAAGCCCTGTAGTAAGTTTTGAAATCAGGGTATGAGTCCTCCAACTTTGTTGTTCTTCTTCAAGATTGTTTTGACTATTCAGGGTCAAATGAATTTTTAAGACGGGTTTTTCTATTTGTGTAAAAACGTCACTGGGATTTTGTTAGGGATTGTATTGACATCTTAACATCGTCTTTCAATCCATGAACATGGGATGTCTTTTATTTAGATCTTCTCTGATTTCAGCAACGTTTTGTAGTTTTCAGGGTATACTTCTTTCACCACCTTGGTTAAATTCATTCCTAAGTATTTTATTCGTTTTTGTCTCTGAACATGGATTTGTTTTCTTAATTTCCTTTTAGGATCGTTCATTGCAAGTATATGAAAAATGCAACTGATTTTTTGTGTTGCTTTTGTACCTGCAACTTTGCTGAATATTTAACAGTGTTTAGTGTGTGAAATTTTTAGAGATTTTACATATAAGATCATGTCACCTATGAACAGATAATTTTACTTTCTCCTCTCCAATTTGAATACATTTATTTCTTTTTCTTGCCTAATTGCTCTTCCAGTACTATGTTGAACTGAAGTAGTAAGAGTGGGCATTCTTGTTTTGTTACTAGTCATAGGAGAGACGCTTTCAGTCTTTCACCACTGAGTGTGATGTCAACTGTGGGTTTTTCATACATGGTTGTTATCATGTAGAGGAGGTTGTCTTCTATTCCTACTTTACTGAATGTTTTTATCATGAAAAGGTGCTGAATTTTGTTAAATGCTTTTTCTGCCTCAAAATGATCATGTAGTTTTTTCCTTCATTCTTGAAGTGTATTACATCTATTGATTTTCTTTTTTTTAATTTTTTGGTGGTACGCGGGCCTCTCACTGTTGTGGCCTCTCCCGTTGCGGAGCACAGGCTCCGGACGCACAGGTTCAGCGGCCACGGCTCACGGGCCCAGCCGCTCCGCGGCATGTGGGATCCTCCCGGACCGGGGCACAAACCCGTGTCCCCTGCATCGGCAGGCGGACTCTCAACCACCGTGCCACCAGGGAAGCCCACATCTATTGATTTTCATGTGTTGAACTATTACTGCATTCTGGAAATGAATCCCACTAGGTTATAATGTATGATCCTTTGGCACATGGGCTTCAGTAGTTGTGGCACACAGGCTCAGTAGTTGTGGCTCACAGGCTCTAGAGCGCAGGCTCAGTAGTTGTGGCGCACGGGCTTAGCTGCTCCACAGCATGTGGGATCTTCCCAGACCAGGGCTCAAACCCGCGTCCCCTGCATTGGCAGGTAGATTCTTAACCACTGCGCCTCCAGGGAAGCCCTGGTCCTGGGCTTTTTGTTGGGAGGTTTCTTATTACTGATTCAATCTCCTTACCTGTTATAGGTCTAGTCAGATATTCTTTCTTCATGTATCAGTTTTTGTAGATTGTATGTTTCCAGAAACTGTCCATTTAGACTACCTGATTTGTTGGTGCACAATTGTTCACAGTACTCTCTTATAACCTATAAAATATGTATCAATGCCCCACTTTCATTTCTGATTTTAGTAATTTGAGTTTCGTCTCTTTTTCTTAATCAATCCAGCTAAGGGTCTGTTGGTTTTGTAAATCTATTCAAAAACCCAACTTTTGGCTTTGTTGATTTTCTCTATTACAGTTTTTCTTTTAAATTTATTATTATTATTTTAATCAATTCTATCTTTATTTGGCTGCATCAGGTCTTAGTTGCAGCATGCAGGATCTTGGCCACGGCACGTGGGCTCTTTGTTGCGGTATGCAGGCTCCAGAGTGTGCGGGCTCAGTAGTTGTGGCACGCAGGCTTAGTTGCCCCATGGCACGTGGGATCTTAGTTCCCAAACCAGGGATTGAACCTGCGTCCCCTGCATTGGAAGGTGGACTCTTAACCACTGGACCACCAGGGAAGTCCATATTGCAGCTTTTCTATTCTCTTTTTTGTCTCCGCTCTAATCTTTCCTTATGCTTGCTTTGGGTTTAGTTTGCTTTTCTTTTTCTAGTTCCTCATGGTATACAGATAGGTCAAGATCTGAAAGATTCTTCTTTTTTTAGTGTACCCATTTATATCTATAAATTTCCCTCTCAGCATTACATTTACTGTATCCCATAACTTCTGGTACATTGTGTTTTCATATTCATTTATCTCAAGGTATTTTCTAATATCTCTTGTGACTTCTTCTTTGACCCATTGGTTGTTTAAGAGTGTTTTGGGGGGAATTCCCTGGTGGTCCAGCAGTTAGGACTCTTTGCTCCCAATGCAAGGGGCCCAGGTTCAATCCCTGGTCTGGGAACTAGATGCTGCATGCTGCAATGAAGATCCAGTGTGCTGCAACGAAGACCCGGCACAGCCAAATAAATTAAAAAAAAAAAAAGTGTGTTGTTGAAGTTCCACATATTTGTGAACCTTCCAATTTTCCTTCTGTTATTGGCTTTTAGTTTCATTCCACTTCGATCAGAAAAGATTCTTTGAATTACTTTTATCTTTTAGAACCTATTAAGACTTGTTTTGTGACCTGATATATAGCCTGTCCAGGAGTATGTTCCATGGACACTTTAGAAGAATGTGTAGTCTGTGTCGCTGAGTACAGTGTCGTGTATATGTCTGTTATATGGTTGCTTTACAGAGTTGCTCAAGTCATCTTGTCCTCATTGATCTTTTGTCCAGTTCTCCTACCCACTACTGAAAGTGGGGAATCGAAATATCCAAATATTGTCACAGAACTATTTCTCCCTTCAATTCCGTCAACTTTTGTTTCATATGTTTGCACTCTGTTGTAACACACATATGTGTTTATAACTGTTAAATCTTCTTGCTGTATCAAACTTTTAATCAATATATCTTGTCTTTGTCTCTTGTAACCTCTTTTGATTAAACTACTTTGTCTTATAATAATATAGCCCCCTCAGTTCTCTTTTGGTTATTATTTGCATGGACGATATTTGTCCATTGTTTTACTTTCAAGCTCGTGTCCTTTTATGTAAAGTAAGTCTCTTATGAACAGGATATAGATGAATACTGTTTTTTTAATCCAATCTCCCAGTCTCTGCCTTTTGTAATAGCAGAGTTTAGTCCATTGACATTAATATGATTACTGATAAAGGAGTTACTTCTGCCATTTATCTCTGTTTTCTGTATGTCTCACGTTTGCTGTCCCTCAGTTCCTCCACTACTGACTTTTCTTTTGTATTTAGTTGATTACTTGTACTGTGCCATTTTTACTCCCTTTTTCTTTCAGTTTCTGTATGTTTTTAGTTATTTTTTTAAGTGATTACCCTGAGGATTACAACTAATGTCTTAAACCTCTAACAACTTAGTTTCAATAATACCTAGTTTCAGTAGTGTACAAACACTGTTCTATATCTCTGTCCCTTCCTATTGATATTGATATTGTCATAGATTTCCTTTACCAATGCTCCTTCTTTTTTCTTATGACTTCAAGTTACTGTCTAGTGCACTTTCATTTCCGCATGAAGGACAACTCCCTTTAGCATTTCTTGTAGGACAGGTCTACTGGTAACAAACTCTCTCAGCTTTTGCTTATCTGGAAATGTCTTAACTTCTCCTTCATTCCTGAAAGGTAGTTTTGCCAGATACGCAATTCTTGGTTGATAGTTTTTTTTTTTTTCTTTTTGGACTTTAAATGTAACAGCTCACTTCCAGCCTCCATGATTTCTAAGGAGAAACCAGCTATTCATTTTATGAGGATCCCCTGTATATGACAATTGTTTCTTTGTTGCTGCGTTCATAATTCTCTCATCTTTGGGTTTCCACAATTTTATTACAGTGTGTCTCAATGTGGGCGTCTTTGAATTTATCCTGCTTATTCATGGACATTCTCAGACATGTATATTCATGTCTTTCCTAAGATTTGGGAAGTCTCCAGCCATTATTTCTTCAAATATTTTCTCTCTCTCTTCTCTCTGAAATTCCTATGTGCATACGCTGTTACATCTGATGGGCTCCCACGAGTCCCTCAGGTTCTGTTTATTTTTTCTCATTCTTTTAAATTTCTGATTCCTATCCTAAATAATTTCAATAGTCTTATCTCCAGGCTCACTGGTCCTTTCCTTCTGGCTGCTCGGATCTGCTACTGAACCCCTCTAGGGAGTCTTTTCATTTCAGTTACTGGACTTCTCAATTCCAGAATTTCAGTTTGTTTCCATTTTTTAATAGATTATTTAGAGTGGTTTGAGGTTCACAGAAAAATGGAATGGAAATTACAGAGAATTCCCATATACCCCGTCCCCAAACATGCACAGCCTCCCTCACTATCCACATCCTGCACTAAAGTGGCACATGCACTACAATCGAGTAACTACATTAATACATCATTATTGTCCAAACTCCACAGTTTACACTGGGGTTCACTCTCGGTCTTGTACTTTCCATGGGATTTGACAAATGTATCATGACTTGCATCCAGTTTCACTGCTCTGTATAATCCCCTGTGCTCCACCTTTATCTCTCCCTCCCCCTCAACTCCTGACAACCACTGATCTTTCTTCTGTTTCCAGAATGTCACAGAGCTGGGATCATACAGCGTGGAGCCTTTTTAGCGTGGCTTTTCTCAGTCACATGCATTTAAGATCCCTCCATGTCTTTTCACGGTTTGAGGTCCCATTGTCTGGATGACACAGTTTATTTATCAGTTCACCTACTAAAGGGTATCTGGATTGCCTCCAAGTTTTGGTTCCTTTTTTACAACCTCTATTTCTTTATTCATATCCTCATTTTGTTCTTACATCATTTTCCTGATCTCCTTTAGTTCTTTGTCTGTGGTTTCCTGTAGCTCATGGAACGTATTTAAGACAGTTGACTTAACATCTTCGACTGATACTTCCAATGTCTAGGCTTCCTCAGGGATAGTTTCTGTCAAAGGCTTTTTTCCTGTGAATGTGCCGTATTTTCCTGTTTCTCTGTACGTTTTGTTAAGTTTTTTGAGAACTGAACATTTTGAGCATTACATTGTGGTAAGTCTGGAAATTTAACTCTCTCACTCCTCAGGGATTGCTGAAGTTTTTGTTGCTGAGAGCTGGAGTCTGGTTGTGACTCTTCCAAACTATTTTTGCAAAGTAGGTATTCCTTGTGTGTGGTCACCAAAGTTTCTGGTCCTTCGTCTCTGCAGTCAGCCAGCGACCTGACAAAGACTTTCCTAAATGTGTGACTCCCCACATGGGGGGCAGTAGATCTCTTCCAAGCCCCTGGGAGCCACTTCAACCAGGGAGGTTGAAACAATGCCCACCACCCTCTGTGCTGGCTCCTCAGTGATCAAAAGCGGCAACCAGCAGTTAGAACCCACAATCCCAACATTCAGAGGACAAGGTCCTTACTGCCCATCCAGGTCCCAGCAAGTTGCCCCAGGGACATGAACAGCCACCACCCCACGACAGGCTGAAAGGCACCAAAACTCCCCAAATCTACCAGCCTCTTTGCCCAACTGTCCCATAGACAACCCCAGAGCTCCAATATCGTTACTTCGGCCAAGGCTGCCAGCTTGATGGCCGCTAGGGCAGAAGCAGGTCGCTGGGGCTTCCTCCTGGCCATCTTCCCTGGCATCGCTCACGCCCCCGCTTTGATTTGAAATGTCCATAGAGTTCCTAACTCACACAGCCCTCCCTGTAGGTGAGCTGGTTGTTCTCAAGGAGGCTTAAGAGTCTCCTCCAAGTCTCTGTTGCTCCTGAATTTCACGATGGTGGGTCTTGTGGTTTGAGAGAATTTATTGTGCAGGACACCTGATTGGCTCTTTGAATCTGGAGGCTGTCTTTCAAATCTGTTTTCTCTGGAACTCCCCATCAGTCAACCTCCAGACGTCCTGATATAATTCCATATTTTTCACATCTTTTCCGATGTTCTGGGATATTTCTTCAATTACATCTGATAACCCTTCAACAGATGTTTTTATTCTGGCTATTATATTTTAAAATTTCTAGTCATTCTTAGTTGTTCTATGCATACAATTCTTTAAAAGTAGCACATCACTGGGCTTCCCTGGTGGCACAGTGGTTGAGAGTCCGCCTGCTGATGCAGGGGACGCGGGTTCATGCCCCGGTCTGGGAAGATCCCACATGCCGCGGAGCGGCTGGGCCCGTGAGCCATGGCCGCTGAGCCTGCGCGTCTGGAACCTGTGCTCCACAACGGGAGAGGCCACAGCAGTGAGAGGCCCGCGTACCGCAAAAAAAATTTAAAAAGTAGCACATCACTGAGAATTCCCTGGCGGTCCAGTGACTGGGACTCCACACTTTCACTGCTGAGGGCCCGGGTTTTTTTTTGTTTTTTGTTTTATAAACTATTTATTTATTTATTTATGTTTGGCTGTGTTGGGTCTTCGTTTCTGTGCGAGGGCTTTCTCTAGTTGCGGTGAGCGGGGGCCACTCTTCATCACGGTGCGCGGGCCTCTCACTGTCGCGGCCTCTTTTGTTGCGGAGCACGGGTTCCAGACGCGCAGGCTCAGTAGTTGTGGCTCATGGGCCCAGTCGCTCCGCGGCATGTGGGATCTTCCCAGACCAGGGCTCGAACCCGTGTCCCCTGCATTGGCAGGCAGATTCTCAACCACTGCGGAGGGCCCAGGTTTGATCCCTGGTTGGGGAACTAAGATCCCACAAGCCGGAAAAAAAAAAAAAAATGAGCACACCATTCTTTCTCGTGGATATAAAAGTTCTCTTCTCTTTCTAAGGATGTCTTGCCGTCATCTTGTAGTTTTCTTCTGTTCCCTGCATTGTCTCTATTGGCACTGGGTGGATTTCTTCTGCTTGCATCGTCCAAGGTCTCTTTCATGCAGAGGTGGTGCTCCAATATCAGGTGACCCTTGGCTGCAGTTCACATTCACACTGAGGCACTAATGGCTGATTGGAAGTTCCGGGTAAATGGACGGCGTTTTCCCACAGAAGCTTTGCTGTAGTGGTCAGGCAGCAGCACGGTCACTTTCTTGAAAGAATCTCCCAGTCAGTGCCTCCAGGGCTTTTCCTTTGGGTCAGCTTTTCCAGAGCAGAGTCTGCTGGCTTCCTGCCAGTTGCAGGATGGGGAAGGACACATCTTTTACAAACCTGGCCACAGCACTCCTGAGGTATGGCTGGGGGGATAGTGGACCTCACTGCCACCCCTCCTCAGTTGTGTCTGAGGAGACCCCAACCTCCTGCTCGGGTGGGTGAGGGGCCGTCGCCTGCCTGGGGTCAAGCCCTCTTGACGTAAGTCTCCATCCAACCCTGTTTCACTGCTCTGCCCTCCCATCCCCCACGGCCAGAGGTCCTAGTGCCCCAGTTCCAGGAGGTTCCTAGCATTCGGTGACGCAATTCCGCTTCCTCCCCGTGAGCTTCAACCGAGAGAGATCTTCAACTGAAGCCTGTCACCCCAGGCCCTCTGCCTTCCGTCTTCCAAAACGTTGCTGACGCCTGTCCCCTGCTGCAGTCACTTCTTCCATTCCACCTTCGAGGACAACTATCCTTTCCTGCCCTTTCAGTTTGGTTCCAAGAGGGAAGGAGGATAAACCCAGGTGGTTAAGCTGCCAGGTCGAGGGGGAGCCGCTGGTCTTTCCTCAGTGGACTCCCATTAAAGAATAAACAAGTGCCTCAAAAAATGTTTAAAAGAAGTTGTTTGTTGGGGAGGAAAATGCCATGAAATTAGGCAGAAAATTACAGAAGACTCAGCAACACACAACCATCTGGAATGAGTCCCAGATGCCTTGCAGAGCCAAAGAATCCAGACAATGAAAGTTCAGGAACAGGCAGTAACAGCAGCCTCTGGCCCTGTGGCGTTCAACTCAGAACAGAAGTCACCTCTGGGGGTGGATGTTGGGTGGGAGGGGCCCGTGGGAGTCATCAGGGAGCAAGAAATGTTCACCACCTTGACGCGGTGGTCGTGACACAGGCGTGTACACGTGCAAAGATTTGTCAAGCTGTACTCTTGAGATTTGTCATTGTGTGTGTCTCACATCTCAGCAAAAGAGCAAGGGAAGGAAACGGACATTTATTGAGTGCTTGCTGTTTGCTAGGCACTGGCTAGCTCTGCTTTTCTAATTCATTCATTTAATGAGCACCTACTATGTCCTGGGCACTATCTAGGTTTTGAGGACCCAGCAGCAAACAAATCAATTAGCATCTATGCCTGCGTGATGCTCCCAGTTAATGGGGAGACACTATCAAATAACTGCATCACAAAAGTCAAGTGACAACAGTGACAAGTGCAGAAGAAGGAGCAAGTCCCAATCCGGGGTGGGAGGGTGTCAGAAAGGCTTCCCTGAAAAAACGAAGTTGCAACAGAGATCTGAGGGGCCAGGAGGAAATGACCAGTCGTGAAGCATGAAGAGCATGGGGTGCAAAGGGACCAGCACGTGCAAAGACCCCGTGGCAGGAGGCGTGTGCACGTTCATGAGGGTAGAGAACAGGGCCGAGCAGGGCTCCACTGATGCCAGAGGGGCCTCAGAACTGCCGTGCCCCAGACGGGAAACTGAGGCTCAGGGTGTCAGCCCCGGATTGCCCAGCAAGTATAACTGGGGTAGAAACCAACCCTGTCTGTTCCCCCTAGGGAACGTGAGCGGGAGAGGCCGCCTGGGCTCCGGCCTCCAGTGGTGCCAGCTGCCCTCACGTTCCCTGCCTCTCAGCCCCACAGGGCCTGCGGCTGGGGGTGGCCATGCAGCCCTGCCCCGAAGAGCAGTACTGGGACCCGCTGCTGAACACCTGCGTCTCCTGCAAAACCATCTGCAGCAATCAGAATCCACGCACCTGTGCAGCCTTCTGCAGTGAGTTCTGGGGCCCGAGCCTGGGCTGGATGCCCCTCCTGCCCCCGGGAGTCCCCCTGGCCTGCACTTGGGGCCTGAGGAGGGGTGGAGGGAGACGGACAGTGTGGCACCTTCTACCTTTCGACCCTCCTACCCTCCTTGCAGCTTCCCAAGCATGCTCTGTTCCTTCCTGCCTCAGGGCCTTTGCACAGGGATGCATTTCCCCACCTTCTCCCCTGGGCTCCCTCCTACCCGGCCTTCAGGTCTCAGCCCCAAATCAAGAGGTCCTCTCTGACTGCCGGATGGAAAGTGGGCCCTCCTTCATCATTCTCTGCTCTTTCTTCTGAAACTTTTTATTATAGAAATTATGACAGAGAGAGAGGACAGCACGATAAACCTGTCTACCCATCAGCAGCTTTAGAAATGCCACCTTTACAGTCCCCAATTTTTTTACTTGTGTATTTTAAAGCCAATCCAAGAACTCGTATTATTTTATGTGTAAATACTGGATCACGAATGCCTAAAACATAAGGGCCTTTAAAATATAACCTCAATATTTTATCACCCCCAGCAATAATTCCTTAATATCATCTGCACTCAGGCCATATCCAGTTTTCTCTAATTGTCTTTTGCTTGCTTTTTCATAACTTGTTCTTTCCCTGATGGAACTTATCACAGCTTATACCACACGTTCTTTCCTGTGTGTTCATGTGTCTCAACCACCCGACTGAGAGCTCAATTCCTTTCTTAAGCCTAGCACAGTGCCTGACACATAGTAAGTGCTTCATAAATACTGGCTGAGTGGGGCTCAGAGAGGCTGAGTGACTTGCCCAAGATCACACAGCACAATAGTGGAAGAGTTAGGATTTGAACAACAACTTTCTGAGTCTGCAACACCATGGCTCTGAGCCACTATCCATTAATGAGGTGGACATTCAGTGCTGACCCACAAACCCCTGGAAAGAGGAATCTGACAGACCCTTCAAGGAGGTTACTATCTAGTGGGAGAAATGACTCCACTTCATGGTAAAAAGGTGAACTACCGTAAAACGCCACAGCTGGGAGAGACCACGTCCGGCTGATGGGTTGGGGAGCGAGGAAGTTTTCTGGTAAGAAGCGCCCCCTGCGATGGATTGTTAAGAGTCCACAGATGCAGAAGTCAGATGGGGGGACAGCACCCCTGGAGGGACCAGCGTGGACAAAGGCGTGGAGGCGGGAAAATACAACAGGGAATATCGAGGCCCAGAGGGGAGGTTGTGAGGTCAGGCAGTGAGGGCTGGTGGTCTGTGGAGCTCTGTCACCTGCACAGCCACATGGGGGTTCCCAAGGACGAGAGGAGGTCACGGCAAGCCCGGGAACACTGCTGCCATCAGGCTAACTCCACCTTGTGAGTGTCGGGGTCAGGAGGGTCCAGGGGCCACAGCAGGGTAAGGGCAAGGGGTGGTCACTGGTCCTGACAGGATCACCCGAGTCTCCCGAGGTCCCAAATGCAGGCCTTCCTGGTTTTGTCTTCTACTCTGAAAAGGATGTACGCGTTGGCGTGTTTGCATCGCAGAGGCACAGGTGAATATTCTATTTAAACCCTGAGCATTATTCATTATGTGTCAGGCACTGTGCCGGGGACTTCAAATCCCCGTAACAACCGTAAGAAATCACCATTGTTATAACTATTCCTCTCCTGGAAAACAGGAGACTGAGGAATGGAGGGGCCAAGCCCACCACGTGAAGAGGCGGACCAGAGCTTCCCCAAGCCCGCGTGGCTTCAAGGTCTGGGTTCTTGGCCTCTGTCTTGTGCTGCCTCCAAAATGCGCTCTGAAAACCTGCATGCGAGTCACATTTTCATATGAATGAACCTTAGAGACAAGGGAAACCTACCCTGTGAAAGTACAGGTTTCTGTATGGCGCTCAAAACTGCTCTCTCCAGCAAGGGTGAATGGGCTTCAGTTTGCTTGGCTTCTGCCCCTTGGCACTGATGCCTGGTTAAGCTCCTAAAATTCTCATTTATTATTAAGACAGAAAAAACTATTAATCTGAGCTTTCTCACCTTCCTTCCAGTCCCCTTCCCCAACTTGCTAAGGCAGATTCTGGCTTTGTTCTCCATTCCTTATGTTTATATGAAATATGTTTCTCCCTTATGAGGTTTGAAAAACCCAAGTAAAGAAGTTATGTGACAATGTAATAACTGAAAAGATAACTAGAAAACCCTTATACAGTTAGTACTAAGAAATGCTCTTTTAAATTATAGGTCAAAGGAGAAATAATAGTGAAAAATAAGAACATTCTAAACTAGGTACAGAAAAAATACTACATGTCAAAATGTGTGTGATGCAGCTAAAACAGTACTTAGAGGACAACGTATAGTCTTACATTTGCATACTGGAAGAGGACTTGGATTACTCTGGAATTGCTTTTGGGGAACTGGACTAGGATTTTTTTTTAACTTTGATACCCTTTGAGGCCAGACCCCCAGTTTCTGCCTGTGTCTGTCACCCAGCAGCATCATGCATCTCTGTCTCCCAGAGTCACTCAGCTGCCGCAAAGAGCAAGGCAGGTACTATGACCAGCTCCTGGGGGACTGTATCAGCTGTGCCTCCATCTGTGGACGTCACCCCAAGCAATGCACACACTTCTGTGAGAACAAGTTCAGGAGTCAAGTGAACCTCCCACCAGAGGTCAGGAGACAGCGGACCGGAGAGGCCTCGACCCGGGCAGACAACCTAGGGAGGTACCAGGGACCAGAGCACAGAGGCTCGGATGTGGGTCCAGGTAAGCCACCTAAGGTTGGCCTGAGCGGTGTCCAAGGGTCAGAGTGGGTGGAAGGCAGGCACCAGGCCTCAATAAGGAGAGGCTGCAAAGCAGGAAGTCCAGTGCAGGCAAATGGCCAGAAACCAGGGGGGTGGGGGGATCATCACAGGACAGAAAAAAAAAATTAAGCAAAGTTTACAGAAGTCTGTGAGCAAGAAGGAAGCAAAAGAAGAAAAAAGACCTGACAGTTGGGAGTCTCATAATGGTGGCTGAATGAATTCTCAGAACACAGGGCAGCGAGTGGATAGCACAGCTAACCTGTGAGCAAGACCCCCACTCCATTTAGAGGCAATGGAGACTTCCCAAGAATGAGAAAGAAAAGTACTATCAAAAAAGCTCACGGTGGAGATGGGCCTCCTTAGATATGTGAGGGGGTCCCTTGAACTAGGCACTTACTAAGTGCCGAGCACTGGAAATGACCTAATTAATCCTCCCAGAAAATACCTCTTGGCTCAGCTACCCTGCTCTGTGGTGTCAGAGAGGACGCGGCTTGGGTGGGGATGTGGACCCGCAAACGCTTGATATTTATGGTGCTCTTGGTCTGCCAGGTGCCGGCTGGTTTTCCTCCTTTTCTGTGACTTTCCTCATGACGTCACTTCCATGAGAACAGGCTTCATGTGTCCTGATAACGAAGTGCCCAGCCTGGTTCTTCTCGGTTAGACTGTTGTCTCTTACTCTGCTCTGCTCTCCTGTCAGTAAGCTGCTGCCACGTAACAAACAGCCCCCAGATTCCATGGCGTGTTATTCCTCATGGCATAGGGCTTGGCTGGAGTCAGCTGGAGGGGCTCTGCTCCTGAGTCTCTCATCCTCCCCTGGGACCAGCGGGTGGGCAGCAGCATCAGAGGTGACACACGGGCCTCTGAACCTCTCGGCCAAGAGCTGGCACCCATCATCTGCTGCATCCTATCCCTCCAGATGCAAAGCCAGCCAGATTCAAGGCGGGGGAGACAGACCCCACTCTCGGCTGGAGGAGAGGTGAAGGATTTGTAGCTGTGGGGGGTTTGTGGCCGGTTTTTATCCAGCACAGCCTCTTGTGAGAGGAAATGCAGATTCACACACAGAGAGCGTGGATACGGGTGGAGGGGGTGACGAACGGGACCACAAAGGGGGCTGCTCTCCAAGGTCTTGTGACCCCCGCGCCTTCCCTGCAGTGACGTATTTGACTCTTCCAGCCAAACCCAGAACCCCGTCCACCTCCGATGCCACAGATTCCCCTTTACAGACAGAGAAATTGAGTCTCAAAACCTGGAGAGTCAGTGCACAGCTGAGCGGGGACTCGGGCCCGGCCTGCGGGTCCCAAAGTTTGTCTGCTCTGCAAGAGCCAATCCCCGGAGCAGTGTTCTGTGGTGCCGTCGCCCACTTAGGGGGACCTCTTGCCAGTGTGACACCGTTAGCCCTTCCTGTCTGTGACCACCAGCCAAGGCCCCTCCCCAGAGGGCCTGGGGTGGACCCTCCAGGTACGAATCCCCCAGGAAGTGTGGACAGACATTCCAGGAGCCAGTGGGGTCAGCGTGACCACGTCTGACCTGACCGCTGTCCCAGTCATTCCATGGTGCGGCCTCCCAAGCCTCGGAGGGCTGGGTGACGCCTCACCATACCTGCCCCCTGCCGCGTGTCCCTCTGGAGGTCTGGGGCTTACGTGTGTCCCGCTGTGTCCCGATACCTGCGTGCAGGTGGGGCGAGAGCTGGGTTTGGTGGGGACTGCGAACAGAAGTGCCGGGCCCACACCCTGGGTGTTAAGGGCAGGGCGTGCAGAACACTGCCCGTGGCAGCGGGGCTGACCTGTCCCCCCACTCACTCCCCGCCCTGCCAGCCCCCACCCTTGGTCCCTCCACATCTCTCGGAATGGCCGTTCCTTCATTTGACGGTAACTGTGGAGGGCTCAGCTGTGCCTGGGGGGACGGGTCCAAGAGTCAGGCAGACCCTGTCGCTGACCCCATGGAAGTTACAGTCTGATGGGAGAGACAAGACAAATGACTGAGTAACCTCAGTGCGTGGCGACGACATCCCCCAGCCAGGGTGCAATGGGGCGAGAAGGTTTCCCCGAGGAGAGGCCCTCAAGGCAGACTGGGGGCCAGACCCCTGGTTCCATCTCCCACCAACTGTGTGACCTTGAGCAAGTCACTTAACCTCTCTGAGGTTAAGTGTTTCCGTAAGACTGAGATCACCTGCCTTCACGGGGTTGCTGCACTGAGTGTCAGGATCAGCACGTAGTAACTGCTCATTTAAAAGGAAAGCATACATCTAAGAGACGACGTGGAGAAAGGTGTTCCAGGCAGAGGGCACAGCATGTGCAGGTGCTGGGAGGGGCTGGGAGCGGAAACACACGGATTCTCTGTGGACAGGGTACAGCCACTGCTAGGACCACTGGGGCTGCGACTGCTACAAACAGTGGGAGCAAAGGCTAAGCTTTAGTGAAAATTAAGGTTTGCTTTTCTTATCCGAGCCCACGGAGCCCCCAGGCCCTATTCAAGGGCCTCCTGGGTCCCGGGTTCAGAGCTCCAGGTGGCGTGAGCACGGGTGACCTGGGACGTCTCCAGACTCTGTATCTCCCTGTCCCCACTGGGGACAGGCAGCCCGGCACCCCCCTCACAGGGCTCTCACAGGGCCTCAGCGACCCTGGGCCTTGATGCTCCAAACCCTTAACTTGATTACATCTGCAAAGGCTTTTTCCCCAAATCAGGTCATAAGGTCCCACGTGCAGGTTACCAGACCCCTTGTGGGAGGGCGATGCCCGCCTTGGGAGCACATCCTGCACGGCGGCCTGGGGGTTGGTCTCGTCTCTGGCTTTTCATCTCAGGGTGTGGAGTGTTTTCTCCCCACACACGCCACCTCCCATCCGCCCCCGACGGCTGCAAGAGATGTCACCGTGGCGGCTGCCCCAGGCCCCCTCTGCATCCCCAGGGCTGAGGCCAGGGGAGGAGGGCAGAAAGCCTCGGGAGCCCACCTCACCCCTCCCCTGACCTGCCTGCTCGCTGGGCTGGGGCCGTGGGGATGCTGGCGGAACGTTCCACTGAGTCGAGCTGCTACCAACAGCGCGGAGGCCGGAGCGTCCACCCCGTTTCACCAGGAGGCAGGCCTGACCGTGAGCGAGGGTGGCCGCAGGGCCCAGGCTCAGAACCTGCCCTGCCCCGGCTACACCAAGGCCCCTCAGGACAGGTCACAGCACTGCCCGCCCGGCCAGCCCGAGCTCCAGCCCAGCAGCAGCAGTCGGGGAAATCCTGTTTCTAGGCGAGATTGACTCTGAAAACAGTACAAGCACGGAACAAATCTAATGGAAAACCCGCTTGGAAATAAACCATCCGCGGTGCCCCCTGGTGGCGGTGCTCAGAACTGCGCCGCAGGCCTGGCTCTCTGACAAGGACAGAGCTCACATCCATTCCCGACTGAAGCCCCTGCACCCACCGGGGTCAGCAGACAGGGAGGCACTGGGCGAGGCCGCTCCGCTCCGGGGCCAGGTCACTGAGGGCCGACAGAGGTCAGCGACCGAGCTTGCAGACCTGAACAGCTGGTGACTGAACAGAGGAAGCACAGCGGTGGCTGGGGACCCCGTCCCCGCACCTGGCCAGCCTCTGACTAGGCTTCAACAAGTGAGGCAGCCAGCATGCTCCTTGCCGTTCCCGCAAACGGACGACACACGGGGATCGCGACGGAAGAAAGAAGGTATTAAAAAGCCAGGTTTGGGGAAAGTCTCTCCCCAGGAGCAACACCTGCCGCGGCCTGGGTTTGTCGGTTCCCACATGCTCTTGTCTAAGCACACTTCACACCAGGGAGAACCCCGAGCGCCCACCTCTCTCTCCCTGTTCACTTCCTGCCCCTGAGGCTCAGCCCATCTCAGGACCCACCAGGGAGCTGGTCTCCGGCTCTCACTGTAAACAGAGCCCAGCAAATGCCTGCATCCACGTGCCTAGAAGTGAAGGCAGTGAGTCCACAAGCCTGAGGGGCGTGTCCGTGTTGGCAGGTGGTTGCATGTGGCCCTCAGAGGAGACCACCCCACCCAGATGTGCCTGTGTCGCCAGCCTGGGACAGAGGCGGAAGGTGACATCTTTCGCAGTTTTAACTGCACCTCTCCTCCGGATCCAGGGCCTCTGCGAAGCACGCTCTACGAGCGGGTCACCAGGCAGGAACTGGTTCCGTTTCCCTCAGGAAGCCCCAAATCACCCTCCTCACGTGGTGGCTCCGGGCGCCCGGGAGAGCAGAGCAGAGGCTGCCAGGCCTCGTCATGGCACCGGCCAGGCCCTGCGTCCCCTGTACTGCGCACTGCTGGGTGCAGGGGGCCCGGCCAGGCCCTGCGTCCCCTGTACTGCGTACTGCTGGGTGCAGGGGGGCCCGGCCCAGCCCGACTTGAAGGGCAGGAATCAAGGACCGTCTCCAAATGCCAGCAGCCAGCCTCGAGGTAGTTAGAGTTCAGCTGAAGACACCTGAAATCCACCCAGCACTTCACTGTGTACTTAGCAGCGTCTGGTAGCTGGGAATTCCACCTCCCACGCGAAGGCTGCCAGCCTCTCCCCCGCTAATCCGGCCAGGCCGACGGCTTTATTTTATCCCAGGGACGCACAGGAGCCGGTGAGCAGATGGGGGCCCGGGAGCTGGGACACACGGACGTCGCCGGCCGGGGGGTGGCACCAACAGCCCACCCAGAGCTCTGTGATGGGTAGCACCAGCCAGCTGTCACTTCATAAAATTCTGCCCCTAAGGAGGCTGCGTAAGGAAGAGGGACAGTGTCCACCTTGCCATCTGTGCGCGGCCGGCGTGGAGCCCCGGCGTGGAGCCCATCAGACCTGCCCCCAGGTGCAGCTCTGCAACTGTGACCAGATCTGAGGCTGAGTTTTGTCATCTGAAATACAGACTGTAAGGCGGTGTGGCCACAGCGGGAACAGCCTGCAGGATCCTCAAACAGCTCAGCAAGGAGGCGCCACCTGACCCGGCAACTACGCTCGTGGGACGCGTCCACGAGAGCAGCACACACACGTGCACACGGAAACCTGCACGCAAGCCTTCACAGCCGCCCAAGGGTGGAAACAACCGAAATGCTTGCTCGTCGTGGACAAACAAACACGATGTGGTGCATCCACACGGTGGACGTTACTCAGACCCAACACACGTGCCACACGCCTGAGCCTTGGAATCACGCCGAGAGGCCAGACGTGAAGGTCCCGTGCTGCACAATTCCACTGGTATGAAGTGTCCAGGACAGGCGACAGAGACAGCGTGGTGGTGCCCGGGGCGGACGGGGGGCGTCATGCGGTGCCGGACACCCCTCAGGTGCACAGGCAGCAGCTGCACGAGCCTGAGAACACACTAACCACCCCCCCCCCCATCTTCAGGGCCGTGAACCTGGCAGCACGTGGACTACACCGCAACCTGTAAAGGGGGCGAGCGCCCCTCCTTCACAGAAGCGCGAGGGTCAGGGACACACTAGAGAAAGTGTTGCGTGCAGCAAGACCAGCAGGCAGCCGGCAGCCCTTCCTCCCGGGCTGGGGCGCCCGATCCCAGGGCCCGGGACAGATTTCGAGGGCAGGGCTTTGGCTCGGGGCCCTGAGCGGGGCCAGCGCCCCATTTCCCCAGGCCCCCCTGGTGTACATCTGCCCCTCAGGCTCAGGAGCAACACCACCGTCTCTCTCCAAGCACGCGCTCCCTGGTCAAACACCCTCCCTGGACAACTGTCCACCTGCTCGCCCGTCCACCTCTGGTACTGTCCCAAGCTACACCCCACAGTGAGAGAGAACGACAAAGGGCGTGCAGCTCCGGGGTCCCCCGGCCCTCCGAGGGGGCGTGGGGGTGACCGCATGGCTTGTTTGGGGCTCACAAGGAGGAAGCGAGGACGAGGGGCTGCTGGCCGGAGGGGGGGTGCTTCAGGGAGGGGCCCCTCCTGACTCTGGGTCCCCCACTGTCTTGCAGCCCCCCCAGGGCTAAAGCTGAGCGCCGACCAGCTGGCCCTGGTCTACAGCACGCTGGGGCTCTGCCTCTGCGCCATCATCTGCTGCTTCCTGCTGGCCGTGGCCTGTTTCCTGAAGAGGAGGGGGGACCAGGTCTCCTGCCAGCCACCCCCAGGGCCATGTCGGATGCGGGCCAAGTCCTCCAAGGGTGAGCACGCAGGGGGGTCCTGGACATCCCTCTGTCCTGGTTCTGCCCCCGTTTCTAAGTGGAGAGCGGTTGCCGGTCCTCCCGGGGAGCGGCCTGGCGCCAGTTCCTACAGTTTCCTATCTGTCCTGGTGAAATCGGGTCAAACACCAAGGCAAGAAGAGACAGGGCCCTGAGGAAGGGTGGGTGTTGGGCCCTGGGGCTTGCCCCACTTGCCAGGACAGGGCGGCTAACACCGGAGGTGGTCCCCTGGGGGTGCAGGGCGGGGGAGGAGGGGTCCAGGCCGAGGCCAACGCCCTCTCCCCCTCAGCAGATCACTGGATGGAAGCGGGCAGCGCTGCAGGGGCAACGCCCGAGCCGACGGAGACGTGCAGCTTCTGCTTCACGGAGTGCAGGGAGCCCGAGCGTGCCGGGAGGTGGGCGCGCCACGGCCAGAGCGCAGCCGGACAGCCCTGCGTGCGCGCCCCGAACGGTGGCCTCTGCGGCATTGAGGTCGTGTGCACGCCCGCCCAAGAAGGAGGCCTGGCCACATGAACCTGGGGGGCTGGGGGGAATGGTGATGGGAGAGAGAAATGACGGTGGGGGAGACTGGCGAGAGAGGAATAGAGCAAGGGGAAAGGACAGGGAAGGGGGAGGGGAGTGGAGGAACAGCTGGCAGAAGGGCCAGGGCCACCGTATTGACCCCAGGCGTCCACTGTAGGTCACCGGCACCTACACGCACCTGCAGCAAAAGCACCCACACCTGCTGGACCCAGCCCCGGGGACCCTTGGCAGAAATAAAACCTCCCGCACTGCCCACTCCTCACTGCAGCTGGTCTGGGTCGCGTCTCCCCGTGGTGACTGCCCCATCCCACCTCTCCCGCTGCCCCTGGGCTCCAGGCCTGCTTTCCAAGGATCTGAGCGGGTGTGTGGACCGAGAAGCAGGCTCTGCTGTCCCCTGTCGCCTAAGAGGAGAAAGCAGCCGGCTGATGGGGGGCCCACCATCAGGGCTGGGCCCACCATCAGGGCTGGGCCCACCATCAGGGTTAGGCCCACCATCAGGGCTGGGCCCACCATCAGGGCTGGGCCCACCATCAGGGCTGGACCCACCATCAGGGCTGGGCCCCCCATCAGGGCTGGGCCCACCATCAGGGCTGGGCCCCCCATCAGGGCTGGGCCCACCATCAGGGCTGGGCCCACCATCAGGGTTAGGCCCACCATCAGGGCTGGGCCCACCATCAGGGCTGGGCCCACCATCAGGGCTGGGCCCACCATCAGGGCTGGGCCCACCATCAGGGTTAGGCCCACCATCAGGGCTGGGCCCACCTGCGTCGATCTCGGAAAACCAATTTCCTCCCGTGTCTCCTCAGAAAGGCGTGAAGCAGTGTGACTGTGTGTGCCCGTGTACAGTCACGCGTGTGCACGCATGCGCTGCTCCCACGTGTGTCACGGGGCGCGGGGCGGACAGAGGGCAGGCGGGCTGAGCCCAGGCGTCAGGCTGCTCTCAGAGCCCAGGACCACGTCCTGCATCACCTCAGGAGTGCTCTCATTTGGACACCAACCTGCTACTGTTTAGTATTTTTCTTTACATCAGCCGACCTTTCCTTCCAGACCTACACGCTACATTTTTCGGATTCTGGCCGGTAACACTGTATCTGAGCTTTCACAATTTGTTTTCTTGGCTACACCACGCGGCTTGTGGGATCTCAGCTCCCTGACCAGGGATTAAACCCGCACCCCCTGCAATGGAAGCGCAGTCTTGGCCACTGGACCGCCAGGGAAGTCCCACATTCACAAATTTTTGATACTACATATATTTTATACCTGTATTTGCAGTGAAACCTATATGTTAGGAGCATTTAAGCCTGAAAATACGTAACTGCTGTAAGCAGCAGCCACACAGATAAACACAAGATTATGCAAATCATTCATCCGGAAACCACCTGGCGTACCCACATGCACCAAAGGTTCACACAACACGCTCTGGGAGGTGTACACAAGAAGCCTGAGGCTCCATCCTTCCTTCATCCACTGGCTAACGGGCCCTGTCACCTTCCCAGGCTGCTGGACAAAGCCCCACACGCTGTGCGGCTTCAACACTGGAACCTCCTGTCCCCCGTCTGGAGGCCGGAGCCCACCCAGGTGTCACAGGGCTGGTCCTGCTGCGGCCGTGACGGGAGAACTGCCCCGGCCTCGCCCCCAGGGCTGCAGATGGCCGTCTTCCCTTGATGCGTGTCTGTCTGTCCAAATCTTCCCTTAAGGACACTGGTCACCCTAATGACCTCATTTTCACTTGATCATGTCTGTAAATCTCCAGATAGGGTCATGCTTAAAGGTTCTCAGGGTTAGGACCTCAACCCATGAATCTGGGGGCACACATTCAGCCCAGAGCACAGGTCCTCCCAAGTCCAGTCTCACTTCAACGCGGTCTGAAGCCAAGTTAGCTTCTCACAAGCACCCGCCCAAGACAAGCGTCTGACCCGGTGTTCAGTGGGCCCGAGGCGGCAATGGGGACATCTTGGTGCGGTGCCCACCGGTCACCAAGCCCACGGCAGCATCTCTTGGCAGCACGGACCCTGTACCTGGGGTAGCTGCCTGCCAGACCCTGGCGACGCCCCAGCACATCTCTTGAGCTGCACGGAAGCGCTTGGGATGCAAAGCCTCATCCGAAACGTGTGCAGACTCCTCCAGCTGTTTTCAAATTCTGCTCATCTGAGCCCAAGGGGCCCTGGGTGATGCTTCTGGACCGTGGGGGGAGTGAAGGCTGCCGAAAACACAGGGAAATGTGTGCCTGACTACGGCTTTCCACAAAAATAACCTCTGGGGTTTTTTTTGTCAGTTTTTCAATTGGTCTTTAGTGTAAGTTGACGTGGCAGGTTTTGTTTTTTTAAAGACCAGGATCCTCTGCTGCAAAGAAAATCTGAAACTCTAAATACCATCCATTTTATCCACGTTCTGTGTTCTGCTGGTCCTACTTCCAAAATACACTCTGATTCCCGCCACCTGCCACAGCCCCCGCGACGCCAGCCCCGAATCCGCCCTGTGCACCCTGCCCAGGGCTCAGCAAGCTCCTCTGAAAAGGACCAGACGGCAGAGACTCTCGGCGACGACTCAGCGCTCACCCAGCCCTGCCGCGCTTGTGCCCAGGCAGCCAGCGCCAGGGGAGGCGGCGGGTCGGACTGGGCTCCGCCGACGCGGCTCAGACCGGGCACCACAGCTCACCCTCCCCGCCCTGCTGCTCCGCAGCTCGGGCCTTTACCTCCAGCTTTACTGAGACATAAATGACACGTAACTTTGTGAGTTGCCAGGTGATGCATCTGTACATTGTAATACGCTCCCCACGTGGCACCAGGAACCCCTCCACTCCAGCCCACCATCACCCGTGTGGTGAGAACATGTAAGATCTCCTCTCTCTGCAACTCTCAAGCACAGGACACAGTATCAGGACGTGTCAGTCTCACCCCTGAGAGTCTGTGCCCTTTGGCCAGCATCTCCCCCTTTCCCACCCCCTGGCAACCACAATCTACTGTTTCTCTGGACACTGGCCTCTTTGTGTCTCTCTACGGTTTTCTGAAGAGCTGTCTGCGAACAGCATCGCCTCACTCCCGCCCCGCCTTCGGTGCTGCTGTCCTGGAAGCCCACGATCCGTCGCTACTGTTTCTCTGGACACTGGCCTCTTTGTGTCTCTCTACGGTTTTCTGAAGAGCTGTCTGCGAACAGCATCGCCTCACTCCCGCCCCGCCTTCGGTGCTGCTGTCCTGGAAGCCCACGATCCGTCGCTACTGTTTTTGCTTTAGAAACTCAGTAGCGTATAGAATGATTAAAAATAACAAAAACAACGCTTTGTAGATCTACCTTCACGTCTAACAATCCTCATTTTCTGGGTGTGGACCTAGGTCTGTCTGGTATCTCTCACTTCTGTCTGAAGAGCCTCCTTCAGCACCTCCTGTGCGAGTCTGCGGATGATGAATTCTGTCTGCTTCCAAAGCCTTTCCATTTCTGAGAGATTTTTCTGGGAAGACTCTGGGCTGCCAGCTTTTTCTTTCCAGCATCTCAGAGACATCGCCCTACTCTCTCCGGCTCCCACAGTTTCTGACAAGACAGCTGCTGTGATTCCTACCTTTGTTTCTTTGCAACGTGTGCCTTCAAATCGTTCTCTTTCTCTTACTTTTTAAAGGTTTCAGTGTGGCGTGTCCTGGAGTTTCCTGTGGTGGGTAGGTCTGTTTTGTTATTTATCCAGCTTGGGGTTCTGTAGCTTGATGTTTTTCATGATAAAATTACTGGCCATTATCCCTTCAAACTGTTTGGTACCGCCCCACATCCCAGGTGCCCTATTCTTTCGGTTTTCCCCCCATTCTTCTCTGTTCCAGTTTGGGTGGCCCCAATGCCTCTTCCCTCAGCTGTGAGGTCACGGACGGGCCTGTCAGGGCCATCCTTCCTGTCACCACGATCTTGGCTCCCAGCACCTCCATCCACGTGGCCCCTCCTCACACAAGCCCCATCCCGCTGAAGGCTCCCATCTGTTCCACACATCCCTGAGAGCCGTCGACACACTGACCCTAATTATCCAGAATCTCCGCCTGCCGGTTCCGACACTCAGATCATCCTGAGTCCGGTTCTATTGCTCTGTCTCTTGGCAGTGTGTGTTTCTACTTGCTGTTTTGTGTGTCTTGTGATTTTTTTTTTTTTTTTTTTACCAAACGCCAGACCTGCGTGGGACGGCAGAGACTGACATACCAAGTTTTTATGCCTGGAATTGGCCGGCCTTTCTCCTCCAGGCCGTCAGCGAGGGGCCGAGTCACAGGCTGAGCTGGCTGGGTTCTGTCGTTGCTGTGATCACCCCCGGGCCCCAATGGCTTCACCTGGCCCCGTGGGGTCACGCTCTCAGGGAGGGGCTGCTCCCTGGCAGCTGCACGCCTTCCTGCCCTTCCTCGGCGGTCGACGCCCCTGTCGCTCAGTGTTTCCTCCCCTGGGGTCCCGTCCCGCTTGCCCTCCCCCCACCCCTCCCTCCCCGGAGCAGAAGCCCCACCGCACTGCTCCCGATGGAGCCTCAGGGCTACACCGACCCTGCCTCTGCTGCTGCGTCCAGACACGCAGACCATCGCGTGCTGCACAGAGCATCACTCCCAGGCACCACGGTGGTGACGCGTCGCTGACTGGATCTGATGAGCAGACAATTTAATAATAGTGAACTAAATAAGCCACAAGGTTAGGAGTAAAAATGGTACAAATGAACTTATTTACAAAACAGAGATAGAAAACAAACTTATAGTTACCAGGGGGAAAGGAGGGAGATAATAAACTGGGAGACTGGGATTGACACATACACACTACTATATATAAAAATAACTAATAAGGACCTGCTGTAGAGCACAGGGAACTCTACTCAATGCTCTGTAATGAGCTATGTAGGAAAGGAATCTAAACAAGAGTGGATACATGCACGTGTGTAACTGATCCCCTTTGCTGTACCCCTGCAACTAACACAACGTTGTACATTAACTGTACTCCAATAAAGTTAAAAAATAAAGATAATTTTAAAAAATTAAAATCAATCAATCCATCACAAGAAATAATGCGCCCCAAACTCAGGGGTCCCCAGCTCAATGGCATTCCTGTGGATTCCGTGCTCTGAAGCGAGAAGCCAGGGCACTGCATCTCCCACACCCTCCCGAGAACATGCAGCCCTGCTGGGTTGAGAGGCAGCACAGACCGTTTTGGGTGTGTTAATTCCATCCGTCTACACAGGCAGCACGTGGCTCCCAGTTAAAGAGGGACCCGAACGAGTTCGAAAATGCTGCATGACCACTGAGACTGAGGATACGAGAGACCTAGTAACTCAACATCCGCGGCGAATGAGGACGTGTCACAAGCCTCCAGCAGGGACCAGAGGACACCGGCACAGACCTTCCAAGCACGTCAAACCTGTCCTCCTCCATGGGCGCTGGTCCTCCGCAGAAAGAGCCTCCGCTGCGCGGGCCGAGCACCTAACCACGGACATCGGTGACCACGTGGCACGAGTGCCCTGAACACAGTGAGTGCTGTCGACCGCTTGGCCCACCTCTGGGTGTGCAGGGACGGACACTCGCGCGCAAAGTACAGCAAGAGTGGGCGGCTGTGACGTGCACAATCACGCCCGCTGCACAACCGCAAGTACCCTTTTGACCAGGGACCCGAGGACCATCGTTTACTGTAACTTTGTCTTCAAAGTTCAGCTTGGCTGGACGGTCAAAGATTTGGAAGCAACGGGATTTAAGGACTGGGGACAGAAGATCTGGGTGGGGACAGACCTCTCCAAACGGGCACAGACTGTGCTCACCAAGGAGAAGCCCGACAGAGGACACTCACCGCCAGGTGGGCAAAACGGCCAGTTGTAGAAGCAGACAGCTCGCTGAAAACCCCCGCCCCACTCCATGAACAAAGGGGCCATCGAGATGGGGACGGGGCTGTCTCAACAGGCTCGATGTCAGGCCCTGACCCTGGCTCACCAGCTGGCCCTGCCGGGCGCCCACTTGGCGACTGGACCGCCACCAAGGCCCAGGAGCAGCTGGCCACCTGCCGGCAGGCCCACTACACGGAGGCCAGAGACGCGTCCTCACGGGATCGAACCCGTCTCCTGGACGCGGATCTGCCAGTCCTGCCTGTCGGCACCACCCCCCGCAACGACGCTCCGTCAGCCCCACGGGACACGGAGCAGGGGCCTTGTGTCCACGTGGCTGCCCACCGAGACGCAGGCACGAGTCTGTCTGCCAGGACAGCTTAACGCTTTCAACCAGGGCCTGCGACCGGAGCGTGCGGGTCCTGGGGTGGAGGGGTTAGGGCTGGGCGGGCTCCGCGGGTCCTGGGGTGGAGGGGTTGGGGCTGGGCGGGCTCCGCGGGTCCTGGGGTGGAGGGGTTGGGGCTGGGCGGGCTCCGCGGGTCCTGGGGTGGAGGGGTTGGGGCTGGGCGGGCTCCGCGGGTCCTGGGGTGGAGGGGTTGGGGCTGGGCGGGCTCCGCGGGTCCTGGGGTGGAGGGGTTGGGGCTGGGCGGGCTCCGCGGGTCCTGGGGTGGAGGGGTTGGGGCTGGGCGGGCTCCGCGGGTCCTGGGGTGGAGGGGTTGGGGCTGGGCGGGCTCCGCGGGTCCTGGGGTGGAGGGGTTGGGGCTGGGCGGGCTCCGCGGGTCCTGGGGTGGAGGGGTTGGGGCTGGGCGGGCTCCGCGGGTCCTGGGGTGGAGGGGTTGGGGCTGGGCGGGCTCCGCGGGTCCTGGGGTGGAGGGGTTGGGGCTGGGCGGGCTCCGCGGGTCCTGGGGTGGAGGGGTTGGGGCTGGGCGGGCTCCGCGGGTCCTGGGGTGGAGGGGTTGGGGCTGGGCGGGCTCCGCGGGTCCTGGGGTGGAGGGGTTGGGGCTGGGCAGGCTCCACAGCTTCACACCAAGAGCCCCACCACGCGTCTCCCTCCCAGGCCTGGAGAACTCTGCTGGGAAGGCCTCGGAGCCCCGGGGGAGCTGCCTGCAGGCACGCAGCAATGGTCCTCCTGAACGTGGAGAGACCCCCGGGCAGGACTGCTGCTCTGGAACCCAGGGGCACTCGCTGGTACTTCCTGATGTTTCCGCGTACGTGAAGTGAAGGAACGTGTGACAGAGGCATCCAAAAATAGCACGCTTCAGAAATGAAGGGTGGACCGGGGGGTGGGCAGAGTCGGAACCGCACTGACCAGGACGGGGGCTGCTCTCCGACCACACCCTCCGCCTTCTCAGCGCCCGGGGAGCCGCACACCCGTATCGCGGCACCGCATCCCAGGTCCTGTAATCAAACTCCAGCAGGGGTTCCTGCGTTTAAAGAAGCCCCTCGGGTGGCTTTTAAGTGCGTCAAAGTCTGACAGCCCACGGTGTCCTGAGTCCCAGATTTGTCACCATCCTGCCCCCGGGAGGAGGAGACGCAGGGGGCATGGACTTCCCGGCCCAGGGCAGGTCTGGGCTGGAACAAACTGAGAAGGGGCTGGTGTCACAGACGGGACTCGTGTGCTAGTAAGGGAAGACGGGCCAGTTTTCAGAATAAAATGTAGCTTTATTACGACACAGGAAGAGACTACAAGCCATTAGAGAGAAGAGCCAAACAGTCCCTCAAAACGACAGGTGAAAGGGACGCGGAAACATCCCGGTAATAAAATCCACAGCACAATCATTGGAATCTCGTTCTTACGATTTCTGTTTTCAAAGTTATAGTAAACGACGAAACAAGTCACTTGAATTGTCAAAAGAACGGCAATTTTATACGACGAAAGCATCCACACCGAGCAGAAATACAACGGCACGAGTGTACGTGATGCAGCAGGAGCGTCCTGGACATTCTGGCGCCGACGGGAGGCCCGAGGCGGCCTGGAGAGGGCCCGGGCCCAGCCCCCCGCTCAGGACACCCAGGGAGAGCCCACTGTCTCACTGTAAAGCGCTGACACGGCAGCCAACGTCTCACAAACACAAGTCACTTTAAACACACTAGCCAGGGAGGAAGGGTCGCCCAGGGATTCCTCAGCGGTCTGGACATCGACACGGGTGGTGGTTTGAAACAGGAAACCATTTTCCCGTATTTAGTAGCTGCATCGGGAGCTGAAAGAAAATAAATCCCCCAACCCATCACGCAGTTCTTTGTTCCTGACGAGGTGACGTCAAAGCAGGACCTCAGCGCGCGGGACGGGGGGCGGGCGCGCGTGCAGGCAGCCGGAGCCTCACCGCGCCCCCCAGGTAGTTCTTCCAGCCACAGGGGAATCTCAGCAGCAGAGAGATAAGTGCTCAGAACACCAGGCCAGAGGGAACAGAGGGTTAACTTCGACATAAAAATTCAAAAGAACACCCAGAAAAGAGAAACGGCCTCATTGTCTCCTGAATCTTCACATCCTTGGAGCAGCTGAGCCCTGGACATGAGTGGGCGGCAGGGGAGGGCCGCAGGGCTGACCAGACCACAGGCGAGCCGCCAGAAACCCCGCGGCCAGTACATCTCCTCTGTCGCCACTCTGCACGGAGGCCCAGGGCTCCAGGGCCCTCAGAGCAGCCACAGCGGACGGGCCACGCGGGGCAGGCGCCTGAGCTGCGTCGTTGAGGACTCTGCCGGGTACGACGCCCCCGCCGCAGGACCCCAGCACCTTCCACGGGGGGGGGGCAGGAGCCACGCCGCGCCCAGACCCGAGCAGCCGACGAGCTGGACCTGGTTCACGGTCTGTCGGCTGAGAACCCGTCACACGTTTTTAAACAGTGACAACGGCTGAAATTTTGTGACGTGGCTAAAGTACATGAAATTCAACTTCCCGTGATCATGTAAAGTTCTACTGGAACACAGCTACGCTCATCCACGTGACCTGCAGCAGAGACCACAGGGCCCCCAAAGTCAGAAACATCTACTACCTGGCCCTCTGCGGAGAGTCCGCTGACCCTGCCGCAGGTGAACGTGTTCCTCTGCAGGAAAGAAGCCTCACGTTCAGGGGACACTGGCTCGTCCCCCGTCTCTGGGCTGGAATCTCAGAGACGGACAATCTAAGTTTGGGTGTGAACAGACAGATGCGTGCGAGACGGCTCACGAGGAACAATGATGCTGCACCTCCCCCGTCAGCCCCTCCCACCAGCTCAGTCCCGGCCGTCTGTCCTGCGGCAACGGAAGCTACCGGAACGCAAGGCAGAGGCACCCAGAGCCAGGACGCAGCCCCCCTGGAGGCCGCCGCATCATCCGACACACCTGCCGCCCAGCAGCGACCAGGAGAGCTCGCGGGACAGGTGGCCAGGAAGGAAACACGGGAGGGAAACAGTGAAACCACTGGAAACACTTCAGGTACTAAAAGATTAATACGACAGAGACCGTTCCCAGCGCAGCCTGATTCTCCTCCACTGAGCCAGGCAGCCCTGACCAGGTCCAAGGTGCCTGCGGGGGGGTGGGCGGGGGGCAACAAAAACAGCACCGATGAAAAAGCAAGATCCATCCTCCAGGATAAAAGGAAAACGATCTAAATTTCAGCCTGAACTCAATAATTCATTCACGTTACCATCATTACGTTTAAGAGATTCACCATCGTGGAAAGAGAGAGAAAGGGGGACGATACGCAAACGCCTATCTCTAGAAAACGGGGATCTGCTTCCACATGCAGGACAGACGTGCTCGGAGGCCCCACGGGGTCTTCAGCTCCACAGGCTCCGGGGCTCACGCCCGCGTCCGCGCTGCGCACGGACACCAAACTCACCAAGAGAAAGACCCGCGAGGCCTTCATCTCCTCCACCTCCTGCTTTCTGGGCCCCAGCGTGGAACGGCTGGCGCGGGGGCTGCGCCTGCCCCGGCTCGCGGGGGACACAGGAGACACTCCGGCGCACGTCTCCTCTGCCCCCACCCCCCCAGCCCACCTCTTGCCAAGTGTCCACACAGCGTGACCCCGGGCACCCGGATGACTTCGGGGGACTTGCCGGTGCGCCGACGGCTACTCGTACTCCAGGAACTGTTTGTGATAGAAGAGCAGGTACCTGAGGAGGAGAGAGGACAGAGCACGCTTACTTCCACCTCCCGAGGGGTCGGAGCAAAACCACCCTGACCAGGACAGCCGCGCTCAGCCTGTCACCGCAGAGAAGAGACAGCAGGGAGGCGGCAGGGCCCCCAGTCCACGACCAGCCCGGCCTCCGTCCACCTGCTGGGCCCTGGCTGTGGCCGCCCCCCGGCCCTGTACACGGTCCCTCTCGGAAGGACGCCGGCTCCGGGTCCCAGCCCCAGCCCACCCGCCCGGCCTCCTCACGGCCACCACAGAGCCTCTCAGGGCTGCCCCACTGCTCGCGGCTCCAAGCCCAGACGCCTGCTGGAGCTCAGGGCAGCTGGGGTGGGGCAGGAGCCCCGCGGATGGTCTGGAGACCGAGGGAGGCAACGATGAGCAGGAAGGAGCGAACGGGGTGCAGAGGGGCGACGCGGCCCCGGGGCCCCGCGGGACACACCCCTCACTGTCCAGCACGTCTGCAATGCCAGCCTTGGTGATGATGGCGTCGTCACACTTGAACCACTGGTCCTTGTGCTGCCGGATGAAGCTGGTGTAGTGGCCACTCTCCAGGGTCCCCTGGTGGTTGACCACCGCAAACAAGGAGTACCTGGTTTGGGGACGGTGGCGGGAGACGAGGTCACGACCCTGTCCCCACCAGGGACCACTGTCCCCTCCGGGTAGCCGCCCAGGAGCAAACGCTGACAGGCGACAGCAGCACAGGGGAGAGGAGAACGGGCCCGCCTGGGAGGCGCTGTTGCTGTTCTACCCTCCCCGCCGCCACCAACAGGAGGGACGGGGAGAGGGGCCTCACCGCGATGCGGCGGGGGGGGAGGGGGAGGCCCCTCCCCGACAGAGGGTCAGTGGCAACACGACAGGAAGCAGGCCAGTGGCCAAGAGCAAGCAAGCCCGGCCGCTGCCCCTCACACGCAGCACCTCCTGGGAGACGCAGGTGGGCCTCCCGCGAAGCCCCCGGCCCCACTCGCGCTCGAGGTGCCACTCACTTGTTATCGTTACTGAGACTGTCCACCGGCTGCTGGTACTGTCCGTTCATCCTGTTCTCTTTGCTGTAACAAACGGCGCAAACTCAGGCTCGATTAAAACAGTTCACTAACAACCCGCGGTTCACACGGTATCGTGGGCACCGGGGACGCGCGACACCGGACGCCGTGCTGGTGCGGCTTCCACGGGTCCGCTTCTCCCAACAGCTCCATCTCAGGCAGAGATGACCCCCGAGTTACGGTGGGGAAACCGAGGCCCAGGCTGGGAAGCGGACTGCCGAGATCGAGGCTCAGAGCCGGCCCAGACCCACGTCTCCCTGCCAACCCCCAGGCGGGCAGGCAGGCAGCCTCCCCAGATCGTCCTGAGGCCCCGCCAACACTGGACTCAGGCCTCTGTTGCTTTAAGCCGTCCCGCCTGTGGTTATTGTTCACTAAGGCAGCCCTCCTACCAGCAAGCGTCCTCCTATTTTTGCAAGGGTAAATTTCAAGCAGTCCCTGATACAAAGACTCCAAAACAAGATAAATGAAACCTACAACCACAAAACCACTGTGTTGATTTGTATCCAACCTCAGTGCCTGTGGCTGAAACGCCTGAAATGCTGCCCTGAGCCAGCTGGTAGGAGGACAGCCTCCCTCACACAGGGACGGTCCTGGGGTGAGATCAGGACAGTGAGGTGTCACGGACGAAGTGACATCAGGGCCCACTGGGGCCTCATCAGGGACCTGGTGCCACGCCCACCCGACCACAGACACGGAGGACGAACCTGGAGGCCATGAAGGGGGTCATGTCCAGCTCCAGGGGGAAGGACACGTAGGTGGTGATCTTGCGCCGAAGTTTGGCCGAGTGTTCGAATCGCTGCAGAAGTGGGGGTGGGAAGGCTGTAGGGCTCCTCCGACAGCACAGTCTCTGTGGCTCCCTAAGTGGGCCTTTCCTGCATTTTCCGAACCGCCCTTGGCCACAGCTAGAGCTCAGAGTCCACAGGGCGACATAACCCACAGGGCTCAGCCCAGCCCTGAAATGATGCGCCCAACAGCAGGTGTGGGCCTAGCACGGTGCCCGGTGGGAGAAACAGGTAGGGCTGCGGATTTGGTTTCTGTCTTACGTCTTTAAAGGGTCATGAAGTAAAAGAACGAGCAACAGAGACTGTATGCTTCACATGTAAAATCAGATCGCAAATACCCAAGACCAGCAGACACACTGTCTCTGCTGCATATTCTTTCACAATACATCATACACGATTCATATTTGCTACTGGCCCTTCACAGGAACGTGCTGACCCCCAGACTAGACCTTAATGCTAAGGGTCCTTGCTTTCCAGTAAAAGAAAATCGGAAAACTTGGGGTGAGGACAGAAGAACTTGGAGGAGAGGAGCAGTAGATCCCTAACCACCCCCCACCCAGAGCAACTCACCCTATTTTCATCATGAAGCAATTACTTTCTGATTCACGGGCAAACCTCCCGGCGACAGACACGAGCAGAGCAGTTTACAGGCACCGCCCTCTCTGCCCCACAAGCACGGACGGACTCTGCACACCCACCCACCCTCAGGCCCCGCGTGCTCGGGGAACTCACTTTGAGATGGAAGCAGGCCACGATGGGCAGCTTCTTCATGGTGAGCTGCTTTGTGGACTCCTGGTAGCTATGGCAACCGCTACACTTGATCTTGGCACTGCTTCCTAAGTGCTCTGGTCTGGTAAACCTGCAACGCAGTGAAAACATGGATTTTTAGGGAAAAAAGATGGCAGCAGTAAGAGAGGAAAAAGAGAAAAGTTATTTTATCACTTTCAGGGGGTTCACGTCCTTCCTAAAAACACACACACAGTTAGGGACGTTTATAACTTCACAATGAAAAAGCTATTCCTTCCTTTCTCTTCTCGAGCACTTCAAAAAATATTTATCCTCAACTTTTTTGGAAAATGAAAGTCTGGTGAACTCAAAATAATTTTCTAACTACTGTTAAGACCCAGCAATCAAATCTGTCCCTGAAAAGTGACAACCAGCACTCACACAAAAACTGTACATGAGTGGCTACTGCATTTTTATCTGTAAAGGCCAAAAAAAACCCTGGAAGCAATGCAGATGTCCTTCAGCGAATGAGTGGTTAAGCCGTGTACACCATGGAATACTAGTAAGCAATAAAAAGGAGACAACTGGTGATGCACACAACCTGGATGAATCTCCAGAGAATTAGGATGAGTGAAAAAAGTCAATCCTTGAAAGGTTACATGATGTATGATTCCACGGATATAGCATCCTTGAAATGTGGAATTTCTAGAAATGGAGAACAGATTTGCGGCTGCCAGGAGTTAAGGAGGCAACAAGGGTAGGAGGTGCAGGACGTGTGGTTGTGAGGGACCCTGCGGGGGTGCAAGCATCCTGCATCTTGACTGCAGGGATGTTGAGATCCTGCTGACTGTGACATTGTGCTGTAATTTTACAAGATGTTACCACTGGGGAAAACTGGGGAAAGAGTACACAGGATCTCTCCGGATTGTATCTTACAACTGCATGCAAAACTACAATTATCTCAAAATAAAAAGTTTAATTAAAAACGTTTTCATCACCTTCAGAAAAGGCCACGAGCCACAGCAGGAGGGCGGCCCTGCTGGGTGTGACTCTGCCCGTTAGTCACTAAAGGCCGCGGACCTCCAGCCTCTGCCGGGGTGGGGGGCACTCAGGGACAGGAACAGCTCGTCTGCTGGCCATCCCGTCTTCCCTCAGCTTTCGTGCGGGAACGTGGGGCCCTGGGGGGCCTGGCTTTACCAGGACTTTCCCCGAGCAGCCACGAGGAAGGGCCCCCTCCGCACAAGGCGCGGACGCCTCACCTCCGCAGGCAGTCCGTGAGGGTCGTGGTTCCCGACGCGTGGCTCTCTCCGTTCACCACGCTGCCCTCGCTCCCAGGGCTCAGTGGCCAGAAGGGGGTGGAAGAGCCGGGCAGGTCCAGGCTGATGTCCCAGAAGGGGTCGATGGTGGTGGAGACCCCACTAGGAGCAAGCAGGGGGGATGGGTGAGCACCACGGCCCGGGGGCAGCGCAGCGACAAGGCCCCGCGACGCCTGGCCGGCAGCACCGGGGCTGCAGAGGCCACACTTACTGGCACACTTGGCAGGTGACGTCGGACTGCAGCCCCCCTGTGAAGATCTGGTCTATGATGCAGTTGCAGTGGTTAGGGTTGTTGGCCTTTTTCCCATTATCATCACCTGGCAAGAGACGGTGGCTCTGGGACCCCGGGCCCCCAAGGCAGCCAGCCCACTGCCAAGCCGCTGACCCAAGGGGCAGAGCTGGTGCAGCAGGAGGGCCCAGGTTTCCACAGGGGCGCGGGAGGGACGCGCGTGTGCTTTCAGTTTCTCCCCCTTGCTCCTCCCTGTGAACAGTTCCCTGCCATCCACCTGGCAGGCCCAGTAACAGGCCCTGAGAAACAGCGCCCACCTCTACAGCGCCTACCTGTGCAGCGCCCACCTGTGCAGCGCCCACCTGTGCAGCGCCCACCTGTGCAGTGCTCACCTGTGCAGTGCTCACCTTTGCAGTGCCGGTGCAAGACGTCCAGGGCTGCGATGAGGAACTCGTGCGCGTCCTGCTGCTCGTAGCCCGCCAGGTGCCGGGCGTGCGTCCACACCAGGTGCAGCAGCTTGTATGGGATGTGGGGGGACCGGTGCCCCGAGTAGAACTGCTTGGAGAGAAGGAGAAGCACCCTCGTCAGGAGCGCGTGCCTCCCTCGAACACAGACGCAGACGCGCACGTCTGACAGCCGCCCGGAGCCTCCGCTGGCGAGCGCGGCCCAAACAAGTCATTTCCTTTCCTTTTCAGGCAAACTGTGTTTTCACAGACTCTGAGTCTGCTCAGAGTTTTCTCCATTCCCACCACTTGTTTTCTAGAAATAAGCCAAAACGATGAACGGCGACAAACTTTTGTCAAACACACACACATACACTAAAAGGTGACTTGTGCTGTGTGAAACGCGTACCCCCGTAAACCTGAACCTAAAAACCAACCTGACAGAGATGAACTCACCACCAACAGTGCCCTAGTGAGGCCCCCCCATCAGCCCGTTCTCCAAGGCACCCGTGTCCCCGTTTTGGCCCAACGATATCATTCAGCTTGCTCACTCCTGTGACCCCAGGAGCCGCTGTCAGGCTAGGCTGTAGGTATGTGGGGACTGGCTAAGCCAGGCTAGGAGTCGGGAAACTTCTGAAAAGGGCCAGACCGTGAATCATTCCAGCTCCGCAGCCAGATGGGTTCAGGCAGCCGGGGCCCAACAGGGAAAACGAGAGGATGTGATCAAAGGCTGACAAAACCAGACCCGGCCGAGTCTGCTGGCCCAGGGCCGACGCCTGAAGAACCCCTGGCTCCCCGCAGCACCCGAGGGAGCGGCTGGGCTGCACTCCCGCTCTGAGAAGGGGGGGGTCCAGCCTGCGAGCCCGTCGGGACAGAACCTGATGTCCACGGCAGGGGCCCAAAGACAGAGGCCTCTGGTGACACACACAGTCAGCAGGGCCGGTAACAGGAGACCCGCCCGTCCTGTGGACAAAGCCGGAAAGCGGCAGGTGACGGGCAGGGGCTGGCACCTGCCACGTGCACCCCTGTGAGGCAGCCACGAGCCTCTGCAGATGACCAAGTGCCTCACCCAACGATCCCTCTTGGGAAGGACGTGCGATTCCACAGTCGGCACGTCTGTGGATGTTCAGAGCCCACCCCGTGACGGCCCGGCCCCCTCCCGGCCCAGGCGCACCTCCTGGAAGAGGGAGGACATCTCGCAGACCAGGCAGGAGCCAGGGCTCTGCATCTCGCAGCGGTGCCGGTCGGACAGGAAGAAGTCGCGCAGCAGCGGCGTGTGCGTCAGCGCCTGCACGATGCAGTTCATGAAGCACGTGTTCCCGAGGTTGATGAGGCCGCGGAGACCTGGCAGGCAGAGCGCGGAGTGGAACCTACTTCTAACGTCTGCGCCTCACCCGTGGGAAACGTCCCGAGGCGTGCTCGCGCCCACCCCCACCAGCCCTCACCGCCCAAAGGCTCCCAGTAACAACGGGGCAGGGCAGGGAGGAGCCTCTGCGACAAGCTGACAGCCACGCTGCACCCCCCCGGAGAATGCACCCTCCACCCGGCCGTGCCCGCCCACCTATGGTGCAGTTGGACGTGATCTTCCGTCGCTTGGGGTTGTGTTTCAGCAGCTCGAGCTCCCGTTTGGTCGGCTCCCACGTTGAAAACTTCTCCCCGACGCCTAAGCGGGTGGAAGGTGCCGTTAGCTACACTCTGATCGTGTCTACGAACCAGCGTGGTGGCAGCACAGGGTTTATCAGAGTCAAAGGCGGGCAACGTAGGGTCCTTCTAAGACCCTGTTCCAGACAATGGCAGGAGCTTCTCTCAGAGAGCGTGCCGTGAATGAACCACATCACATTCCCGGAGGAGGAGAGGAGAGCGGGACCTGGGGGACAGCTGCCCCAGCACCAGCGGTCTCCTCAGCCTTAATTACGCCCTGAGCAGAGGGACCACGGCACCCGTGCCCACAGGGAGCGCTGGGTGGCAACGGGGATGAAGGGACGGCCATACCCACCAGAGACTTAAACCAAGGACGGCAGCAGGGCCACCTGCACCCCAGTGCACAGCCTACTCCTCAGAGGCACTGGCTCCACGCACCTAGAACTCAACACGCTCTGAAGGACGCACCGTCCTGCTGACAGATGGAATTGTGGAACGATTTTAGAAGAATCCCACTTTTTCCTGGGACGTGCATTTCTTAGCCCTGCGGTTTGACTGTTCTGCACGAAGAAATAATGTCCTCAGCCTTAGCCTCACCGGCAACGTTACTAAGGTTTGGAGGTGGAAGAGAACAGGAAGTGGACTAAAGAGACTGTTCTCCAGAGAAGACGGGCTCATCGGCTCCGATGACCGACAGCCCTAGCTTGTGCTCCGTTCTCTAACATGGCACGTCTACAGAGGAGCACAATGAAGGCAAAACACTGTAAACCACATGCTGGGTTGTATGTTCTCTGTGGAGAGACGGTCACAGGCCAGTGGGGCTTTCTACACCTATTACTGTTGTGACCCATGACCGTGTGCTGGAAATGAGAACAAGAAAGAAAAAACTATCAGGGAAACCAAAAACAGGCAGCTGAACAAAAAAGAAAAGAGCTGCATAACGTTCGCGTGTGCCGCTGACTACGTGCCAGCGAAGGGACGGGAGTGGCGGCATGGCTCCACGGCCACCGCGCAGTCAGTGGGACACATGTGCCGCCCCCGCCCCGTCCCCCGCATGAGCCCCGCGCCCTGGTAATAAGGGCGCCTTAGCGGGAAGGGCACTAGAGGAACCTCTTGTCCTGATGACTCCGGGCGGGCTCCTGGATGGGCACTGGCCACCAGAAAGACCAGGGAAGCTTGGAATTTGCAGCACCCGCACGGCCGGCCCCAACTCCTCCACAGAGGGGAGGGGGCTGGAAATGGGGTTAATGATCCATCAGGCCTCCAGGAAGAAGCCCCCATAACATCCCAGTAGCACGGGGTTCGGGGAGCGAACCAGGTGGGTGAACATTCCACACCGAGTGGGTGATGCACCCCAACTCCACGGGGACCCTCCCCAGCCCTGCCCCGTGCCTCTCTCTCTCCATCTGGCTGCTCATCTATGTCCTATGTCACATCCTTTAATGACCTAGTGAACCTAAGTGTCTCTCTGAGTTCTGTGAGCTGCTCTAGCAAACGCTCCAGTCCAGGGGGGTCCTGGGAGCCTCCGATCTACAGCTGGACAGTCAGGAGCACAGATGAGACCCTGGACTTGAGACTCCAGCATCTGAAGTTGGGGAGGGGATCCCGTGGGGCCTGACACCTCCAGGCCGACTGTGTCAGAACTGAGTTGATCCATAAGATACCCAGCTGGCGCCACAGGGAATTTCTTGGCAGGGAACTGACCCCCCCAAAAAAACACTTGGTGACCAGAAGTGCTGGGTGTGAAGGGTTCTGTGCAAGTAAAGGAGACTCACGGGAGAGAAACACTCATCAGGGAAGAGCTGGGTTGTTCCTACACAAGAAGGAAAGCCTGGAGTTCTCCCTTTCCGGCTACAGAGGCACCGCACAGGACGGAGAGCGCGCTCCTGAACTAAGGGGCCTCAGCGGTAGATTGTTGCATTTTTCCTCTGGGAAGTTTAATTCTGTGCTGACACAGGTTTAGCATAACCTAACCAGTTAAGAGGTTTTTTTTTTCCAGTTAAGAGTTTTAAGAGATGCAACAGTAATTTAATGAGAAAATAGTCTACCCTCCTGGAAGCCGTCAGCATACACATCCTGCAGTTACCGAGGGGCTGCTTTCTGGGCAGCTACCAGGGACGAGGCAGCACAAAATCCCTGCGGACACTGTGCCTGGTTCAGCCCCGTGTCTGTAAAAATGCCCGGCGACCGGAGAGGCTAGGTTGGGCGTGTCTCTCTCAACCCCGGCTAAGCCCTGACAGCAGCCGCAGCCGCAGGCTGTGGGCACCGCGCCTGCCTCCCCTGCCCCCCCGCCCCACCGTGAGCCTGCAGGAGGGAGCAGGCAGGTGTAGGGGCTCCTCCCCTTCAACAGAACCACCCCCCTCCCTCCCCACCCCCGCCACGCCCTGACAGACAAGGGGGCAGGGAACGCAGGGCTAAGACACAAGCAGGCATGCAGATCTCAGGAAAACCAAACCTTGCATTTTCCAAGCTTTCCGCTGTTCCTCTTTGGCAATGATTTCTATGTCTTTGTCATAAATGTAGTCCTGACACAAAAAGCAGTAGATACCTCCATACATAAGCTCTATGGCTGAAAAGAGAAAAGAGGGAAAAGACAAAATTTAATTAAAAGTCGAAAGGTAATGCTTCAGGACACAAATTAAACAAGCAAGTTTTTTAGGCGTTTCACTGCACCGTTTCTCAAAGCAGAGAATCCCATTATTACAAAAGGTTGTCCCCCCACTCCAGATGGTGTACCCTAAGCAGAGGAGGCACGTGAATTTTTTTTGGAAGCTCCCGCCAAGGGCTGAGGAACCTGAGGGAGAAAGAGGCACCACGACCATATTTTACGAAGGACCCGACCCCCAGGTACCAGGACCCTCCGCCTATCCTCTGAAACAAGGGGAACTCGCATTCATATCAGCCCACGAGGACTCGTGGCGTCCGGATGGGCAGCACGGCCCCAAGCAGACAGCCTGGAGGGCGTGCCCAGAGCTCCCGGTGAGCAGATCCTGCACTTCCTAAACTGCATCCTCCACGAAAACAGGCATGAAACCCAGCCCTTAGTTACTTCCTCACGAAGATAAACAAGAGAAAAGTCCTCGAAGCACCTGGAAGGAACTCGCTCAATTCAACAATTAAAAAGAATTCCCCTTACCCTCAGAATGGGCAAAAATATTTGCAAACGAATCAACGGACAAAGGATTAACCTCCAAAATACATAAACAGTTCATGCAGCTCAATATTAAAAAAACAAACAACCCCATCCAAAAATGGGCAGAAGACCTAAATAGACATTTCTCCTAAGAAGACATACAGATGGCCAAGACGCACATGAAAAGATGCTCAACATCACTAATTATTAGAGAAATGAAAATCAGTTTCATTCATACAATGAGGTATCACCTCACACCAGTCAGAATGGCCATCATCAGAAAATCTACAAACAAGGAATGCTGGAGAGGGTGTGGAGAAGAGGGAACCCTCTTACACTGTTGGTGGGAATGTAAATTGATACAGCCACCATGGAGAACAGTATGGAGGTGCCTTAAAAAACTACAAATAGAATTACCACATGACCCAGCAATACCACTACTGGGAATATACGCAGAGAAAACCATAGTTCAAAATGGTTGAACTAGGGGACTTCCCTGCTGGCGCAGTGGTAAAGAATCCTCCTGCCAACGCAGGGGACACGGGTTCGAGCCCTGGTCCGGGAAGATCCCACATGCCATGGAGCAACTAAGCCCGTGCGCCACAACTACTGAGCCCACGTGCCACAACAACTGAAGCCCTCACGCCTGAGCCTGTGCTCCACAACAAGAGAAGCCACCGCAATGAGAAATGAGAAGCCTGCATACCACAACGAAGAGTACCCCCACTTGCCACAACTAGAGAAAACCGGCATGCAGCAACAAAGACCCAATGCAGCCAAAAATAAATAATTAAAAAAAAAAAAGGTTGAACTATGGACAAATGTACCCCAATGTTCACTGCAGCACTGTTTACAACAGCCAGGACATGGAAGCAACCTAAAAGCCCATCAACAGACAAACGGATAAAGAAGATGTGGCATATGTATACAATGGAATATTACTCAGCCATAAAAAGGAACAAGCTTGGGTCACTCTGTCACACAGAGTGAAGTCTGAAAGAGCAAAACAAGTACTGTATATTAACACGTATATGTGTGGACTCTAGAAAAATGGTTCAAATGAACCTGTCTGCAGGGCAGAAATAGAGACACAGATGTAGAGAACAAACGTATGGACACCAAGGGGGGAAAGTGGCAGGGGGCGGGGGGATGAACTGGGAGATTGGGATTGACGTATATACACTAGTATGTACAAAATAGGTAACTACTGAGAACCTGCTATATAAAAAATAAACAAAATAAAATTCCAAAAACAAAGAGAGAATCCCCTTGACTCAGACTCACCAAGGGACAGCAGACGTCTGCCAGGCGACGGGACACAGCTCGGAGCACAAACCCGGCCCCGCCACCTGCACACCTCTGAGCTCACCCACGTCCCCTGTGGTATAACAGGGACAGCAACAGCACTGACGCAGGTCTGCATGGTCACTAAGTTCATATAAACAACTAAGCGGCATGCACCTCCTGGTAAATGGTAATGTCTTAACAAATCACAGCTTTTATCATATTTCATGTCTTTTTTAAAAAAATTATTACTATTTTTTGGCTGTGTTGGGTCTTTGTTGCTGCTGTGGGCTTTCTTTCGTTGCGGTGAGCGGGAGCTACTCTTCGTTGCGGTGCGCGGGCTTCTCGTTGCGGTGGCTTCTCTTGTTGCGGAGCACGGGCTCTACACGCTTGGGCTTCATTAGTTGCAGCACGCAGGCTCAGTAGTTGTGGCTCACGGGCTCTAGAGCGCAGGCTCAGTAGTTGTGGCGCACAGGCTTAGGTGCTCTGTGGCATGTGGGATCTTCCTGGACCAGGGCTCGAACCCGTGTCCCCTGCATTGGCAGGCGGATTCTTAACCACTGTGCCACCAGGGAAACCCCCATATTTCATGTCTTAAGGTACAAAGACACAGGTCAATGATACTGTGGTGGATCGAAAGCAGATCTATCAAGACTCAAAGTAGCAATTTCAGAGAATCCCAGGCCTACCCCTGCCCCTCTCTAAAAACCTACAAAATTCCGACCAAGTCTCTGCAAGTCCACGTCGAGGCTGCTCTGGAGGCCGGGGCCAGCTGCCCTGCGTTCTGCCCACTCCTGGGCAGTGTCACTCCTGCCCCGGGGACCAGAGCAAGCTGGCAGAGGCGGGCTTACGGTGGGAAGGAGGGACACTTTCAGGGAAGCAGCGGGGTTCAGCGAGAAACAGGCCAGCCGCACGGCGAGGGCAGAGGGAGGCCCCATGTCCCCAGATGAGTCTGCCTCCCACCCGCTGTGTGGGGCTGGGACCGCCAGGAGGGGCGGGGGCCGACAACGGGCGCTGGGGCCCCGGGATGAAACGAGGAGGCAGCTTGCCTGACCCCAGCCCCACACAAAACTTCACTCCACACGGTCAGCAACCTACATCACAGCTAAAAGTACAAAAACTCAGACACAAACGGGTAAGCATCCCGACCTCAGGTTTGCCAATGGATTCTTAGTCTGACACCGAAAAAGCATGAACAACCAAAGAGAAATGCTGTTACGGCACACTTAAACTACGGTACAGTGTAAACATTATTTTTATATTCAGTGGGAAACCAAAACATGTGTGTGCCTCGCTTTATTGAGATATCTGCTTTATTGAGGTGGTCTGGAACTGAACCCACAGTTATCTCCAAGGTCTTCTGGTATCCAAAAGAAATGAAAACGTATGTCCACAAAGAAACTCACACATGCATGTTTATAGCAGCATTATTCATAAACGCCAAAGGTGGGAACCCAAATGTCTACCAGTGGATGACTGGATAAACAAACTCTGGAATATCAACACAAAGGAATGCTATTCAACCACAAAGAAATGAACTGACACTTCATGCACCTTGAAAACCTGCCGAGAGGTAGAAACAGACACAAAAGGCTGTGTGTTGTATGATTCCTTTTATATGAAATATTCAAGACAGACGAATCCACAACTGAAGACAGATCAGCAGATGCCAGGGCCCGGAGAGGATTACGTAACAGAGACATGTATTATGTATTCTTCGAGGAGACGAAGAAGTTTTGAAAATAAAGAGAGATGGTATTTCCACACACCACATGGCAAGTGATTAAATGCACTGAACTGTACTGGTTGAAATGGTTAATTGTGTGTTCTCTGAATTTCATCTCAATATGGAATTCAAAAACCCAACGCAACACCTACAGTCACGGCAGTTCCTCCAGAAAATTATCTCACAGTCAAGATAACCAAGGACAAAGGCTTGACTGCATCAGGGCTAAAGGCTGAGCAGACAGTCAGTGGTCCCGTGGTACCCACGGTGGGGCTGGCTCCAGGACCCCCGCGGACACCGGGATCCAAGGATGCTCGAGCCCCTTGTAGCAAATGGTGTGGCATCTGCACAGAACCTACATCCTCCTACACACTTTAAATCCCCTCCAGGCTGCTTTACCTAGTACAGCATGAATGCCACGTAAGTAGCTGCCTGGACCAGACAAACTCAAGTTCTGCTTTTTGGAACTTTCTGGAATTTGTTTTTCGATCTGAGCTTGGCTGGATCTGCAGGTGCAGAACCCATGGAAACGAAGGGCCAGCTGCCCAGGAACCCAGCTGCCTGGATGCGGGCGAGACGCTCCCAGGAAGAGAGGAGGCCGTCAACCCACTCACCCGGGAACCCCCGGCCGACAGGCCCCAGGCAGGCGCGTGTCCCCCTCCCTCCAGCCACAGGAGGATCCTGAGATGGAGGGAAACGTCACCCGCTCAGAGGGGAGCCGATACGCCCTCTGATGCCCACATACATCCTCACACCCTCTGGGAAAACTAAAATAACGCTTCCTAGAGGCAGACACAAAGCTAAAAGCACTCCTTTCACAGCCTCTGTGGCTCACGCAGGCAACATCCACGGGCCCCCGTGACTCGACATCAAACAAAAACCTGTACGAAACTAAGGAGCACGAAACCAAATCTTACTCAGTGACCTGGACCCCAACACCATCCCGCACAGCAAACCGGCCGGCAGCGGGTCAGGACGGGCCCTTCCTTCTGGGGGCCACTTCCGCCACGTCACACCAGGCAGGGTCACAGGGCAGGTCGGACAGAGGAGCAGAAGCTTCGTCCTCCCACAGGCCGCCAGCAAAGACCCCATAGCTACCGACGTGCTGGTTTTAACTGAACACTCGCAAAAAAGCAAATACTCAGACGAGACTCCCCGTGGGCCTCTCACGCCCCTCCGCTTAGAAGCCGCAAGCCCTGGGAGAAATCCTTCTAAGCGTCCACGTCAGGCCCCAGGGTTATTCCGCGGGGCTCCCAGAGGCAGGACTCGGCCCAGGAATCACGGCCCCTTGGCCCTCAAACGTCAAGCCGCCGCTCTGAGGGGCTCCAGGGGTAACGGGGAGCAGCTCGAGACGCAGGGCCGGGGGCGGGCGATCCCTTTCCTGCCGGGGCTCCTCTCCCGTGCCCTCCCCTGCCATGTGGACACAGAAAGCTAAGCTCTGGCTTTGTTCACACACACGCACACACACGCTCACACACACAACCTGCAATAAACTCCTGGGCTCTCCCATTTTGTGGTTTTGTCTCTTGAAGAAAACCTTCTAAAGCTTATTCATTCTGGCCAAAGTAGAGGCAGAGTTTATCAATCAGTTGATAAAATTACTAAGCACACAAATTTCTCGAGTGACTTTTGTAGATGATGCTAGGTAACAATAAGATTCGCAGCCCTTTGCAGTGCAAAGGTGCTTCCCATTTTCCATGACCCTTTTAACCACACAGTATCACAGCCCCGGTCTGAGAGGAGCCTAAGCGGGTCTGGTCCCAGAATCAGATGGTATTAAGCACAAAGATCTACATTAACTCACCACCACAGAATCCCACCACACCCGTCCTGCCCCATCAGACCTTCCCTCTGGTCCCTCGTGGGGAAGGGGGACGGGATTGCTGACCCCCGCCCTGCCGGGCAGCCGCTCACCCACAGCTGTGAAGCACCTCCAGGGCCGCCAGCTCTCCTTCCAAAAAGGCCACTTAGCTCCTGGTGACAGGCTGAGCCCCAGCACTGGCTGCAAGTTCTCAGCTGCAAATGAAATGAGGCACGACCTCCGGAGATGACCGCGTTTGAACGAGCCATTCCTACTACTTAAAAGGCCTGAGACTATCTTTCACTGGAAGGCTAGGTCACACCAAGTTACGTTCTAGAAAAGGGTCTGTGGTCTGGACCTTCTGAAAGTGATTTTCTTACAGATATCCTAACAACCTCAGCATCGTTTGACAGAAAACACAATCCTCAACGAGGGAAACATTTAGTGACAACGGTCAGAAAATCAAGCCAAGAGCAAAACGCAGCTTCGCGTCACCTCTGGAAGGCACTAGTGTCTGAACATGAAACGTGAGCTCGCCTCAACGCCAGCCTCTCTGCGAACACTGACGACACTGCAAACCCGTTACAGAAATCACTAAGTTCACCCAGTGCCCCCCAACCCCACGCTGACACCGATAACCTAAGGCTGCATTTAAGACCTGTGCAAATTTCTGCCTGATCTAATACCCAACCGTGCTTTTCAGAGAGGAAGATGAGTCTCTGATGCTCCGTTAAAGAAAGTCACCGTTCAGGGTTACACGACTTTGTGTGACCTCAGGCACGCTGGGCACGTGCCCCTCTCGTGGGTTCAGTGTCTCTCTTTCCTCTCCCCCTGGAGTTCCACAAGGAGAGCACAAGCTATTTCAGACAAAGGTGGACTCCCGAGAGAGTGGAAGGTCAAATTCACAGAACGAGAGTCGGGGAGGTGACCCCAAAGCCCAGGAGGCGTCGTGCGGCCTTACCCAGGTTGTGCCTTTTCGACTTGGCGTGCTCGTGAATGTGCTTCTTCGTGAAACAGCCGAAGAAGACGCAGTGGAGGCACGAGTGCAGCCGGTTCAGGTGGACGCCGCACACGTGACACACGCACGACTTCGCCTGAAATGCAGAAGAGAGAGTTAGAAACCAGGGGTTCTCGGAAACACCAGGGCAAGGTGATCCCAACGGGCGCAGCTCGGGAGGAAGGGAAAGCCCAGATTTCCTCTCAAGGTCTCACTGCCTAAAAGATCATTTCGTTGATCCTGTCAGTTGCCCCCCAAAAGGCACGTTGGTCATTTAGCTCAGAAGTGGCTCCGTGTAAGAGACCTCGGCCCCTTCTCCAACTCAAAGCCGCTCAGACAAAGCGCCTGGAGCTCCAGGAGCTGCCAAGGTCCTTCCGCATCCAACGGGGCCCCCAGCCCCAGGTCACCTTTAACCTGCACTTCACTTCCAGTTTCATATTCCAGGTTCCAAGACCACAGCAAACCTATAATCAGTCAATCCAGATGAATATTAATCAAAGCAATACACAGAAAAAAGAAAAAGAACGGCCTGTGTCCGAGAACCAGACCACGGAAACCTAAAGTTCTAACCTCAGCGATTAAGAGCACCATGGTAGACAATTCTCGTCCCCCCGAACCACCCAGGAATGCCCGGCACGACAATTACACCCGCGCCAACTGTGAACCCCTGCAGGCCACCAACTTGAACTCCCAGCCCCTGCGATGACACCGCACGACACAACCCTCTCACTCTGACTGGGGTGCAGGGAGCCTGGGGTGAAGGGAGGTGGAAGATGAACAGGGCCTGGGAGGTAGGGTTAAAACAGAAAAGGCCCAGAAACAAAGGACAGCAGCACAAACGTGACACGGACACGGGCGCCGGGTACTGGAGCGATTACGCCCTTTGATCCTCACGGCCAGCCCCGAGGAAGGCCGCGAGCCCTTCTGACATGCGTCTGCTGGTGGCCACACAGCGGCACGTGGGCTAGGACCTCCTGACCCCGCAGGCCACGCTCCACCACGGAGCCCAGAAGCAGCCCCTCCGAGCCTCACTCTGCACACGCAAGACCCAGGCAGGAGCCGCCCGGGGGCCAGGCTGACCGTCCACCCTCGATGGCAGGCGTGGAGGGCATGGCCTGAGGACGAGGCACAAACCTCTCTTCACGTGAAACTCGAGTCACAGTTTTTCCACCAGGGGAAGCTGCACAGAGACTTCGTAGAAGAGCAGGAAGTGGTGCAGGGGAGCTGGGGGAGAGCGTGTGGATGCTCCCTCAAGACGAGAGCCGCGAGGCTGGAGCACGGGTCTGAGGACAGGCACACAGGGCGGCCAGACCACCAAGTTCCTCGACGCCAGGTGCTCAGCTTGAGAAACACAAGTCCTCATGGGCAGCCACAGGCCAACAGGCCCTGTCCTGCAAGCACAGCCTCAGGAAAACCTCATGCCCAGGCTGATCTTTCACCTCCACGTACGATTTATCTCTGGATCCAAATGCAACTCTGATCATTACCACCGTATTTCTTCTTGACTAAGAGCCGCTCTCAGGACTCCCCTGGTGGTGCAGTGGTTAAGAATCCGCCTGCCGGGCTTCCCTGGTGGTGCAGTGGTTGAGAGTCTGCCTGCTGATGCAGGGGACATGGGCTCGCGCCCCGGTCCGGGAAGATCCCACGTGCCGCGGAGCGGCTGCGCCCGTGAGCCATGGCCGCTGAACCTGCGCGTCCGGAGCCTGTGCTCCGCAACGGGAGAGGCCACAGCAGTGAGTGGCCCGCGTACCGTAAAAAAAAAAAAAGAAAAAAGAAGAATCCGCCTGCCAATGCAAGGGACACGGGTTTGAGCCCTGGTCCAGGAAGATTCCACATGCCGCGGAGCAGCTAAGCCTGTGCGCCACAACTACCGAGCCTGCGCTCTAGAGCCCACGCACCACGGCTACTGAGCCCACGTGCTACAACTACTGAAGCCCGTGTGCCTAGAGCCTGCGCTCCGCAACAAGAGAAGCCACTGCAATGAGAAGCCCACGCACGGAAACGCAGAGTAGCCCCGGCTCGCTGCAACCAGAGAAAGCCCACATGTGGCAACAAAGACCCAACACAGCCAAAAATTGATTAAATAAAAAAATTAAAAAAAAAGAGTCGCTCTCAATGGCTAGTTATTTACCTTTTTTTGACACCAGCAAGAGGGTATCTCTGCAAACCCTGTATGGTCAAGCCCCAATGCAGGCCTCAGCACAGGGGGCCCGTGTGTGTGCTCCGGTGGCGCAGGGTGTTCCTGTGGATGGCAGGATGTCCAGCGACATTCCTGGTCTCCACCCTGGGTCGCAGGGGCGCCTGCCCCCTCCCAGCAGGAAGCCCTGCTCTGGGACAATCCCACAGGAGTGCGAGGGTCACTGAAAAGACTTGTCTAAAATGCTGCAACGCTAGAAACAGTAGTTGTGTCACCTGTTTATTCTTCCAATGAGCAATCTAAGGAATTCGCTAACTCTAACTGTCCTCAGTAACACAAGGACGTTTTTATTTTTTATTTATTTATTTTTTAACACAGGGAAATTTTTAAATTACATAATAGTTACTTGATGTGTAACAAATGATGCTTCCCAGTACCCGTGAAATTTTTCTTTTATATAAATACTGTTAGGAACAGATTCCTGGAAGCTGTTTACTGCTCACTACAGCTACAGATGTAAAGATTAAGAGGTATTCCTTGTTTTTATCACTCAGGATATATTAAATGTGTGATCGTAATTTTATGAAAATTCCTCTACGAACTTAACAAGAAATCCAATTCTGTTTATATAATTTGAGAAAGAATTCAGGACTAGCATTACCCTGAAAATACAGACAAATCAGGATAAGTGTATAATTTTAACGCATCATTTTTTCCCCTTAAAACACACAGAAGCTTTAAAAACAGATCAAAATTAGGCCCTGAATTTCAAATGTACATCTGTGTCGCCTGCTCTCTTGCAGAACTTCACAGAAGAAAAACAGAACTACAGAAATTAAACAGAGGCAGATGGGCTACAGCCAGGAACAAAGGAACTGGCCACATCCTGAAACAGATGAGGGGAAAGCAAGCCCCAGATTAAACACGCACACACAATCTGACTAAACCTTTTCCACATACATAAAGCCCGTGCTCAGGACTCATTTTAAGGCCGTGAATCCGATTTTATAACTAGGGCTCCACTGACAGGCAGTCCCAAGCACAAACCTCTTTTCCATAACCACCAAGGACGCGCCACCTGCCCCAGGCGGAAACACCTGGCTTAGCTGGTGCTTCTGTGAACGGCAGCTCCCACGAGCCAGTGACTCCAGCATGATGGGCATGAGGAGGGAGGGGAGACAGCTTGGGAACTCCCGCTGGGCAATTCTGGCCCTATCTGAGCACAGAAATGAGTAGCGGAAAGAATGGGTTATATGCACTGTACAAAAAAAGAATCCCCCAGGTCCACTCTGAAACCGACACTGCACACACACGCTGCGCAGTCTTCTTCATAGGAGGATTCCACCTACCGTAGTAGACAAGACTACAAAGCCTTCATTTTATAATCAGCATAGTAATAACTGATTCACGTAAAAAAAAAAGGGAGGGGTGAAAAAATACTGGGTCATTCACAATAGTTAAAAGGTGGAAACAGCCCAGATCTCCATTAATGGATCAATGGATACACAAAATACGGTGTATCCACGCAACGGAGTACTACCCAGCCATAAAAAAACACAAAGTACCAATTCACGCTACCACGTGGATGAACCTTCGCAACACGCTAAGTGAGAAAAGTCAGACACCAAAAGTCACATACTGTGTGACTCCGTTTATATGAAATGTCAAGCATAGGCAAATCCAGAGAGAGAACAGAGATCAGAGGCTGCCGGCGGCTGGAGGGAGCGTGGAGAGCAGGTGACACGGTTTGAAGCTTAACAGAGGCAGCTGGTGATTGTACAACGCTGGGAACTCACTGGTATTTTAAAGTGGTTAATTTTTGTGTGAAATTCACCTCAATAAAGAAAAAAAAAATACATCAAAGTATTCACGTGTGTGTATACATATGCACGTATGTATGTATACTGGGGTGCTGGATATTTTCAAAGTATCACCCCAGAGACTACTCCTGTTAATTAAACGGGAAAAGGTTATGTTTGGCAACAGAGAACTCCGGCCAACACGGCCTTAACCAAACTTAACATCCTCAAAAGGAAAAGCTTACGAATCCAGATAGATGTACAGCTGACCCTTGAACCACACAAGCTTGAACTACACGGGTCCACTTATGTGTGGATTTTCAAGAAACATACAAAAAATATGTGTGTAGAACACTATATGCAAGACTTGTAGTGAAGTGGACAGCCTATCCTCACATAGGCATAAGGTAAGGGATGTTTAATGTAAAATATTCATTTCTTACTGTTTTAAAACTTTGCTTTCAAAGAATTACCATACAGTATGCGCCCCTTGCTCCCGCTCTCCTCGCAATCGGAGATACTGCGTATCAGTCTATCATCACGGGTAACTTTTTAATTTAAGAATGTTTCCAATACGGCATTATGAACATGACTGCAATGCTGTGTACCACAGACATTTTACAATGATTCAATCATTACTGTACAAGCTACTGTACTGATTTGATTACACTCAGCTACCATAAAGCAATCACACTGCTACTTCTTTGTTACCAATACAGAATTGCTCTACCTATAAACTAATATGAATTTCTTTTTCACATTATCTTTTCATTTCTGACGTTAGCTCATCCCCCAACCTCCATCAACAACCTATGATTTAATCAATCACACCTGTGTAATGATTTAATCACTGCCTATTTTTTAAATAAATAAATTTATTTTGGCTGCATTGGGTCTTCGCTGCTGTGCGCAGACTTTCTCTAGTTGCGGTGAGCGGGGGCTACTCTTCATTGCGGTGCGCGGGCTTCTCATTGCGGTAGCTTCTCTTGTTGCGGAGCACGGGCTCTAGGCACGCAGATTTCAGTAGTTGCAGCACATGGGCTCAGTACTCGTGGCTTGCGGGCTCTAGAGCGCAGGCTCAGTAGTTGTGGCGCACGGGCTTAGTTGCTCTGCGGCACGTGGGATCTTCCCAGACCAGGGCTTGAACCTGTGTCTCCTGCATTGGCAGGCGGATTCTTAACCACTGCACCCCCATTAATTGTGACTATATAATGAAGCCTCCAAAAAAACCCTAAATGATGGTTCAGAGGGCTTCTGGGTAGGTGAATGCATCACTGTGCTGGGGGGTGATGCACCCCAACTTCACTGGGACAGAAGCCCCTTTGCTCAGCACCCCCCAGACCTCAGCCTACGGATCTCTTCATCTAGCTGCTCACCTGTATTCTTCATAATAACCTTTATAATAAATGGGTAAACGTACGTAAATGTTTCCCTGAGCCTTGTGAGCCCGAGAAGGGGAGAACAGCCTTGTGACTGGTGTCTGAAGTGGGTGCATCCTGCGGGACTGAGCCCTCAACCTACAGGATTGGCCGCCAACTCCAGGTCGACGAGTCAGACAGTCAGATTTGTGTGACGCCCAGCTGGTGTCGGCTGAGACTGGAGAATTACTCGGTCGCGCTGGAAAACATGCCCAAATAATTTAGCCGCAGCATGAACTTCAGAGTCAGACTGACCTAATTTCAAGGCCCAGACCTGGCATTTAATCAGTGACCTTGTACAGGGCAGGAGACTTAACTGCCAAGGCCACCTAAACTGCACCATGAGTTCCAAAACGAAATTACGTGAGAGATGCTTTATAAAACGCAAAATGCTATGTAAATACAAAGTAGGATAATCATGAATGAAAAACAGGTGAGCCCAAGAGCCGTGGAGCCGCCCAAGGTCGAAGGGCACACACCTGGCAGAAGCAACCCCGCCCCTGCCCCATCACCTCCCAACTGTCCATCACAAGTGCCTACAAGAAGCCATCGGATTATCCTAGAACCTCATTTAACCTGTTGCTCCCACTGTCCTCCCCAGAACTGCTAACAGGTGATGAAAGTCACGGACACACCCTCCTCTACAGGTGCTGCCGGGTTAAGATGCCGCAAGAACAGGCGTCTGTGAGGCAGGTCACCTCAGTCTCTGGAAACCTCAGCTTCTCAACATTTGCTTGACACCTGCCTCCTCAGGTTTGGGCACTCAGGCAGCAGGACCTTCAGGAAAAACACAGCACTGCTTCAGATCTCGCCCGAGGGCTCAACTCAGGTCTGATGCAGCCTCTGAATCAGCCGCCAATTTGCAGGAAATAGAACCAAAGATGAATTCGTGCCCCAAGCCTGCAACCAGCAAATCCAGACCCGGCAAATGATCCCGGCAAAGCCACAAGCTCTTCAGCAGATGCCATGTGTGGACCAGGGGTGAGGCGACCAAGACAGATCGGTACAGCCACGAGGGGACCCCACGCAGGGACGAAAGGCTGGGAGAGAGCTGAGCAGGTAAAGCGCGGGGTCGAGGGCGTGAGGTGTTCTGTGAAGCTCGCGGTGGCAGACGCTTCTCACCTCACCTGCCGCACCAAGTGCAGACCTTAATAAATAAAGGCTTGGGCTTCCTCTTCAAACCTGGAACCACAGCCGGGAACCATGAGGGAAACAGCAGACAAACCCACATCGAGGGACGTCCTACAAAACACCTGAGCGATACTCCTCAAACACTCCTCAAAACCACTAAGGGCGTCAAAAACAAGGCAAGTCTGAGAAACTCTCACACGCACAGGAGCCTGAAGAGACTCAGACCAAATCTCAGGTGGGATCCCAGAGGGGGTTCTGGGACGATCAGGGAAAAACTAATCAAATCTGAATAAAGTATGACCTTAGTTAATAATAATGTATCAACCTTGGCCATTAGCTGGGACAAAACGTACCAGAGAAATGTAAAAAGTTAACAATCGAGGAGATGGGGGTTGATAACAGGACCTCTCTGTATTTTTTTTAAATATTTATTTATTTATTTGGTTGTGCGGGGTTTTAGTTGCAGCAGCAGGCTGCTTAGTTGCGGCATGCGAACTCTCAGTTGCGGCATACATGTGGGATCTAGTTCCCTGACCAGGGATCGAACCCAGGCCCCCTGCATTGGGAGTGCAGAGACATATACACTGCGCCACCAGGGAAGTCCCTCTGTATTATTTTTGATCACTTTTCTGTAACTCTAAAACTACTCTGTTATTAATTTGCATAGAACTAAATACACACACAGATGAGCGCAAGTAAAAACTGGGGAAATAGGAATAAATGGACTGATTGTATCGATATTGACTCGTGGCTGTAACAGTGTATTAGTTTCATTAGATGTTACCATCAGGGGAAACCAGGTAAAGGTCCTCTGCTATATATATATTTTTAAATATTTATTTATTTATTTTTGGCTGTGTTGGGTCTTTGTTTCTGTGCGAGGGCTTTCTCTAGTTGCGGTGAGTGGGGGCCACTCTTCACCGCAGTGCGCGGGCCTCTCACTATCGCGGCCTCTCTTGCTGCAGAGCACAGGCTCCAGACACGCAGGCTCAGTAGTTGTGGCGCACGGGCTTAGCTGCTCCGCGGCATGCGGTATCTTCCCAGACCAGGGCTCGAAGCCGTGCCCCCTGCATTGGCAGGCAGATTCTCAACCACTGCGCCACCAGGGAAGCCCGGTTCTCTGCTATTTTTCACAACAGCTGGTCAATCTACAATTACCTCAAAAGAAAAACTGTTTTCATTTTAGATCTTCTACTTGGAATGGCCTGTCCCCTGCTTAGTATGAATGCTGCAATGCTTTGTTGTGATGACTGGGAAGATCCAATTCATCAATAAATAAAGCAAAAGTCAATTCTGCAAAGAAGTTTTGAAAAGGAAAAAAGTTTACTTTAAAAAAAGGACATATCTAAAAAATGAACTAAAAAAAAAAAATGACGGACAGGAGACAGCTCTCTGCAGCATTCTCATCATCATCACGTTAAGTGCCTGGCAGAGTCAAAAAATACTAATTTAGTCACTGGTGGAGCCAGTAACGCTGGACTTTTCACAGCTCTCGGTCTACCCCCTACCAGATGCTGTGTCCGGTCACTTCAGGTATTTTGTCTAAGCCTGTGACAGCTGAACTGTTACTCTCCAAAGATCACTTCTACTAAAAATTTCAAACATAAGGGATTCATTCAGACCTCAGGAGACAGATCTCAGACTCTAGAACTGAAGCAACATTGATAAAAAGAGATGACCTGTAAGAACCCTAGAATAAATCTTCTTCTAAAACACATAGTGGGGACTTCCCTGGTGGCGCAGTGGTTAGGAATCTGCCTGCCAATGCAGGGGACACAGGTTCGATCCCTGGTCCCGGAAGATCCCACATGCCACAGAACAACTAAGCCCGTGTCCCACAACTACTGAGCCTGCACTCAAGAGCCCGCGAGCCACAACTACTGAAGCCCATGCGCCTAGGAGCCCGTGCTCCGCAACGAGAAGCCACCGCAATGAGAAGCTCGTGCACCGCAATGAAGAGTAGCCCCCGCTCACCACAACTAGAGAAAGCCTGCGCGCAGCAACAAAGACCCAACACAGCCAAAACTAAATAAATTAAATTAATTAATTAAAAAAAAAAACATAGTAAAGTAACACTGACTCAAGATAAATAAGACCATTTTCCACCTGAAATGACCTCCCTTTCCACACCACAACCAAAGGCTTGAACCATGCTTCTAAAATACTGACTACCCAGAAACAGAAAGACAAATATGATATCACTTATATATGGAATCTAAAATACGACACAATGAACTTATCTACAATACAGACTCACAGACATAGAGAACAGACTTGTAGTTGCCAAGGGGGAGGGAGGGATGGAGTGGGAGTTTGGGATTAGCAGATCCAAGCTAGCATATATAGGATGGATAAACAAGGTCCTACTGTGTATCACAGGGAACTATATTCAATATCCTGTGATAAACCATAATGAAAAAAATATGAAAAAGAATGTATACATGTCTGAATGTAACTTTGTTGCACAGCAGAAATTAACACATTGTAAATCAATTAGACTTCAATAAAATAAATTGAAAATAAAATAAAATGAAATACTGACTACAAAAGCTTCCCTCCTCTTAGGCAAGTGTTCATAGGCTAACAAGCTATACTGTCCCTTTGTAATGATACAAAATGGAAGTTAGGGCATTCCTCTTGTACTCTATGAAAGTATGTTATCTTAGACTTTTATATTTTACACTTTTTTAAAATTTCTCTACTCTGTTTCCCTTACATAAAACTGCACTTTTTAAATGCATCTCAGGTTTGTATCAAGTAAACAAATCACATTTCAATCCCTCAGCAAACCAAGACTCATGCAGTTAAAAGGGTCTTGCCCAAGATTATTCCTTCTTAAAACTGATTCCCAGGCTTAAGTTTTACAAATTCTAGTAAATCCTCCAAACTGAAAGCCTGGGGGGTGGGGGGAGAGCAAAATACACAATGCCATTTCCAGCCAATGGAATATTAATTGCACAGTTCAACAGAGTGAGATCTGTATGCATTAGGAACAAATGAAAAAAGGAAACAGTATACACAGCATGTATATTTACAAAAACAAAAATGTATAACTTTGCTGTATATGGCTTTGAAGTGTTCTCTGTTTTTTTTTTTTTTTTTTTTTTGGCGGTACGCGGGCCTCTCACTGTTGTGGCCTCTCCCGTTGCGGAGCACAGGCTCCGGATGCGCAGGCCCAGCGGCCATGGCTCACGGGCCCAGCCGCCCTGCGGCATGTGGGATCTTCCCGGACCGGGGCACGAACCCGCGTCCCCTGCATTGGCAGGCGGACTCCCAACGACTGCGCCACCAGGGAAGCCCTGTTTTTTTTTTTTTGGCAGTACCACTCGGCATGCAGGATCTTCCCCAACCAGGAATGGAACACGTGTCCCCTGCGTTGGCAGTGTGGAGTCTTAACCACTGGACCACCAGGGAAGTCCTGAACTGTTCTCTTTTTAAACACTGAGAACATATTCATACCATCACTTCTGCAATTACTTTTTAAAACTATGTGGATTCATGAATTTTAATCTTTCTCAGTAAAACCAACATCTCAGCATCTAGAATTATTTACACATTCCTTCACGTATGTTTAGGCTACAATTATCTTATGTGTAGGAACTGTCACTGGACATCTACAAATACTGTAAATTTTAAGGCAGGTATTTAGTATCTTGCTATTTGACACCTACTATTTAAATGGCCTTTAAAAATTATGATTTCAATTCCTCAAGATAGAAACCTGGGCTTAAGAGTTAGTTGGCTCTGACTCAACAACAAAAAAACAACCAACCCAGTCAAAAGCTAGGTAGAAGACCTTAAGAGACGTCTCTCCAAAGAAGACATACAGATGGCCAGGAGGCACGTGAAAAGACGCTCAACATCACTAATTGTTAGAGAAACACAAATCAAAACTACAGTGAGGTACCACCTCAAACCAGTCAGAACGGCCATCATTAAAAACTCTACAAGGGTACTCCCTGGTGGTCCAGTGGTAAAGAATCCATGCAGGGGACACGGGTTCGATCCCTGGTCAGGGAACTAAGACCCCACGTGCCATGGGACAACTAAGCCCACGCGCCACAACTACTGAGCTCACGCTCCTCAACGAGAGAGCCCGTGGGCTGCAAACTACAGAGCCTACGCACCCTGGAGCCCCTGCCACAACTCAACTACAGAGAGAAGCCCGCGTGCCGCAACGAAGACCCGACACAGCCAAAAAAATAAATTAAATAAATATTTTTTTAAAAACCTCTACAAATAATAAATGCTGGGGACTTCCCTGGTGGTCCAGTGGCTAAGACTCCACGCTCCCAGTGCAGGGGGCCCGGGTTTGATCCCTGGTCAGGGAACTAGATCCCACATGCCGCAACTAAGAGTTCACGGGCCACAACTAAGATCCAGTGCAGCCAAATGAATAAAAAACAAATAACAAATGCTGGAAAGGATGTGGAGCAGAGGGAACTCTCTTACACTGCCGGTGGGAATGTAAGTTGGTGCAGCCACTGTGGAAAACAGTACGATGGTTCCTTAGAAAATTAAAAATAGAATTACCATACCATCTAGCAATCCCACTCCTGGGCTATACCCGGACAAAACTACAATTTAAAAGGATGCTATAGGGCTTCCCTGGTGGTGCAGTGGTTGAGAGTCCACCTGCCGATGCAGGAGACACGGGTTCGTGCCCTGGTCTGGGAAGATCCCACATGCCACGGAGCGGCTGGGCCCGTGAGCCATGGCCTCTGGGCCTGCGCGTCCGGAGCCTGTGCTCCGCAACGGGAGAGGCCACAACAGTGAGAGGCCCGCGTACCGCCAAAAAAAAAAAAAAGAAAATATACAATACACAGAGAATCCTAAAGATGCTACCAGAAAACTGCTAGAGCTAATCAATGAATTTGGTAAAGTAGCGAGATACAAAATTAATGCACAGAAATCTCTGGCATTCCTATACACTAATGATGAAAAATCTGAAAGTGAAATTAAGAAAACACTCCCATTTACCACTGCAACAAAAAGAATAAAATATCTAGGAATAAACCACCTAAGGAGACAAAAGACCTGTATGCAGAAAATGATAAGACACTGATAGCAATTAAAGATGATACAAATAGATGGAGAGATATACTATGTTCTTGGACTGGAAGAATCAACATTGTGAAAATGACTCTACTACCCAAAGCAATCTACAGATTCAATGCAATCCCTATCAAGCTACCACTGGCATTTTTCACGAAACTAGAACAAAAAATTTCACAATTTGTATGGAAACACAAAAGACCCCGAATAGCCAAAGCAATCTTGAGAACAAAAAACAGAGCTGGAGGAATCAGGCTCCCTGACTTCAGACTATACTACAAAGCTACAGTAATCAATACAGTATGGTACTGGCACAAAAACAGAAATATAGATCAATGGAACAGGATAGAAAGCCCAGAGATAAACCCACGCACATATGGTCACCTTATCTTCGATAAAGGAGGCAAGAAGTGGAGAAAAGACAGCCTCTTCAATAAGTGGTGATGGGAAAACTGGACAGCTACATGTAAAAGGATGAAATTAGAACACTCCCTAACACCATACACAAAAATAAACTCAAAATGGATTAAAGACCTAAATGTAAGGCCAGGCACTATCAAACTCTTAGAGGAAAACATAGGCAGAACACTCTATGACATAAATCACAGCAAGATCCTTTCTGACCCACCTCCTAGAGAAATGGAAATAAAAACAAAAATAAACAAATGGGACCTAATGAAACTTAAAAGCTTTCACACAGCAAAGGAAACCATAAACAAGACCAAAAGACAACCCTCAGAATGGGAGAAAATATTTGCAAATGAAGCAACTGACAAAGGATTTATCTCCAAAATTTACAAGCAGCTCATGCAGCGCAATAACAAAAAAACAAAAACCCAATCCAAAAATGGGCAGAAGACCTAAATAGACATTTCTCCAAAGAAGATATACAGATTGCCAACAAACACATGAAAGAATGCTCAACATCATTAATCATTAGAGAAATGCAAATCAAAACTACAATGAGATATCATCTCACACCAGTCAGAATGGCCATCATCAAAAAATCTAGAAACAATAAATGCTGGAGAGGATGTGGAGAAAAGGGAACACTCTTGCACTGCTGGTGGGAATGTAAATTGATACAGCCACTATGGAGAACAGTATGGAGGTTCCTTAAAAAACTAAAAATAGAATTACCATACAACCCAGCAATCCCACTACTGGGCATACACCCTGAGAAAACCATAATTCAAAAAGAGTCATGTACCAAAATGTTCATTGCAGCTCTATTTACAATAGCCAGGACGTGGAAGCAACCTAAGTGTCCATCAACAGATGAATGGATAAAGAAGATGTGGCACATATACAAAATGGAATATTACTCAGCCATAAAAAGAAACGAAATTGAGTTATTTGTAGTGAGGTGGATGGACCTACAGTCTGTCATACAGAGTGAAGTAAGTCAGAAAGAGAAAAACAAATACCGTATGCTAACACATATACATGGAATTTAAGGAAAAAAAAAAAAAGGTCATGAAGAACCTAGGGGCCAGACGGGAATAAAGACACAGACCTACTAGAGAATGGACTTGAGGATATGGGGAGCAGGAAGGGTAAGCTGTGACAAAGTGAGAGAGTGGCATGGACATATATACACTACCAAACGTAAGGTAGATAGCTAGTGGGAAGCAGCCGCATAGCACAGGGACATCAGCTCAGTGATTTGTGACCACCTAGAGGGGTGGGACAGGGAGGGTGGGAGGGAGGGAGATGCAAGAGGGAAGAGATATGGAAACATATGTATATGTATAACTGATTCACTTTGTTATAAAGCAGAAACTAACACACCATTGTAGAGCAATTATACTCCAAAAAAGATGTTAAAAAAAAGATACATGCAGGGGCTTCCCTGGTGGCGCAGTGGTTGAGAGTCCGCCTGCCGATGCAGGGGACACGGGTTCATGCCCCGGTCCGGGAAGATCCCACATGCCGCAGAGCGGCTGGGCCCATGAGCCATGGCCGCTGAGCCTGCGCGTCCAGAGCCTGTGCTCCACAACAGTGAGAGGCCTGCGTACCGCAAAAAAAAAAAAAAAAAAAAAGGAAAAAAAGAGATACGTGCACCTGTATGTTCATAGCAGCAGCACTCTTCACAATAGCCAAGGCAAAACAACCTAAATGTCCATCAACGGATGAACGGATAAAGAAAATGCGGTACGTATATACAATGGAATACTACTCAGCCACAAAAAAGAACGAAATAATATCATTTGCAGCAACATGGATGACCTAGAGATTATCATACTAAGTGAAGCCAGAAAAAGAAAAATACCATATAACATCACTTATATGTGGAATCTAAAATATGGCACATACGAACCTATATACCAAACAGAAACAGACTCACAGACATAGAGAACAGACTTGTGGTTGCCGAGGTGGGGAGGGAGAGGGATGGACTGGGAGTGTGGGGTTGGTAGATGCAAACTATTACATTTAGAATGGATAAACAACAAGGTCCTACTGTAGAGCAAAGGAAACTATATCCAGTCTCCTGGGATAAACCATAACGGAAAAAAATATTAAAAAAAAGAATGTCTATATGTGTAAACTGGGTCACTTTGCTGTACAGCAGAGATTGGCACAGTGTTGTAAATCAACTATACTTCAGTAAAAAAGAAAAAAAGAGTTAGTTGATTCTGGACTGAAGAGAAAATGGGAGATCTAAAAAAATATGGAATCAGCCCACTTTCTTCCACAGGGTGCCCGGTCCATAGTTCTTTAAATAGTAGCATTAAGCCCACAAATGCAGAAACAGAAAAAATGCTGGAGCAGGCAAGGTCCGACTTCTGCGCCTGAGAGCATCTAGAAACAGTCCCTTCTCTCCAGCCCCTTTTCTCAAACAAAAAACCTCTCATAGATTTTCTACCCAAAGGGTTGCCTTAGTCCCCAAATTCTGTGCCAAGAAACCTTCAAGATGGTTTCCTGTCCTCCAGATTACTGTCCAAATTAAACCAAAATCAGTAATCGTCCGAAAGTGCCAAAGCTTCTCCACTTTGTGGTGACGTACTTTGGTAAAAATATTTACCACGGCTACAAGAAGTGCTCCGTATTTTTCAGGACAAACTGCTGGAAAATTTTAGAATCACAGAAAACGTTCAAGAAGACAGAAGGGATTATTTAAAACAACATTACCTGTCCCTCAAAGTGTCTTTATATTCAAAATAGAACACAGACTGGGTTAAGTTATAAAAAACAGAAGAACTGAAAATTCCTGATGTCTTCATTTCCCGTTTCCATTTTCACACACAAACCCTCAAGTGGTAAGACACATGCCAGAGACATCCAGTAGCTCTGAGTCCTCAATCGGGGAACATTTTTCCGTTCAGAAAATTATCAAATCTGATCACGCTCTTCTCACTCTGTCCATGAAAAGAAAAATC